>NC_072373.2:138537500-138902500 GCF_028885625.2 Pongo pygmaeus | reverse complement strand
TGGGCTGCTTACAACAGTCAGCCCTGTCTCCTCACCAGCATAATCAGCAACATGGAAAGTTTCACTTCTGACCTTTAGGCCTCTCAAAAATGCATGGTGTTCCTCACCTTCATCACAGTGGGACTCTGCTGAACTGCCTCTTAGATCCTTGGGCCATGTTTCAGTTGTAGGACAAAGAACACACAGGATCTAATGAATGACTGATCCTGGGATCTTAATGTTGATCTAGTCCAGGCTTTTGTCTGCAGAGTGGAATCCTCTCCACAAAGTCCTGTCAGGTGGTGGTTTTCTCTGTGCTTGAACATCTCAAGGGATGAAAGCAATGACTTATACTGGATGAGAAAGAAAAAAGCCCTTTTATCTGAGTAATGTGAGCCACTTTAAATGATCAGACCCAGAAAGGCATTCAAAATGTAATGCCAAGGCTGGGCGTGGTGGCTCACGCCTGTAATCCCAGCACTTTGGGAGGCCGAGGTGGGTGGATCACAAGGTCAGCAGTTCAAGACCATCCCGGCCAACATGGTGAAAACCCGTCTCTACTAAAAATTAAAAAACTAGCCAGGCATGGTGGCACGTGCCTGTAGTCCCAGCTACTCAGGAGGCTGAGGCAGGAGAATTGCTTGAACTCGGGAGGCCAAGGTTGCAGTGAGCCGAGATTGTGCCACTGTACTCCAGCCTGGGTGACAGAGCAAGACTCCATCTCAAAAACAAATAAATTGATAAATAATAAAATGTAATGCCAGTCACATCTCACTTGTCCTTGAGCTAAAAAAGGGGCTCTTGAAGCCCCTTACTATGTGAGCTCTAGGATAACTGATGCCAAGTAACCATAAAAATGCCATCCACCCTGTCTTAGTCCATATTCATTGCTATCAAGGAATACCTGAGACTGGGTAATTGATAAAGAAAAGCAGTTTATTTTGGCTAATGGTTGTGCAGACTGTAGAGAAAGCATGGTGCCAGCATCTGCTCCTGGTGAGGCCTCAGGAAGCTTCCAATTGTAGTGAAGGTAAAGTGGGAATAGGCATGTCACATGGCAAGAGAGGGATCAAGCAGGAGGGAGGTGCCAGACTCTTTTTAAACAACCAGATCTCGTATGAACTCAGAGCAAGAACTCCTTCATTACCACCAGGAGGGCACCAAGCCATTCATGCAGGATTTACCCGCATGATGCAAACACCTCCCATCAGACCCCACCTCCAACCCTGGGGATCACATTTCAACATGAAATTTGGAGAGCATGTACATCCAAACTATATCACACCCTGTAGTTTAATAATATATAGCTAGTAACTACCAATGTTATTTCTGTAAACTAAGGAGAATTCCTGATTAACAACTTTCGTAATCACCCCCTCTCCTAATTTGTCCTTTTTTCCTTTAAAATCTTGAGCCTCTCTTTTGTTCTCTGGAACACTCCCCAAGGCAACTTGGAAGTGTGTCCTGGGCTGGAGTCCTCAATCTTTGTGCTTGAATAAACTCTCTTTAAATAACATTCTAATTCTCTAATTATCTGTACACTCAGCTGAAAAAAAGCCAGCTGGAGAATAAAACAAAATAACTGGGAGATCTATTCTTATTTATTTATTTATTTATTTTTTGAGATGTGGTCTTGTTGTGTCTTCCAGGCAGGAGTGCAGTGGTGCAATCTCAGCTCACTGCAACCTCAACCTCCCAGGCTCAAGCAATCCTCCCATCTCAGCCTCCCGAGTAGCTTTGACTACAGGCATGCACCACCATGCCCAGCTAATTTTGTTTTGTTTTGTTTTGTTTTGTTTGTTGTTGTTTGTTTTTGAGATGGAGTCTTGCTCTGTTGCCCAGGCTGGAGTGCAGTGGCATGATCTTGGCTCACTGCAACTTCTGCCTCCCCATTTCAAGCGATTCTCCTGCCTCAGTCTCCCAAGTAGCTGGAATTACAGGTGCCCACCACCACACCTGACTAATTTTTTTATATGTTTAGTAGAGACAGGGTTTCACCGTGTTGGCCAGACTGGTTTTGAACTCCTAACCTCAGGTGATCCACACACCTTGGCCTCCCAAAGTGCTAAGATTACAGGAATGAGCCACTGTGCTCAGCCCATTTTTGTATTTTTTGTAGAGACAGGATTTCGCCATGTTGCCCAAGCTGGTCTTCATCCCCTGAGTTTAAGCACACTACCTGCTTTGGCCTCCCAAAGTGCTAGTATTACAGGTGTGAGCCACCACACTTGGCCAGGGAGATCTATTTCCAACATACTTAGAAGCTTCTAAAAAAGGTTTTGATAAAATCACCTATTTACAAGAGGAAAACAAGATTGCCTAAAAGAATTTCTAAATTGAAAAATACTGCCAGCATTGATTTTCAGTTAGGTTTCCTATGAGGAACACAGGTTTTCCTGTTGGTTCCTTCATCCTGCATCCATCTGGTAGGCAGATACTTTTTAGAATTATGCAATACCCACATTTCTTTCTCTTAAAAGAGGGGTAATCACTCTGTGGTTCACCCTCCATGTGCACATTGAAAAATGTGCATGCCATTTCTCCTATTAATCTCCTTTTGTGAGTTGATTTTTCAGGGAAACTTCAGAGAGTGAAGGGGAAGCTTTCCCTTGGCCTATACAGTTTTGGTGCCATGAACAGGATACCAAAGCTTCTCTGCTAGAAGCCACAGAAAAGGGAACCAGCAAAGAGGTGAGAATTTTTAACCAGACAGGCTCACAGTCTCTCTTTCTGTGAAATCTGATTTGAGGCAAGAAAATAGGGTCTGGAGGCAGGGAACATAAGACCGATTCACATTTCAGCTATGACAGGAAATATCCTCTTCATACGGCATAGGCCAAGTAAATGACCTTGTAACTTTACTTCATCCTCTCCATTTATGTAGTGTTATATATAAAGTTTTGGTGCCACAAAAGAAATAGCACTCAAATATAAAATTTTCTTAATTCTCAGCAAGGCAAGGTACTTCTACAGAAGGGTGTGCCCTTACAGATGGAGCAATGGTAAGGGCACACTTGGACAAGGGAGGGGAAGGGGTTCTTATTGCTGATGCACATGGCCCCTGCTGCTGTGTCATTCCCCTGTTGGCTAGGGTTAGACCACACAGGCTAAACTAATTCTGGTTGGCTAATTTAAAGAGAATGACGGGTTGAGTGCTTTGGCAGGAGTCAGGGCAGAGCAGGTAGCAGGTAACCGGAATGAGTCAGGGTGGAGTAGGTAATCGAAAAAGGTTGCTTTATGAGGAAGTTGAAAAGTAGAAGGCAAAGAATTGAACATACTGACATATTAATTTTTTTTGAAAAGACACTTAGAACTCAGATTGTTAGCAACCTCTCCCCTTGTATTTCCTTACAGCTTTCTTTTCAAACTTTTTTTTTTTAACATGTCTTGGCTTAGTTGTTTTGCTTGATTTTCCAAAAGAAGAAGCTTCCCTGGATAAGGTGGAGGATAGTTAAGGGAGGTTTTAGTAAGTGCCGTTTTTATGAGCCTCTGCATCAACTTACAGATGCATGGTATGACACAGCACCTGATAATAATAAGTACACCTATTATGGCTGTGAGGGAAGTAAGAATTGAGGCTATTATTCTTCCATTTACTGAACTACTTTTCTAGCCATCCTGTAAAGGGGTCATTTACCCCTGAGTTGCTGGCTAACTCATTGGATAGAGCAGTCAGACCTTGCAATGCCTTTGTTATACTTCCATTAAGGGCGATGTTGTTTGGGATGAAGGTGCAACATTGAGTTTTAATCATAAAGCAAACTCCTCCTCTTTCTGCTAATATCATGTCTAAGGCTATCCTATTTTCCCAAGCTATCTGGCTAGTAGCCCTTAATTGTTCAGCTATTCCTTTAACAGCATCTCTAGTGTAGTTAATAAATTGCTGTTGGTTGTAATAGATGTAGTTTATCTAATCTACATTTTTATTAATTTTCACCCACCAAAATATTGACTCAAATCCTGCAGCTATTTGATTTCAGGCTTTAAATTTATCTGGTATTCCCCGTGGGACTCTAATTGTGTCTAAATAGACATGAGAGTTGAAAGACCCATAAGGGGCTTCTCTCATTTTATGATGTCTTATTTTTCCTTCCCTCTGGTTGATGAAATGCCAGGATGAAATGGATAGCCAATTGGACTAAAGCACAAGTGCCACTCTAGTTATTTGGCAGACTGTCCAGTAAAGGTCCACCACAATACCACCACACAGCCATTTGGGGATGAACAAATGCTGATTGATAAGCTCTTGAAAATACTTAAGCTCACTGCATCCCTTCAGGTCTCCAAGGAATGCTAAGTTTCCTCCCTTTCATTAGAGACATGAAGTGAACTTAGTGTTGGGAGACAGAAGCTGGATGGCCCCCTCAGGGGCTGACTCACAGGGTGCCAGACTTGAGGATATAGCAGAGAGAGCTTGGCATGACTTATTACTCCAGGCTGTAGAATCCTAGAAAAGAGCTACCATGCAGCCCATGCCTGGTCGACTGGAGGACCACCTTAGCGGAAAGGGGACAATCTGGGCCTCTGGCCTGCCATTCATGCAAGTGTAACAATAGCTTTTGTTAAATGTGTGGACAGAATATTTGATCCATCCTAACCAGGCATTTGCATGTTGGTATCCTGTCTTAATTGCCAAAGTTTGTTTTAAGTCTTTAACTTCTATGATCCTCTAGTAAAATGAATGTATGGTTTTAGGAAATTACAAAAACTGGTTGGGGCAGTCCATCCTTGCTCTTTAGTGGTCCACAGAACGTTGGACCAACTACGGCATAAAAGCTCTCCATTGGAGGGCAGGACTCCTGGTTGACACTGGGGTCTTTATCGAAATCTACCCAGATTAAATGGTCCTAATTTACTAAGGCCCAGTCTGAGGAGAGTCAGGAGGGACAGAGGTACTTTTCTGAAGTAGAAAGCTGTCTTTGACTTGGCAAGTCCCCACAGGGTATAACAAGGTAAGCATTAAATGAAATAGTTTGAGGTGAAATTGACTTGATTATGTTATAACTAGATGGTCAGCAGTAGAGCGAAGAAAGAAGAAAGTAATAGAATAGATGAAAGAGAGTTAAATTTTTCTTAGCTTTAGTTTGGTAGGGTTTTCCCCTGGGACTATGGCCTACGACTCTGGAGGGGGTGGCACTTTCTTGACTCAGGTGTGAGTCCATCCCCTTTCTGCCGTATGAACAGCAGTCTCAGTGGTAACGGAACAAGGTAGGGTCCTTCCCAGGCCGGCTTGAGTTTTCTTTTTTCCCACCTTTTGATGAGAATGTGATCCTCAGGCTGGTGCTGGTTTACTGGAAATTCTAGAGGTGGTACCTGCGCTAAAAGACTTTTAGTTTTGAGGGAAAGGAAAGTGGAAGATAAACCAAGTATATAATTTCTAAGAAACTGATCTTTTGTTTTAAAGTGGGGACATCAGCTATGGACTTTATAGTCCTTGGTGCCTTTTTATTGAGAAATTTCTGTTAGCATCAATTTTTATTAGTTTTTAGACCAAAGAAAGCCAAACACCATTTTATATTTGACAATGCTTCCTGTATGATTTTATACCAGATAAGCTAAATTTCACCTTTATATTAGTGTGTTATTAATGTTAAACTTAATTTTAATAAAACCTTGTAGACATATTTATCCAATTTTTAATATGTGACCATAAGATTTTTATACTCTTTTTAACCTTTTATAATTTCTGTTAATGAGCAGGTTAGTGCTTTAAGAAAAATCCATTGTGCTTTTATTTTAATGTCCAGTTCGCAGAAAAACTGGATGATACATTTTTAACTTTAGCCAATATGTTTACACACAGAATTTCCTTTACAATTAACGTTGTAAAACTTGCTTAAACCTTCAAAATTCTTTTTAACCTTTTAATGTAGGTAAAAGTCCACATTCCTATGCCTCCTTATAATCCTTTTACCAAAAGTATATTTTACCTTCCTTATACACCTTGCATATAAACTATTTCTTTATACAATATTTCTTGCATAAATTCCCTTTTATAACTTTTTTTTCACAACTTTCACAATCTTCAACATGCCTCAACTTTCTGACTTGTTGCAAACATCCCTTTCTTTAAACAACCAGTTAATTTATTTTAGGGCAAGAATTTACCATGTAACATTTTTTATATAAATTCTTCCCCCTACCTTTTTTTTTTCCTAAAGATGATAACCATTCTTCTCCAAAACAAACTTCCTTCATGTCTGTGGACTAGACTGCCTAAGGTCACAAGATTAGAAGTTAGGATAATACAGGTTACACTGTTAACTTTTAGCAAACTTTACTTTTGTTGAAAACCTTATAAGTTTGGGATTTCAATTATTCTTTCCTATTAATAAAACCTTGTTTAGTCCAAATTAATTTAGGATTGGTATAGATGGTTCCTTCCTGGTTCTGTAAGTGCTTTAAGGCTTGGCTGAGTGCAAATAGCACGCACGTTTGAACAGACCAATTATTAGGCAATTTCCTAACTCTGCTTCTACAAGAGTTTCCTTATCACTTACTGAATACCCATTGTGTCTTTTTCCCTTAATCACCCGCGAGGAACTGTCTATCATCCTGTCCTGAAGGGAGTTCCTCCTAGGTCTGGTCCAACCTTCCTATAGTAATTAATTAAGATTTAGATCCCCTGTTAGGAAACCTGCTGGGTTAAGGGAATTTTTAGTGGTTAATGTTGAATCTTTTTTTTTTTTTAACAGAATAGCCTCATACTTTCTTCTGTTAGCAAAGCAGTTGTTGCCACAGATTGAATGTATTTGAGCCATCCGTGGGTTACTGGGTTAAGGATTTTTGATAGGAAGGGTATGGGTTGTTAGTGGCTTCAGTGATTTTGGGCTATGCCCTTGTTTACACTGACAACAAGATGGTATTGGAGTGTTACAGGGTCATGGAGAAGACCTTTAATTATCAATTATAGATTTTAAATTTACCCTGGCTTTTAAAGAAATAGGGTACACTGTTTTTTCTTTACTGCTTCTATCTCTCTCTTTCTGTCTCTGTGTTTCTCTTACTTTGACTCCCTCTTTGTCTCTCTGCCTCTCTTTCCCTCTCTCTTTCTCTTGTCTCTCTCTCTCTCTCTCCCTCTCTCCCTCCTTCCCCTTCCCCTAGGGAAGGGACTGGCAGGAGTGGAGCTACTCTTTCTTCCCCTGAGAAGAAAGGAAAGAAGGGATTTGTGTGAGGTTCAACCCTTGAAATTAGCAGAAGGCTCAACCTCTCACACCAGGGATGTCTCACCTTGCCTTCCCTGGAAGGCTCAACCCCTCACACCATGGAGTGTCTTGCCTGTCCTGGAAGGCTCAACCCCTCAAACCAGGGAGTATCTTGCCTGTCCTGGAAGGCTCAACCCCTTAAACCAGGGGATGTCTTGCCTTACTTGTCCTGGGAGGTTGATCTGTTTCCCCCTTTCCCCCACTGAAGGTTCTTTGCACACTTCCCACTTGTGCTGTCCTCTCTGGCTGCTCCCCCAAGTGAGAATTAGGCCCTTCTCAGTGTTGGCATGCTGGTATAAATCCCACGGTAGGACCTGCCCTAAGCCATATGAGATAGCTATGGAACCGTGGAGAAGGCCCACTCACTCCATCCAGCAGTAGGACTTGTCACCATCCACACAAACAACACCGCAAGCAGGGTTGTTTGTGATCATTCACACACACACACATTTAGCCCTCCAGAATTTGGCCACCAAGGATGTACTTTACTGGCTCCTGAAGCTTCTCCTTCCTTGGTCTGTGCACAGAGTTGTCGCTGCAGTGTGTGAGGATCCTTCAAGCTAGGTTGCTGGCCAGTTTTTTTTCCCCCACTTTGCTGAGAGCTTGAGTTATTCTTCACATTGGGTGGGTCTTGATTTCTCACTCTTGAGGCCACCACAAGGGTGCGGGGCATGCCTTCTCATGAGATAGAACCAGAAACCATCCCCGAAGGGGAATGTAATCCCAGACGAGCCCCCAAATTGTTACATACAGAGTGTTGGTGCTGCAAAAGAAATAGCACTCGAATATAAAATTTTCTTTTTAATTCTCAGCAAAGCAAGTTACTTCTATAGAAGGGTGCGCCCTGACAGATGAAGCAGTGGTGAGCGCACACTTGGACAAGGGAGGGGAGGGGGTTCTTATCCCTGACGCACATGGCCCCTGCTGCTGTGTCTTTCCCCTATTGGCTAGGGTTAGACAGCACAGGCTAAACTAATTTCGATTGGCTAATTTAAAGAGAACGACAGAGTGAGTGCTTTGGTGGGAGTCAGGGCAGAGCAGGTAGAGTCAGGGTGGAACAGGTGATTGGAATGAGTCAGGGTGGAGCAGGTGATCGGAATGAGTCAGGGTGGAGCAGGTGATTGGAATGAGTTAGGGTGGAGCAGATGATCGGAATGAGTTAGGGTGGAGCAGGTGATCAGAATGAGTCAGGGTGGAGTTGGTAATTGAAAAAGATTGCTTTATGAGGAAGTTAAGTTTAAAAGTAGAGGGCAAACAATTGAACATGCTGACATTAATTTTTTGAAAAGAAATTTAGAACTCATATCTAACAATAGGGTATACCCCAAGTAACCAATGAAATCCTCTAGAGGGTATTTAAACTCCCCAAAATTCTGTAATGGAGACTTTGAGCCCCTATGCTCAGGCCCACTCCCACACTGTAGAGTGTACTTTCATTTTAAATAAATCCCTTCATTCCTTCCTTGCTTTGTTTGTGTGTTTTGTCCAATTCTTTGTTCAAGATGCCAAGAACCTGGACACCCTCCACAGTTAACATATTTTGGTGAGCCACCCCAGAGGACGAGGTAAGCCCAAAGTTGTGGATTTATTCTTCTCCTTTCTCCTTCTCCTTTCTGCTCCATACAGAGAAATCTCTTTTCCTTTCCAACCCAGGATGCTTGGTGGGCAGCACCTAAACTTGGAAGCAACTGCAGGTCTCTGTCCATGGCCAGTGAAACTAAGGGGTTTCCATGTGGATAAGCCTGACTGCCACCGCCAATTTGTTTAAGAAACCTGGGTCTTTTTCATTTTTTTTCCTCTTTGTTTTTCAGCCTTTGAGTGGCTGTTTCCTAGTAGCTCTTTGGAAATTGAGGGCAATTGGCTGAGGCCACTTCTTGGTATTGCCCAAAGGCCTAGGAACAAATGGGAATAATCACTCTGCCCCAAAGGGGAAAGGACTTCTTTTAAAAATGTTTTCTGTGCATGGTCCTTGATTCCTATGTGAGGCACAGCTTGGAGCAAACTCATACATGTTTCAGGTGACTTAAACCTTCTTTTCTCATGCTAAATTCTTCCCTTCCCTTATTCAACTGACTAAGGGCAAAGGAAACCCACCCAGCCCCCAGTTCCTATCATTAAAGTTCACGGAATGGAAAGCATGGGAAAGTATGGCCTTATCAAATTATAGGGATGCTAAAAGTCAGAGATTACACCCAGGTACCAAAGGAAAGCTCGTAGTAGGCTCTGGGGGAACTGCATGCAAAGTGGCACTGGTGCCCACCTAAGTAAGGCCAGAGATGTCTAGAACTCTAAGATTGGACCCCACAGGAGGACGCTCCAGGGGATCCTCAGGACCTCAAACTCTCCAAAGAGGACACTGTTGGCAGAGGTTCTGAGATCTAGTATTAAGCCCTTCTTAGAATTTTCTCTTGCAGTTGCAATGCTGCTTGGCACCAAATTGTTTAGCATCTGAAGTTTACTGTCTAATGGGAAAGTGGGATGGCATTGCATGTATCCAGGTTTTTGTGCTGCTCTTCTAAGCAGAGGGCCTGGTTAACATGTGACATCCTACTTTGGTACTGTTTGGCCCCTGTGCTCCTTGGAGTCTGGGGAGGTTTAGCCTTTAAATCAGACTGCCATGGAGACTGCTTTACCCAAAATTTTGGTTCACAGCCTTTCTTGGATTATCTATTGAGGCAACGTAAAACTGGCAGGCTTGTATTGCTATTTCATGGCTAAGGCTCCAAGCTATTGCATCTTCATTTATGTGTGTGTATACAGGTCTAGATATGTTTATTTGTATGTACACTTATTATTATATGTTGTGTCTTATTGGCTTATAAATAAAAGAACACTCATAAATTAAGTAAATAAACCTAACCAATTTTTAAGTTCATGTGACTTAAGCATAATTTTATTAAATATGCTTGCTTTAAAATTATCGGTGGAATAAAAATAGAAAGGCCTTCAGAATTGTCAGTATATATTTTGACTGAATTTTATGTTTGTCTTTCCTAGATTTTTTTTTTTTTTTTTTTTGAGATGGAGTCTTGCTCTGTTGCCCAGGCTGGAGTGCAGTGGTGTGATCTTGGCTCACTGCAACTTCCACCTCCCAGGATTAAACAATTCTACTGGCTCAGCCTCCCAAGTAGCTGGAATTATAGGCACCGACCGCCACACCCAGCTATTTTTTTGTATTTTTAGTAGAGACAGTGTTTCACCATATTGGCCCTGCTGGTTTCAAACTCCTGACCTCAAGTGATCCACCCACCTTGGCCTCCCAGGGTGCTAGGATTAAAGGCATGAACCACCATGCCCGGCCTGCTAGTTTTTTTTTTTTTTTTTTTTTTCTGTTTAGACATAGTCTCACTCTGTTGCCCAGGCTGGAGTGCAGTGGCGCAGTCTCAGCTCACTGCAATGTCTGCCTCCTGGGTTCAAGCAATTCTTCTGCCTTAGCCTCCCAAGTAGCTGGGACTACAGATGTGTGCCACCATGCCTGTCTAATTTTTATATTTCTAGTAGAGATGGGGTTTCACCATATTGGCCAGGCTTGTCTCAAACTCCTGACCTCATGATCTGCCTGCCTCAGCTTCCCAAAGGGCTACAGGCATGAGGCACAGCAGCTGGCTGATATTTTTAAATGTCAATGTTCATTCAAGCTGGAAGCTGCTTGGTGTGAGCCTGCCTCCCATTCTATTCAAAGTCTCACTGAGATAAATGCATATCTGATTGCTTCCTTTGGAAAGACTAATCAGAAACTCAAAAGAATGCAACCGTTTGTCTCCCGCCTGTGATCTGAAAGCCCCCAAGCCTGCTCCTGGCCTAGAGTCATCCTGCCTTTCCGGACAAAACCAATGTTTGTTTTACATATGTTGATTGAGGTTTCATGTCTCCCTTGTTAAAAATAAAAAATTAAGTATGGTGAATAGGATAATTGTAAACCTTTTGTGTAAATTAAAATCTTAAAGTTATTTTTAATGCTCATTTGATATCTGGGTCATTTCCAATTTAAAAAGGATTGCAATATGAAGGAATATTTCTAAAATTGTGGAATTGTTCTTATCTATAAATGCCCATATCCAATAGTTCAGGATTTCTTGGGTTTTAGGGTTTCACTAAAGTTGTAAGTTACTAAGGATAAAATTCTAGTTAACACATAATTCTGTATACAAAATGTGCCAGAAAGAGTTCTGTTATTAGTGGAAAAAGAATAATTTTGTCTAATTCAGAAGTTATCTAAAAGTTAGTTCAAATTACAGATTTGTAAAGTTTATTTATGAAACAATATAGTAAGGAATCATTAAATAGGGGAGAAAGGAGTTGAAAAAGTTTAAACAATAAAATATTCTTTAAAACATGATAAAGAATTGGAAACATTTGGCTAATTAATGTTTTCATAGTTAAAACTCTTAGTCTTGATTAAAGTAAGAAATATTGTAAAACTGCATTGGCAGTTTGGCAGTTCTTTTTTAACATAGTTAAGCATGAAGCTGGATTTAGCGTGGAGCCAAATTTCACATACATGCTTGCATTGCTTCACACTATGTTTACTGTTTTGTGTGGATAGTGCTAGAGCACTTATTGGTCATGTGCCTAAAGTGAATTTCTTGATTGCACAGAATGTATAATGATACTGGTAAACTTAATGATATTGAATTGCATATTAGAAATAAAATATCCAATATGTGGGGTTTTGGGGGCCCTAGGTAACACTGTAGCCTTCAGGGCAAATTGAGTATGAAAATTTAGGTTTGGTTTTTGTTTATTTATTTTTGCTTCTAGTGTTCATTTGTTGGCTGTTTATTCTCCTCTGGCATTGCTTGTGTATCCATATATATAAAACTATGCTAGTGGAAGGCTTTTATTTGATTCTGTGAATAGTTATTTTGTTTCCTATGCATTTCTAGCAAGTCGTCATTCATTCCTTTTGTCTGGAATTCCTGAGCTACCTTTGTCAGGTTGCAGAATTAATGGAGCACACCAGCTTTTTATCCTTAAACTAACTTTTCAGATTTTAGGCTTCCTGATACTTTAAGTGTGTTGAGTATACCCTTACAAATAGAATTTTAGTCATATTTCTCTCTCTGCCTAATTTCTCCAAAATTTGTAAACTATCTATGAATATTCTTAATTCATGGCAATGTGTTTGTTTGCATACAGTCAAACAGGGTCACCAGAGCCACTCAGGGAGAAAGAACCCAGAAAACTGGCGTGCTGGCAAAAGGGTAATGTAGGAGATCAGTCAGAGTGGTGGAAAAACTACAGGGAAAGGATGCAAACCTTCTGAAAGGTTGGATGGTTCTGCATGGCTTCAGGGGGAAATAGCTGGAGGCAGCTGTTCTATAACCCTGAAGCAGAGGGCAAGGAGTAGGTACAAGGGAATGTGGGGGAATTTGTCTTAAACAGGCTTGCTTACATATGTTGACCAGGAGCTGATCTTTGATCATCCGTGCGTGTGATGTTCCCTGAAAGGGGAACAATAAATGTTAATTACCTGCAGGTTGTGTTGGCTCCAGGTTTTCGGCATTGTGCCTGCACTGAATAAAAGCAAGCAGCTCCAGCTTCTCAGGGCTGCTCTCTGGCCACTAGAGCCAGGCAGCCATCTAGCTGCTCTTACACTGCATACCTGTGTCTGAGTACTCATTTCACCTGTCAGCCAGGGTCTGCAGCACAGGCCCAGCAGGTGGTACCCCGTGTGAGGAATGCTGCAATGGATTGCAATGGAACCCTCGAAAACGAAAGTGAAGTGACTGCACAGTGAGTAATTGGTGCCCGTTGGGGATTTCCAAGTTTGAGGGGATTTGCAAGCTAGGGTTTCATCATGGGACAACAGTTATTAGCTCAACAGCAAAAGTGTATAAAAGTATTGAAACAGCTGCTTAAAGCTAGCAGAGCCTCAGTCTCGGAGGCCCAATTAAGGGACCTAATGCTAACTGTTGTTTCCCATCACCCATGGTTCCCAGAAGAAGGCATGCTAGACCTAGAGCTCTGGGAACAAGTGGAAAGAAATCTTAAATGACATCATGTACAAGGGCAATGGGTCCCAGTAACATCTTTAACACTATGGGCCTTAATTAGGGCTGCTTTGGCCCCTCTCTACACAGAAGAGCCTAAAAACAGAAGGGAAGAGGAACCATCATATAGCTTACCACCTCCTCCTTCTCCCTCAGCCCCGCCATTACCGGGTAAAGGTGCCACAGAGGAGATAGAGATTTTCCCTGAACCCCCTTCCCCAATAAATTGGAAAAAAGACAAGCAATACACTACAGTTATGGGATCCTGTCTTAAGCAAGCAGCATTAGAAGGGGAGCTCTTGGCCTGCCTGGTGATGCAAGATCAACAAGGCAATCAGGTACATGAATCCATTACTTTCAACACTTATAAAGAAAATAGAAAAAGCATTAGAGAAACCAGAGCCATTAGCCTATTTATGAAAGGATTAATTGAGGCCATAGCAGATAATTTTCAATCAATTGCAAGTTTATGACCCTGATGTCATAAGAATACCCTTAAGTAAAAAACAATTCGAAGCAGTCCTGCCCCTATCTCTAGACCTTCAGATCATACTCTCTGATTATGCGAGCCATATAGAACATGTTCTTCCTGCTGATAAACTACTCCAGTTCTTATCTCATACTCCTGTAGTTATGCCTACAAAGGTAGTTCACTGCCCCATACCTAACCCTTAAATGCTTTTCACTGATGGCTCTGGTGAAAATTGAAAAGCAGCTCTCTGGTGGGAACCGCATAACTCCCTTACTCGACCTGGATTTACTAGCACTCAGAGAGCTGAGGTTGGAGCCCTAATATCATCCCTGGAAACCTTTTCCACTCAGCCCATCAATATTGTTAGTGACTCTGCTTACTCCATTTATTTATTGCAAAACCTTGAAACAGCCCTCATTAAGTCCACTCTTGAGCCCACCCTGTGTCCCCTTTTCCTTTGACTTCAGCAATTGCTGATTCAATGAACACATCTTGTTTTTACCACACACATTCAGGCCCACAGCTCACTGCCTGGCCTGCTGGCTCATGGCAATGATCAAGCAGATTTGCAGGTCATGGCATCACTACTTGACCAAGCCACACAATCATATCTGTTTCTTCATCAGAATTGGAGAAATTTATCTAAACAATTTCAACTTAGCCAAAGACAAGTGAAACAAATTATTTTATAGTGCCCAGATTGCCAGCTCACAGGCATGTGCCCTCCTTCAACAGGTGTTAACCCTAGAGGACTAGAACCTAATCAGTTATGGTAAATGATGTTACACACATCCCTGAATTTGGAAAACTAAGATATGTACATGTATCCATTGATAATGATTCCCACCTAATTAGCACCCATGCTCTTCCTAGAGAGTCAGCCTGATATGTCACTAAACATCTTCTCTTAACCTTTGTGTTTATGGGGAGGCCCACAAAGATTAAAACTGATAGTGGTCTGGCTTACACCAGCTCACAGTTTCAACAATTTTGTCACACATGGAAGGTCCAACATTCCACGGGTTTTCCATATAACCCCCAAGGACAGGCCATAGTGGAACAGGCCCATTCTACCCTTAAAAACATGCTCAGAAAACCAAAAAGGGGGAATATGAATGAGGATCCTGCACCACGATTGGCACAAGCCTTATTTACCCTTAATTTCTTAAATTTAGATGATACATTCCAATCAGCTATAGAAAAGCATTTAGATGATACATTTCAATCAGCTATAGAAAAGCACTTTGCAAAAAACATTCAAGATATAAAACCTTCAGTTTTATGGAAATGTAAATAGTGGTGAAATGTAAATGAAATGTATGGTGTGGTCCAAATAATTTGCTAATGTAGGGAAGAGGATATGCTTGTGTTCACACCCCCTGAGGTCCTCTTTGGATTCTAGCACGATGCATCAAACCTTACCGTGGCATGACTGGCACCCAACCTGGTACCAGAAATGAATAAAATGACCCTGCAGGATGCACAACCCCGGACAATGAGGCTTCCTTGGATGACATAGGCCCCAGATATTACCTGGGGGATGCTGAAGAAGACAACTCAGGAGGCCAAGCAAATCCTTTGTCAGACACAGACACCATTCACTCCAGATAATTTGTTCCTTGCTATGCTTTCTGTTGCACATTGCAATTCTCATAGGGTATTAACCTTTTTTATTATCTCACTTTGCCTGCTACCTGTACCTGCTATATCCTACTGGGCCCATCTTCTAGATTTGCCTTTTTTCCACCCTGTTACTTGGGCAGACACCCCCTTCCCAGCCTCTAACAATGTGACTGATTGGCTGGGAAGGATTGAAATACCCCCAGTGGGGTCCCTCAGTAATGGCACACATTGGACTGAGGTGCCAAGTAACACTACATATCATTCCTTGATTGGAAAAGAATAATACTGATTATACTGATGTTTGTCTTATGCTATTTACTGGTTCTAGGATGCAAAGCTGGAACACGAGCTGTAACTTCTGCACCTGTCAAGGTTGTCACTATGCACATCTGTACGCCTCAGTCAACAAAACCTGATGCAAAAAACAGAAAAGGGAGAGACGTAGGAGATTGATTACAGTGGTAGAAAAACTATAGGGAAAGGACACAAACCTCTGAACTGTTGGAAGTTTCTGTAGAGCCCTGGGGGAGAATAGCTGAAGGCAGATGTTCTATAACCCTGAGGCAGAGGGCAAGGAGTAGGTACAAGTGAGTGTGGAGGAATTTATCTTAAACAGGCTTGTTTACTTATGTTTACTTATGTTATCTTTGATCATCCATGCGTTCCCTGAAAGGGGAACAACAAATGTTAATTACCTGCAGGTTGTGTTGGCTCCAGGTTTTCAGAATTATGCCTACACTGAATAAGAGCAAGCAGTTCCAGAGCTGCTCTCTGGCCACTAGAGTGAGACAGTCACCTAGCTGCTCTTACACTGCACACCTGTGTCTGACTACTCATTTCATCTGTTGGCCAGGGTCTGTGGGATAGGCCCAGCAGGGTAAGAATATCTTACCAGTCAGTCTCTGGCCACTTTTGCTCTGTGTAAACTGGTTAATCTCCTCTGTGAAGTTTTAAATTAATTGGTTTAATAATAAGAACTTAAATATTTTGTCAGAAAAGTAGAAAGCGTAATGCTTTTTAGTTCACTTGACTTTAGCAATCTTTGGGAAATAAAGATGGTTTTAAAGATTATCTGTAAAATACAATTGCCTTCAAAATGTAAACGTGTGTTCTAAATTACGTTCAAACATTAGGTTTGCTAAATGCTTTAAGGTCATAAACTGCTTCTGTGGCTTTTGAAAATAGTTTAACTTGACTGCTTTCCAGCTAGGTAAGACCTGGGGACATGCATGTGGAGTTGGCCATGCCCTAGCTATGCTGGAAACAGTCAAACCTTATCAGAACATAACTTACCAGGTTTTATTACATTCAAGTTAAAATTTCTAAGAGTCACCATTGTAACATGCAATTAATACTATTAGAAATAGTTTTACATGCAAGGTTTGTAAACAGTAGAATGCGTGTGTGTGTGTATGTCTTTTAAGCTTATAAAAGGTTTTTGCTGCTTTATTTTACCAAATGATGACAGAAATTTTAAATAATTAACTGCAATCTGGAATTCCAAAATCAAACTTCAGTTTCAAAATTGTCTTTCCTAATGCCTGGCTTTCTGGATGAATAAAAAGTCCCCTGAAAACATCCAGAAAAGAGGTAAAAAGGATTATCTGATGTGTTTAGGTACATGGGATTGCCAAAATGATGTTCAGTCTTCTTTAGGTTATATTTTTGTGAATAATACTAATATATATTCCAAAATTAGATGGGATTTCTAAAATTTTAATGTCTAAGTATATGCTACTAATCACAATTATAGTTATTATAAACCACAGAAATAACCAAATTTCCTTGAATAAAGCTACTAACCCAAGTAAAACAAAAAATTAATTATCAAGAAAATACTTTCATGTTAAACCAGCTAATACTGAAATTGTTTAAAATAGTTTATAACTAATGCTTGATCCCATATTCCTGGGAAAACAATTAAAGCTTCGGGTACATTTGGTCACCTGGTGGGCCATTTAAACATTTTATGAAGGGATTTCATTCAATTGTTATTTTTAATGCAATTTTTCTGGTTGTGTAATGGCTTTCCCATGCAAGAGGGCTGATGTTATAACAGTAGATTATTATGCTACAGTGTATTTTTCACCAGGTAAAAACTAGCTTTTTACAGTTTGAATCTTCTGGAAACTTCAGAGAAAGACTCTCCTTGCCATCCACACTACAACCAAACTTCGGGACTTTGGGCTTTAGGTTCATGGTCTCGCAACCAAGAAGGGTCCCTCCACACTTTTGGAACTATGCACTCATTGGAACCCTTTGAGGTAAAGCTAACCAGGGAAATTTCTCCCAAGAAGAAGATGGCATCCTTGATGTGAACAGCTTTTCTCAAGTTCACAGATTAAGACTTCTACTGTCATGAAATTCTTATCTTTGAATGTTTTTTCTTGCTTATGGCTCTATGAACAGTGGAAGTGGAAAAGGGGTCTGTTATGGGCACTAATGGGGTGTATTTTTATTTATGAAGGAGGTTGCAGCCAGTCTTATACGTGGATTACTTTATACTTTGATAGATAAAGAATGAAGGCCCAATGTAGGTAAGAAACTTTAATGGTACATATGTTCCCTCATAATCAGTCAAAAACAAAACACTGGTTCACTCCTCTTAACCCACATAATGGGTTAAAGAGAACAATGCCAGAAGGCCTTCACTCTTCTAAAAGGGGATCATTTGTTAGGTCCTTTTTCCATGGTTTAAAGTAAAAGAAGCAATTATTAGAAATGTATCCTGCATGATACGCTCCACAGCAAATTCTACTGTAAAGGGTACAGTTACACAACAGACTTTAAATTGTCTTGTGAAAGTTATGCTAAACAATAGAATTAGCTAAACAGAAAAGTACCTGTGTAGCTGCTGGCACCTGTGGCCTATTCAGAAATACATCAAATGAGGATTATAGAAATTCAGTGGTAAGGGACTGACAAATAAATTGCTTAGTTAAGTGAATAAACTCTTTATCTAGCTCATTCTTTGATCAATTTGATTTTAGGAGGTTCAGTTTATGGGGACCTTGGGTAAGGAGCATACCCCAAACTCTTGGTGTTATCCTCCCAATAGTCATAATAGTCTTCCTGGTGCACTGTATTCTCTCAAAGGTTTTAAACGCTTACATGCAGCCATCTCTAGAATGTCATATGGTCTCTCTTCAACTGGAATAACAGGAGCTGAAAGAAACGTGCAACCATGAGGACACCTATAAATGACATGCTGAGACCAGAAACTCAAAATGTTGGTAACTGAGAGTGGCACTAAGGCCCTACGTTTTGATTACACTCTCACCTAAGTGACAGCATGACCAAAAAGGGGAAATTTTTTTAAACAAAATTATGGGAGTCCATTGTTTTGGGCTAAGCTCATGCACTAGGCCCCAACAAACCAAGCCAAACCAAAATGGAGTAGTTCATGCTAAGACTTTAAAGAAACATGTAGATTCTAGAACAGACCAAGCTTTGTTTTTTCTCTTGCAAATCTTTATAACAAACATTTCTGACAGCATAGGTATCCACTCCCTGAAGTTCCCATTAAATTTTTTAACCAAATTCATTTCTTCTCACCTAGAGACCATCAAGCTTCAGATGATCATGCAACAAAGGTTCCAGCCAGTTCAAGGTGAAGACACCACCCCTGACCATCAGGGAACACCTACCCTGCCTCCACCAGACTGAGCAAGGCAAGAGATCCATGATCCACAATACTTAGGGACTATGCCCCAAGCCAGCATGAAGCAGTTACAGAAAAAAAGACCATTAGTCCCTCTGCCTCCCATAAATATTTATGGGGATCACATCTCTCAGGGGGAAGATAAGGCAAGAAAATAGGGTCTGGAGGCAGGGAACATAAGGCCGATTCACACTTTAGCTATGACAGGAAATATCCTCTCCATAGGACATAGGCCAAGTAAATGACTTTATAACTTCACTTCATCCTCTTCATTTACATAAGCCATACCCCAAGTAACCAATGGAATCCTCTAGTGGGTATTTACATCCCCAAAATCTCTGTAATGGGATCTTTGAGCCCCTATGCTTAGGCCTGTTCCCACACTGTGGAGTATACTTTCATTTTCAATAAATCCTTTCATTCCCGCCTTGCTTTGTTTGTATATTTTGTCCAATTCTTTGTTCAAGACACCAAGAACCTGGACAACCTCCACTGTTAACAGATTGAGTGGATGTTACCATCCAAAATCACTGTTTGCTTCTGTTTCCTCTGCAAAATGTTGATTAATGGGAGAAAAGGATTTGTGTGACTAGTCTTGGGTATAGGGACTCTGGTATAATTTTTGCTATGATAATTGGATTGGGTTGCTATTGGAATAAGTGCACCACTGGAAAGTCTAATGATGGCCAAAAGATGGATCCTTTAAATTAGAATGACTCCTAAATTTTAAAAAGATATCTCTCATTCGAAGCAATTGCCTTATTTGTATTTATGGGAGATCAAAAAATGTTTTTTTTAAAGATAAATAATAGTGTCATGGCCAGCCTCAGGAATTCAGCAAAATTGAAGAGCCACAATCTGACCTAAAACAAAGCTAAAGTCCTTCATAAGTTCAAACAGCCTGCTTTGGAGCTGTTCCACCATGTAGTCTGGTAGTTAAAATTCTGTGCTTTCACTGCCATGGCCTGGTTCAATTCCCATTCGGGGAACCAGTTCTTTTGGTTTGATATTGGTGTGACTTTTGACCTTTTGGAGCACCCATTTGTTATCGATCCCTTCCCCTTCTATGAACAACTTTTGATTTCCTGTCTTCTTCCATCTGTGGGGTCAAACAGAGCTTTTGAGCCTTATGTATCAATGGTCAACTGAGAAGCTGAGACCCTGAAAGATATGGCCAGATCAATGTGGGCTGTCCCCCTTTTGTGGCTAGCAAAACCTTCCTTTCTTTGAACCATTTTTGGGGTGGTTCTGGATTTTATAAGGACTGCTTTGCACCTCTTTGGAGATGCCTCATGTGTCCTTGGTGAAGGTATAACCTTATTTAAGGCTTATTGGTTTAGTGAGTCACTTGGGAGGGTACCTTCAGTTAAAAAAAAAAAAAAAAAGTTCAAAATCCAGGAATTTCAGCTGTTTATCCTGGCTAAAATCTGATAATAAGATATTTAAAAGGATTTTTAAAAAGGTGTTCTATGGTCAGAGGTCAGCTTAGTTAAAAGCTGATATTCAAGATCCTCCTTCCTCTTTGCTGTCTTCAGTGCTACATGAAGAAATCTAGGCCTGGCATGGTGGCTCACACCTGTAATCCCAGCACTTAGGGAAGCTGAGGCGGGTGGATCACTTGAGGTCAGAAGTTCAAGAGCAGCCTGACCAACATGATGAAACCCCATCTCTACTAAAAATACAAAAATTAGCTGGGCATGGTGGCGTGCACCTGTAATCCCAGCTACTCAAAAGGCTGAGGCAGGAGAATCACTTGAACTCGGGAGGCAGAGGTTGCAGTGAGCTGAGATTGAGCCATTGCATTCTAGCCTGAGCAACAAGAGCAAAACTCCATCTAAAAAAAAAAAAAAAAAGAAAAGAAAACAAATCTGAGCAAACCTCTAATGACTCAGACCCCTTAAGGGACACAGAAAGCCACTCATCCCCTTTTTAAGGTATTCTGCCTTCCTGTGGAGTCCAAAGAGTCATGGACACGTTCCTCTCAAGTCTAAACTCTACTGTCTTTTATATCAATTACCCGATCTCTTTCATTTTTAGGGGTACCAGGGATTACTGGTGAGACTGTGAGACAATATGCTTTTGTATGTATGATGACTGGTGGATCACTGGTGAGGGCTACAGTCTGGGAGGTGGCTGACTGTGGTTGTGAAATCGCCTTTGCAAAAATCATAATTGATGAAATTATGTCATGAAAGAGATCAGACTTAACTGACCCCATCTTCTTTCTAACCTCTAAACTGCCTTTGTTCATTCCTGGTTGTAGGCTGAACTAGCCTTGGGAAGGAATTTAGTTTATAGTTTAAACTCTGAAACAAAATGGATTAATAGCTCTTTCCCAAAAAAACCCTTCTTGCCTGGGGACCAGTCTGCCTTTGTAGGACTAACAAATTAGCTACAAAATTAGATATCACAGTTTAGGGGCCATGCAGCCTCTGGATGCAAGAGTCTGAACCTCCCCAAATTGCTCCTGGGAATAACATCACTGTTGTAAAACCTAAGATCAGTACTTGAAATATTTTGCAGGCTCTACATTCTGATACAGCAGATGGCATCATCCAGACTGATTATCTGGCTCAACCAATTTTGTGATCCCACCCAGGAACATAAGTCAGCAAGGGCTCACTTCTACCCCCTGTGATTTTATCTTCAACCCAACCAATCAGCACTCCCCACTTTCTGAGCTCATACCCTCCAAATTATCCTTAAAAACTCTAATTTCTGAATGTTCCAGGGGACTGATGTGAGTAATAGTAAGAGTCCGGTCACCCCGCACACCTGGTTCTGTGTCAATTACTCTTTCACCATTGCAATTGCCCAGTCTTGATAAACTGGTTCTTTCTAGGCAGCCAGCAATGTGAACCCATTGGGCAGTGACAGTTGCAATGACTAGTAGTTACCGCAAGGGAATACTCATTTCCTTGTGCATTTACTATTTAGTCTTTTTTAAATTTTAATTTGATTTTAAATTCTGGGATATATGTGCAGGATGTGCAGGTTTGTTACAAAGGTAAATGTGTGCCATAGTGGTTATGTAACCACCCAAGGGGTTCACCTTGCCCACTGCCTAGACAGAACCAATTTATCAAGATAGGGGAATTGCAGTGGAGAAAGAGTAATTCATGCAGAGCTTGCTGTGCGGGAGACTGGAGTACTTTTTTTGGCTTGGTTTGATTTTTGTTTTCTGTTTTTGTTTTTTTGAGATGGAGTTTCACTCTTGTAGCCCAGGCTGGAGTGCAATGGTGCGATCTTGGCTCACTGCAACCTCCACCTCTCAGGTTCAAGCAATTCTCCTGCCTCAGCCTCCCAAGTAGCTGGGATTACAGGCGTGCACCACCATGCCTGGCTAACATTTTTTATATTTTTAGTAGAGATGAGGTTTCACCATGTTGGCCGGGCTGGTCTCGAACTCCTGATCTCAGGTGATTCACCCTCCTTGGCCCCCCAAAGTGCTAGGATTACAGGCGTGAGCCACCGCGCCTGGCCCCACAGTTTTATTATTAATCAAATCACTCTACCTGAGCATTCAGGGATCAGAGATTTGGCAGGTAGGGGCTTGGGAAGTGGGGAGTGCTGATTGGTCAGGTTGGAGATGGAATCATAAGGGTTCCAAGTGAGTTTTTCTTGCTGTCTTCTGTTCCTGGGTGAGATGGCATAACTGGTTGAGCCAGATTACCAGTCTGTGTGGTATCAGCTGATCCATCAAGTATAGGGTCTGCAAAATATCTCAAGCACTGATCTTAGGTTTTACAATAGTGATGTTATCCCCAGGAGCAATTTGGGGAGGTTCAGACTCTTGGAGCCAGAGGCTGCATGACCCCTAAACTGTAATTTCTAATCTTGTAGCTAATTTGCTAGTTCTGCAAAGGCAGACTGGTTTCTAGGCAAGAAGGAGTGTTTTTCAGGAAAGAGCTGTTATTAATTTTGTTTCAGAGTCAAACCATGAACTGAATTCCTTCTCAAAGTTAATTTGGCCTATGCCAAGGAATGAACAAGGAAAGCTTAAAGGTTAGAAGCAAGATGGAGTCAGTTAGGTCTGATTTCTTTCACTGTCATAATTTCCTCAGTTATACTTTTGCAAAGGCGGTTTTAGTTTGCTGCACCTATCAACCAATCACCTACATATTAAGCCCCATGTGCATTAGGTATTTATCCTGATGCTCTCCCTCCCTTCACCAACTCCCAACAGACCACAGTGTGTCCATGTGCTCTCATTGTTCAGCCCCACTTATCAACGAGAACATGTGGTGTTTGGTTTTCTGTTCCTGGGTTAATTTGCTGAGGATAATGGCTTCCAGCTCCATCCATGTCCCTGCAAGGAATATTATCTCATTCCCTTTTATGGCTGCATAGTATTTTGTGGTGTATATGTACCACATTACCACATTATCTTTATCCAGTATATCCCTGATAGGTCTCTGGGTTGATTCCATGTCTTTGCTGTTGTGAATAGTGATTCAGTGAACATATATGTGCAGGTATCTTTATAATAGAATGATTTATATTGCTTTGGGTATATACCCAGTAATGGGATTGCTGAGTCAAATGGTATTTCTGCCTCTAGGTCTTTGAGGAATCACCACACTGTCTTCCACAATGGTTGAACTAATTTACATTCCCAACAACAGTGTAAAAGCATTCCTATTTCTCCACAACCTCACCAGCATCTGTTGCTTCTTGATTTTTTAATAACTACTATTCTGACTGGCATGAGATAGTATCTCATTGTGGTTTTGATTTGTATTTCTCTAATGATCAGTGATGTTGAGCTTTTTTTATGTTTGTTGGCCACATGTATGTCTTCTTTTGAGAAGTGTCTGTTCATGTCCTTTGCCCACTTTTTAATCGGGTTTTTATTTTTCTTGTAAATTTGTTTCAGTTCCTTGTAGATTCTGGATATTAGATCTTTGTCAGATGGATAAATTGCAAAAATTTTCTCCCATTCTCTAGGTTGTCTGTTCACTCTGATGATAGTATCTTTTGCTGTGCAGAGTTCTTTAGTTTAATTCAATTCCATTTGTCAATTTTTGCTTTTGTTACAATTGCTTCTGATGTTTTCACCATGAAATCTTTGCCAGTGCCTATGTCCTAAATGGTATTGCCTAGATGGCCATACTGCCCAAAATAATGTATAGATTCAATGCCTTTTTTTTTTTTTTTTTTGGAGACGGAGTTTCACTGTTGTTGCCCAGGCTGGAGTGTAATGGCACAGTCTTGGCTCACTGCAATCTCTGCCTCCCAGGTTTAAGAAATTCTCCTGCTTCAGCCTCCCGAGTAACTGGAATTACAGGCATGTCCCACCATTCCCGGCTAATTTTGTATTTTTAGTAGAGACAGGGTTTCACCATGTTGGTCAGGCGGGTTTTGAACTCCCAACCTCAGGTGATCTGCCCACCTCGGCCTCCCAAAGTGCTGGGATTACAGGTGTGAGCCACTATGTCCACCCTTATAGATTCAATGCTATTTCCATTAAACAACTATTGACATTCTTCGCAGATTTAGAAAAAAACTAATTTAAAATTCATACGGAACCAAAAAAGAGACTATATAGCCAAGACAATTCTAAGCAAAAAGAACAAAGCTGGAGGTATAATGCTGCCTGACTTCAAACTATACTACAAGGCTACAATAACCAAAACAGCATGGTACTGGTACAAAAACAGACACACAGACCAATGGAACAGAATAGAGATCTCAGAAATAAGACCACACCTCTACAACCATCTGATTCTTATCAAACCTGACAAAAACAAGCAATGGGGAAAGGATTCCCTATTTAATAAATGATGATGGGAAAACTGGTTAGCCATATGCAGAAAATGGAAACCAGACCCCTTCCTTACACCTTATACAAAAATTAACTCAAGATGGATTAAAGACTTCAATGTAAAACTCAAAACTATAAAAATCCTTGGAACCCAGGTGGAATGGCTCACACCTGTAATTCCAGCATTTTGGAGGCTGAGGCAGGTGGATCATTCGAGGTCAGGAGTTCAAGACCAGTTTAACCAACATGGTAAAACCCTGTCTCTACTAAAAATACAAAAAAACTAGCCAGGCATGGTGGTACATGCCTGTAGTCCCAGCTACTCAGTAGGCCGAGGCAGGAAAATCAGTTGAACTTCGGAGGTAGAGGTTGTAGTGAGCCGAGATCATGCCACTGCACTCCAGCCTGGGTGTCACCACTGAGGGATAAAACTCTTATGGGGGATGGGCTGTTCACAGAGTGGGCTGATTGACATTGGGTTACCTGCCAGCCGGGAGAATGTCTTTGTAGTGAGGTACATTGTGGAAGCCTGTGTCATGGCCTGGTGTCATGGTATTTCCTTCTTTTTTGGGGAGCCAGGATTCAATATAAAAGTGGGATCCTTGATTTTTATTTAGATGTGTTGCCCTCCAATTGTGCCTGCTTTTTACATATTAAAATATTTGGCCCTGGAAACTGCAAATGCTTTCTTTGCCCTATCATTAAAGGGCTCCACCTGAAGTAGTAATATGTTTTGTTTTCCACAAACTTTTTTCATTTGAGCTATTTATAGCTTATAGCAATTTGGGCAAAGTACACTTTTTTTTTTAAGACAGGGTCTCACTCTGTCACTCAGGCTAGAGTGCAGTGGTGCGATCTCAGCTCACTGCAATCTCCACCTCCTGGCTCCTGGGTTCAAGTGATTCTCATGCCTCACCCTCCGTAGTAGCTGGGATTACATGTGTGTGCCACCACACCCAGCTAATTTTATATTTTTAGTAGAGATGGGGTTTTGCCATGTTGGCCAGGCTAATTTCAAACTCCTGGCTTCAAGTGATCCATCTGCTTCAGCCTACCAAAGTGCTGGGTTTATGGGCATGAGCCACAATGCCCAGCAAAGTATACTTTTGTGAACAAAAATGGAAATATTTGCCTTTCTCTTTACCTGATTCCTCCAGAATTCAGAAACTATTTGCAAGTATTCTTATTTTATAACAATATAGGAATTTACATAAGTTCAATAAAAATCTGTTTTCTTTTGTAGCAGGACATATTGGAGACATTGGTAATTTTCCCAAGGCTTTGACTGGAATGACATCTTTTCAGATACGACCAGATGGGTTTGAGGAATTAAAGTTGACTTAAAGAACTGGCCTGATACCTTGTCTACATGGTTCTCTTACAAGGTTCCTGACCTTGTGGTAAGTGAGAAATGTTGTTTTTTGATAGGGCCAGGAACCTCAAGATATTTGGGGACCTCAAAAAGAAATGAACTCACCCAATTCATACAGGTATTAAAGGCACAGTCTGATGGTGAATTCTTGGCTTGCCTTTATAATTTCAAGAGGCTTTTAAAAGTCTAATCTGAAATTCCTTATGAAAGAGTTCCAGCAAAGCCAACTTAAAAAGGAGCCTTGTGAATAGACTGTGAGGACAGAAAAAAAAATAAAATAAAAAATGGAAAAAGAAGCCTATATGGCCAATCACTATTCTTGTTATACTTTATGCAAATAATCAGGCCAAACATAATTCTAAAACTTATTTTACAAGTAAATTGGTCCTACTAATATTTATCTTTGGTAGAAATGGGAAACTGGAGAGAGAAATTTAGTTTCAGATAAAATCTATAGCACACCTGTTATTAGATTCTAGCCCTTATCATTGTTTTTGAGTTTTTTTATTTTCCTACCATTTGGACTAAATCCTGAATTATTTCATGGCTACAACAAGTTTCTAAAGAAGAACCTGGGTTTAATTCTCTTCATAATGTTTTTAATTGGCTCCCTAAAGGAACAGATTTGGGTGTTTTTGTTTTTCCATTCTGGCATATTTCTTCTTGGTTATAATCCATATGTGTTACTCCTGAGAAAACTAAAATCATGGTGTTTATGTTTCAACAGGCAACAGCAGCTACATAAATCAGTGGCTTGACAGAGTTCTCACTTTTGCCACTCTGTGATGCCATCCCAAATGAGCTTTGGGGGACTCTTAAAAAAAATCCTCACTAAGACTGTTTCCCTTTCCCCCTTTGACATGAGACAGGACTATCTGGAAATGAGCCTTCCCAGTGACAAGGGACACTTTGACAGTCAGATTTTGATCATAAGTGCTTTCAAGAAGAAAGATTTTCATCAAAAGGGGGGAAATAAAAAGAAAAAAACTCTTTTATCTGAGGAATATGAGTCCCTTTAAATTATCAGGCCCAGAAAGGCATTTAAAATATAACACCAGTCCTGTCTCACTCCCCCTTGAGCTAAATAATTACCTCTTGAAGACACTTGCTATGTGGGCCCTAGATCATCTTGATGCCAAATAGCTATAAAATAACATACAGCTATAATTTATCAATGGATAATCAATCACTGCTCAATGTTATTTTTGTAAACCAATGAGAATTACTGACAAATAACTTTTTGTAATCACCCCTTGTCCTGATTTGTTCTTTTTCTTTCTTTAAAACCTTGAACTACTCTTATTCTATAGAGCATGTCCCAAGAAATTTGGAAGGGTGTCCCAGGATGTATCTCTCAACCTTTGTGTTTGAATAAATTCTCTTTAAACTGTATTCTGACCTTTTTTTTATTATTTTAGGTTGACATGGCCTTGCTCTTGAGTAAAACTTTTAAAGAATACAAGCTTCTAAGACATGTACCCCATCCTCTGCTTATACAGTTTGATGCTGGAACAAGGTAAAAGACTAGACTTTTTTGTGGACAAACTTCATAGTGTTAGACTTGATCTATTGTTTCAGCCATTTCAGAATATTTTGAATTTGAATTTTGTCTCAATCATTTCATTGATCAGCATGCGACAGATGTCAGCATAACAGTCATTGGTGAAACTGTTGAAAAATTTAGGGCTGAGGGACCACCCTCTAAGTTATTCCTCCTAATAAATTTTTTCTTGATTTGGAATATTTCTTAACTAGCACCATTTGGGTTATTCAGCAAGTTAAAAATCCCTCTCTCTGTGACAAGCAGCCCACAGTTCTTTCACAAGACTCTTTCATGAGATTCTTGGTCATGCTGAAATCTGAATACTCTCTGTACATAAAATTCTATTGATTTTCATTAAGTAGCCCTTTAGAAAAAGGAAAATTTACTTACATTGGTATGGCCTCTTCTTACTGAACTCATACTATTTGTAGCATCATTACTTACTTTGTAAACTAAAAAAACTATCTTTAAAATTATTAGTTCTAGTCTTAGTGACTATTCACGATATTTATTCTTTTTGCACCATTTTTTAAAGATTAGCGATGTCATTTCAGCTAGTCAATGAAAATACCAAATGATAAAATGAATAGCTAGCATGTATTTATTATGTCCCAGATACTATGTTAAAGTGCTTTACCTGAATTATCACCCTAGCCTTATGAGGTATTTACAACTGAAATTTATTGCTGTTAAACCATTTGCCAGGAGAACACAGTAGATTTACCTGATTCCAAAACCTGTTTCCTCAATCAATATGATATTACCATCCCTTGGGATACAGTGATTTAGATGTGGAATCTTAAACAAGTTGGGCCTCCAATTCCTTATTATTTCTACCCTTTCCACTCAACTCTGATGGGCCATTTCTTTCCCCAGGGGGGAAAAAATGTAGTAAAATAGGAGTACAGAAGTTCTACTTCTTCATTGTTGTTATATGTTAACCTACCATCATTATTTTCAAGGTGGGGCCTTCCTCTCCCCAGAACTCTTTCTGATCCGAATTTAATGTTTTCTTTAGCATTTTTTTAAGGAGATAGTCTCATTCTGTTGCTTAAGCTGGAGTGCAGTGGCTCAATTGTAGCTCACTGCAGCTTCGACCTCTTAGGCTTAGGTAATCCTCCCACCTAAGCCTCCCAAGCAGCTAGGACTATAGGTACCTACCACCATGCCTAACTAATTTTTAATTTTTTTGTTTGTTTTTTTGTTTTTTGTAGAGATATGGTCTTGTTATGTTGCCCAGGCTGGTCTCAAACTCCTGCCTCAAACAGTCTTTCCACCTTGGCTTCCCAAAGCTCCTGGGATTACTGGCATGAACTACCATGCCCAGCCATTCTTTAGCATGTTTATCTTGTCCTGAGCATTAGTCTTCATTCCCAGTGTGTTTTGCTGAGTTACTCCAATACCTTGGGTATGGTGTCATCCTGTCTACTTTTTATCCATGCTCATCAGAAAGCTTGTTATTTATCCTAATTTGTCTCAATGAATTCCTTCAGCTTTTCTTCCTCAGTAGGATGATTGCAATGATTGGAATCAAAATGTGCAAAATATTCATTTTCGTTGTCTTCCTTACTTCTAACGAAGTCACCATCATGGCATCAGTTAGCAAGCTTTTCCATTGGGCCAATAAGAACTAGTGCACTTCAGAGAAAGCCAGGCTTGTCCTGCATTGTCTAGCCATTCTCTGCTACCTGCATTTGGCAGTAGGACTTTGCTTGGTGATAATGTGTTTCCTCTAGTAAACTCTTCCTGCATTCTCAGGAATTTTCCTGGGTAGGCAGCACACTTAGAAACTCAAGAAAATGAACCTGCCATGACTACGTCACATAGAAAACTTCCCAAGTTGTTATGGTTCTGATGTGCAGAAGGGAAAGGACATAGAATAGTGGTAAACAACTCAAGTATAGAGTGAGTCAGATGTACAGTGAGTCCACTGTAGGTAACGGTGCAAATAGTGCCATTTCTTAAGTTTTAATTTCCTCAAATGAAAACTGGGATAAGTATGGGACAATGGGATAATGCATATGTTCCTTACTGTGATTTAAGTGCTCGTTAGCACAGTAGATGTTAATATTATTCAACTCCTTAACCCCATGTGAAATTTTGATCAGCTGCCCAATGGCATATCTACAGCTTGTGACTCTTGGTGAAGACACTTACCCACCTTCTAAAGGCTTTGTGAACTTTCTCCTCATCCTCCAAGTGGTTCACTCTTATTTACTTTTGAGCACAAAACAGAAGCCAAGTGATTAAAAGACATTGTTTATAGTTGTAAATATCTTTTCAGACAGTGTCTTTGGGTTTTAAAACCTGGGAGAGAGGAATTAACTCACGAAAGGACTGGTTTCTTCCCACACTTACAAACTTCCACTAGCACTCCATTTCTCAAAAAGCCTGAAAATATATAGGAACAAAGAAGTGAAGTGAGCTTTTGCTGCAAATAAAAAGGCAAAGCTGGATCTTCTGCTGTAGGGTCTCCCTGGGTTGTGGTCATAGTTCTGTTTTGGATTATCACACAGTTTGGGAAAGTCAGTTCAATCCAACGAAAATGATATGAATGTAGCTCTGTACCATGAATCCAAAAACATTGTATTAGTTTCTGTTACTGCTATAACAAGTTAATTACCACAAATTTAGCAGCTTTAAACAGCACACATTGATTACCTTACAACACAATTTTATGTTCTGGTGGCCAGAAGTCCAAAGATCAGTGTCCCTGAGTGAAAAATGAAGGCTGTTGCTTGATTTCAAAATCCAGAACTGCATTCTTTCTGTAATTTGTGGCCCTTCTTCCATTTTCAAGGCCAGCAATGTAGCATCTTCAAATCTAGCTCCTTCTCTCATTCTCTCTCTGACCTGTGCTCCATGGTCACATCTCTGACTCTGACTCTCCTGCTTCCCTCCTTCACTTATAAGGACCCTTGTGATTACATTGAGCCCGTCCAGATAACCCAGGATAATCTCATCTCAAGATACTTAATTTTGCATGTGCAAAGTCCCTTTTGCCATTGTGAGGTACCATATTTATGAAATTTCTGGGATTAGAATGTGGACATCTTCAGGAGCCATTATTTTGTCTACCACAGGTGTGGATTATACGTTCTTTCTGTAGTCATAGGGCACAGATATTATCAGACCCAGTTTATATTTTGCAGTCAAGACTTCTAATGGGACAAGTTGGCATTCAGAGAAGCTGAAGTTAATAAAATAAAAAGCAGGTATCAGTATGCACTTTATCACATCACCAAGAGAATCAAAACAGTATGATAGTAAATTTGACTTCTTGTCGTGTTGAATTCTTCTTTCAGTGCTACGTTATCAGAAAGAGGCAGTATTGTTACAATGTAATTTATATAGTGCCTTCCCCTGAGTGATGAACAGAATATTCCTTAGTATCCTCAGAGAATTAGTCTCTCTATCTCTTTTTATCCCCGCTCAGGCACTCCAGCAATATAATACCCAGCAATGTAATATCTGTGTGCAAGAAATAAACCAGAGTCACTAAATTTAAGGATGTTCACTTAAAGAAATTCCTTTTGGAGTTTCTTTTTTTAAATGTCATTTGAAAATGCTCTTCTCTGGGTGCAATAGAGCCATTGACCCACATTAGATTAATTAGGTCAATTAGCTTTTACATAGTAATTACCACTCAGATAGCTTTGAATAATATCCTTTTAATGCACATGTTCTTTGAAAAGAGATTTTCAGTTTGAATTCCTGCCACATAGTAGCATTAAGAAAACATGCACCTCGCAATTCTTTCTGCAATGTGGCTTTGGGTATAGCAATGACATTGGGTAGATAAAGCTTAAGGACTTTGCGTTGATTAGTTGATTATTCACATTTACACGTTGTTAAAAGCTACATGGGTATTTTCCATTTGGAGAGGCTGTTGGTAACCCAGAATGCCAGGCCTAACTGAGAGTAACTCCCTTTCTTCCTCTAACCTGTCAATATCAATTCCCACATTTTAGATTCATACTGGTCCCAGTACCTAACCGTGGACTCCTACCAGCCATCAGGACTATTTGAAGTTTTTCACCATCTGCTTCTCTCCAACAATATCCCTACATTTTATCTTAATAATGACAATAGCTACCACTTAATGATATTTGCTAGGTTTTGGCATTTCTCATTCATTACTCCTAATTGTTACCTTATTATTCCTAATAGTTAACTTACTAACAAATATTTGTTGAGCTATTTTCTCCTTATACTAGAGAGAGAGCCAAGTGAATATCCTTATCTTCAGTAACAGTTAAAGAAAGTGAGACTTAGAGGAGTTAAGTGACTAGCCCAAAGCCCTGTAGTGCATGGGTACAGGCAAAGCTCAGAGTCTGCAAGGCTCAACAGCGTGGCTCAGCCCACCCCCCAAGGCTGCTCCAGTTGGGGCACTGGAAATGCTGTCTGACTTGGTTTCAATATTTGAAAACCCATTCAACTATTTAGGGCATAGGATTATCACTGATGTCAGAACTATGAAGAAAAATTAGGAATTTTTCTTTAGAAATGAGGTCGAGGAGAAATAGAAAACTCACAATTTCTTAGAACACAGGTTCTACTATTAGTAATTAAAGGCCTTAATTTTAATTTTAATTTTAATTTTTTTGAGATGGAGTCTCACTCTGTCACCCAGGTTAGAGTGCAGTGGCACGATCTTGGCTCATTGCAACCTGCACCTCCCAGGTTCAAGCCTCAGTCTCCAGAGTGGCTGGGATTACAGGCATGCCACCATGCCCAGCTAATTTTTGTATTTTTAGTAGCGATGGGGTTTCACCATGTTGGCCAGGCTGGTCTCAAACTCCTGGCCTCAGGTGATCCGCCTGCCTTGGCCTTTCAAAGTGCTGGGATTACAGGCGTGAGCCACCACACCTGGCAAAAAGCTTTAATTTTTTTTTTTTTTAACTTCAGGATTCTGATGCACATAGAAAACTTAGCACAAGAAAGTTGATGTACTACTGAAGTGAATACATATAAATGAAATCAGAGGTAGTTCTAGGTGTATCCCTTCTGCTTTCTCTCAGTCCCTGGTGCTTAGATCAGACAAAGGCAGTGTTAAATTGTCAGTTGTGCACTGACATTAATGTGTTTCAAAGTCTTTCATTTCACCTAACACTGAACAGAAAAGGCTGTGAGTAAATTTAGGCTATGGATGAGAGCCGGACATTTGGATGGTCTGGAATGTGGAGATAATTTTGTTTTTGTTGGTTTTTGTTTTTGTTTTTTTCAAGGTTGAAAGTTTCAGAGTGCAGGGATCAGAAAGCTTCATATTGGAAATATAAAAATCATACATTTCTTTTTCTTTTCTTTTCATTTTATTATTATTATACTTTCATAAGTATAATAATAATACTTATTATTATACTTTCATAAGTATAATAATAATACTTATTATTTTAGGGTACATGTGCACAATGTGCAGGTTACATACGTATACATGTGCCATGCTGGTGTGCTGTACCCATTAACTTGTCATTTAGCATTAGGTATATCTCCTAAAGCTATCCATCCCCACTCCCCCCACCCCACAACAGTCCCCAGAGTGTGATGTTCCCCTTCCTGTGTCCATGTGTTCTCATTGTTCAATTCCCACCTATGAGTGAGAATATGTGGTGTTTGGTTTTTTGGTCTTGCGACAGTTTACTGAGAATGATGATTTCCAATTTCATCCATGTCCCTACAAAGGACATGAACTCATCATTTTTTATGGCTGCATAGTATTCCATTGTGTATATGTGCCACATTTTCTTAATCCAGTCTATCATTGTTGGACATTTGGGTTGGTTCCAAGTCTTTGCTATTGTGAATAGTGCCGCGATAAACATACGTGTGCATGTGTCTTTATAGCAGCATGATTTATAGTCCTTTGGGTACATACCTAGTAATGGGATGGCTGGGTCAAATGGTATTTCTAGTTCTAGATCCCTGAGGAATTGCCACACTGACTTCCACAATGGTTGAACTAGTTTACAGTCCCACCAACAGTGTAAAAGTGTTCCTATTTCTCCACATCCTCTCCAGCACCTGTTGTTTCCTGACTTTTTAATGATCGCCATTCTAACTGGTGTGAGATGGTATCTCATTGTGGTTTTGATTTGCATTTCTCTGATGGCCAGTGATGATGAGCATTTTTTCATGTGTTTTTTGGCTGCATAAATGTCTTCTTTTGAGAAGTGTCTGTTCATATCCTTCGCCCACTTTTTGATGGGGTTGTTTTTTTCTTGTAAATTTGTTTGAGTTCATTGTAGATTTTGGATATTAGCCCTTTGTCAGATGAGTAAGTTGCAAAAATTTTCTCCCATTTTGTAGGTTGCCTGTTCACTCTGATGGTAGTTTCTTTTGCTGTGCAGAAGCTCTTTAGTTTAATGAGATCCCATTTGTCAATTTTGGCTTTTGTGGCCATTGCTTTTGGTGTTTTAGACATGAAGTCCTTGCCCATGCCTATGTCCTGAATGGTAATGCCTAGGTTTTATTCTAGGGTTTTTATGGTTTTAGGTCTAACTTTTAAGTCTTTAATCCATCTTGAATTGATTTTTGTGTAAGGGGTAAGGAAGGGATCCAGTTTCAGCTTTCTACATATGGCTAGCCAGTTTTCCCAGCACCATTGATTAAATAGGGAATCCTTTCCCCATTTCTTGTTTTTCTCAGGTTTGTCAAAGATCAGATAGTTGTATGTATGTGGCATTATTTCTGAGGGCTCTGTTCTTTTCCATTGGTCTATATCTCTGTTTTGGTACCAGTACCATGCTGTTTTGGTTACCGTAGCCTTGTAGTATAGTTTGAAGTCAGGTAGTGTGATGCTTCCAGCTTTGTTCTTTTGGCTTAGGATTGTCTTGGCAATGCGGGCTCTTTTTTGGTTCCATATGAACTTTAAAGTAGTTTTTTCCAATTCTGTGAAGAAAGTCATTGGTAGCTTGATGGGGATGGCATTGAATCTATAAATTACCTTGGACAGTATGGCCATTTTCATGATATTGATTTTTCCTACCCATGAGCATGGAATGTTCTTCCATTTGTTTGTATCCTCTTTTATTTCATTGAGCAGTGGTTTGTAGTGGTCCTTCACGTCCCTTGTAAGTTGGATTCCTAGGTATTTTATTCTCTTTGAAGCAATTGTGAATGGGAGTACATTCATGATTTGGCTCTCTGTCTGTTATTGGTGTATAAGAATGCTTGTGATTTTTGTACATTGATTTTGTATCCTGAGACTTTGCTGAAGTTGCTTATCAGCTATTTCTGGAGAGCAATTTGATAATTTGTTTCAATAATTTTTTTTTGACAGTGTCTCACCGTGTCACCCAGGCTGGAGTGCAGTGGAGCGATCATGGCTCACCACAGTCTCAATCTCCTAGACTCAGGTGATCGTCCCACCTCAGCCTCCCAAGCAGCTAGGAATACAGGCAAGCACCACCACGCCCTGCCAATTTTGGTATTTTTTGTAGAGATGGGGTTGCACCATGTTGCCTAGGCAGGTCTTGAACTCTTAGGCTCAAGAGATCTGCCTGCCTCAGCCTCCCATTGTGCAGGATTACAGGTGTGAGCCACCGTGCCCAGCTTGTTTCAATAATTTAAATGTGAATTTCTAACAAAAAGCAAATAAAGCTGTAGGTATAAGAATGCTTATTACAACATTGGTTATAACCAAAAACTGCAAATAATCTAAATATGTATCAGTAAGGTAGTCATTAAATAAGTGGGCACATCCATGAATGTACTACATGAAAAATGTTTATATATATCAATACATTTATATTGTATTGTTAAAATTAAAGATTAGCCAGGCACGGTGGCTCACACCTGTAATCCCAACACTTTGGGAGGCCGAGGCGGGCGGATCACAAGGTCAGGAGTTCGAGACCAGCCTGATCAACATGGTGAAACCCCATCTCTACTAAAAATACAAAAATTAGCCGTGCATGATGGTGTGCACTATAATCCCAGCTACTCAGGAGGCTGAAGCAGGAGAATCACTTTCAGTAATTGAAACCAGGAGGCAGAGGTTGCAATGAGCTGAGATAGTGCCACTGCACTCCAGCCTGGGTGACAGAGCGAGACTCTGTCTTAAAAAAAAATTGAAGATTAATAAACAAATTATAATTCTACTTTAAAGTGTGTTTGTGTTATCTGGATGGCCGTATGCCAAAATATGTTAACTGTGATCATCACCAAGTAGTGGGATTGATGATGATTTTAACTTCTTTGTACATTTCTTTATTATCTGAAATTTCTTCTTTTATTCTCTTTTATCTCTATTTTCCATGCAGATCACCCAATACCTCCTCCCCCCAAACATACACACATTATTCTAATGCATTTTATGTAAATCTTTCAGTTTGTATGTATTTCTACAAAATGCATTTTTGTAGTTTAGGTATTTGTATGTAGGTATTTAGATTTACTTAGTATGACATCCTGTTCCTCACATTTTTACATAGTACTGTGATTTTTAGATCTATGTTGCTATGTGTATACCTAGTCTACTGCATAGAACTGCTGGATTATTTTATAATAAAGGCATTATGAACTCTAAGCATGTGCTACCTTCATAATTAGATAAATATACAATAATAAAGCTTTTTTTTTTTTTTTGAGATGGAGTTTCACTCTTATTGCCCAGGCTGGAGTGCAATGGCATGATTTTGGCTCACCAAAACCTCCGCCTCCTGGGTTGAAGCAATTCTCCTGCCTCAGCCTCCCAAGTAGCTGGGATTACAGGCTTGCGCCACCACGCCCAGCTAATTTTGTATTTTCAGTAGAAACAGGGTTTCTCCATGTTGTTCAGGCTGGTCTCAAACCCCAACCTCAGGAGATCTGCCCACCTTGGCCTCCCAAAGTGCTGGGATTACAGGTGTTAGCCACCGCACCTGGCCAATAAAACTATTTTTATTGTGGAAAAAATAAAGAAAACTACCCTTCTTCAAGCCTAAACGCATACATAAAGTTGCAAATTATTGCACATAATTTTGTCAATGGAATTATCCAAATGAAGAAATATTTATTACAGTGGAGATTCTGTTTTACCAAGCATCTCTACATTTAAAAAGTATTTAGATACATGGAACTCTTTTCTATAAATACATAAAATTCAGAGAAAAGAGAATATTTATTTCTGTGTAGACTCTAAAATACTTGACTTATTTTAGAAGGCAAAATTTCAAAAGACAAAGTTATTTTGAAAGTTGAAAGAAGTGAAAGAAGTTATTACAGTATGTTCTCACTATATATTAAAAATGAAATTAAAATCATTTAAAATAAAAGAAATATGATATTGTAATGCAAACAGAAATTAAGGAAAATCCCAAAAGGATAGGAAACAGTTGATGGACAGCACAGGAATATGAAAAGACAGAGGAAGCAATAAAGCCTATTGGGAAAAACTGAAATTTATATATTGAAAGTTCATAATTTTTAACATAAAAATCTAATAATAACTGCTAATCCCTTTCCTTTCTTTAAACTTTAATTTAAGGATAAAAATAGAACTTCAAGAATAACTTTATTCAGTCATATTTTTATAACATAGATATCAAATACTCTCAGTAAAGATTTGTGTTTAACTTTCAAACTTTTCTTCAAAACAACATCATAATCCTAGGTGAGAGGTATGAAAGAAAATCACATTTGACTATATACTATGAGAGGAAATGGCAAGATGAGAGTCATATTTCAAAGCAGATGTTACTGAAGTATTGTAAGTCAAGTAAAGGTCACAAAAAGCTTTCTTCTCTTTCTTATTTAGGCTAGTTTTTACTGATAACAATGAAGAAGGTTTATAACACAGAATTGGAAGACAACACCAAGTTGCCCTTACTAAGAGTATTTTGTTGAAAACAGGGCCTCCTTTTTCTACCCCTCTCCTGAATATTGGGTTTCAGAATGAAGTCATTGACCTAGGAAAAATAAACAAATAGTCTTCAGGGACCCAGAGCCAGGTCAGAAAAACAAATTAAAGTACAGAAGCTTAAGTGTGAAAACAAAAAACTCACAAAATAGTGATTTGGGAGTCCAGGGCCAAATGGGAAGAAGGACTAAGGGGAAAGGCCCCACACAATGACCAGATTATCTAGGGAGAAAGTCACAGCAGTCTTGCTTTCTCTGGAAACTTGAGTTAAACCAGAAACCAAGACTGTAGGATGCACCTTGAGTAAGAGGTCTCTTGAATTTACTTATGAGTTGATGTAACTTTAAAGATGCAGTCAGCATTTCATTCATTTTTAGGCAGAATGGCATAATGGTTGTGCTAAAGAACCTTGAATCTCACAAAGTTCAAACTTTGTAACCTTTGGCAGTTTATTTAGCTTCCTCATCTATGGAATATATGTATAATAAGAGAATTCACCTCATAGCATTACTAAAAGGATTAAACAAAATAGGCCTTCTAAACAGCTTAGGACAAATTCTGGCACATAGCATGTATTCAGTAAATGTTAGCTAGTGCTGGTAGAATTACCATTTGAGCATCTATCGGCCTGAGACTGATATCTGAATTTATATACCAATTAAAATTGTTACATTGTAATGTTTTGATATATCATATTAAATCTAAAGAAGAATTTATTTGCTAATATTAAGATATGAAACTTGCACAGATCTATCACTATTGATAATAGAGGGTACAAATCTTAGTCCACAAACTCAAGTATACAAGAAATGTTTTAATTTCTATTTCAAGCTCCCATTACACCAGATGCTAGAAAAATAATCTCAGTCAACTCAAGGTTCCCACTCCCAAACCCAGTTGCATTGGGATTGCATATATGTTCTGGGGGCTATCATCTGTTTTTAGTTGTCAACATCTGACCATGCTACTATCTGTTGAGACTTATGTTCTAGTTGTCAGTCCACAAAGCTGACAGTTGTGTCCTCCTTGTATTGGACACCAGTTTCTGTTGTAGCAGAACAAGCCACAGACAAAACCCCTCAGACACTGAGTTAAAGAAAGAAGGGCTTTATTCAGTCGGGAGCTTCGCAAGACTCACGTCTCCAACAACCAAGCTCCCTGACTGAGCAATTCTTGTCCCTTTTAAGGGCTCCCAACTCTAAGGGGGTCTGCGTGACAGGGTCGTGATTGATTGAGGAAGCAGGGGGTACATGACTGCGGGCTGCATGCACCGGTAATTAGAATGGAACAGAACAGGACAGGGATTTTCACAGTGCTTTTCTATACAATATCTGTAATCTATAGATAACATAACCGATTAGGTCAGGGGTTGATCTTTAACTACCAGGCCCAGGGTGTGGCGCTGGGCTGTCTGCTTCTGGATTTCATTTCTGCCTTTTAGTTTTTACTTCTTTCTTTGGAAGCAGAAATTGGGCATAACACAATATGAGGGGTTGTCTCCCTTACTGTAACATTTGGGAGAGTGATAAAATTAGTGAGACACTAGAAGTCCCTACCCCATCCCTCTACTAGCCTCTGGCTTATGGGAAATGATCTGCTGCTCCTCCAACCATTATGCTGGGGCACAAAGGTGCTCTGTGAGGCTACTTCAGTCTCCCTTTTTAAGTCTAACATACCATATTGCCATCTCTACTATATTGTTCCTGGGCTAGCATAGGGTGAACTCTGGGGGTGAACTCTAGCATAGGGTGAACATAGGGTGAACTCCAGATTAAATAGAAAAAATGATATTCCTTCTGTTCTTGAATTACCCAAAATTATGCAAAGGGAGATGTTCTACTATCCCTTAAACTTGTACCCCACCCCGCCTTCAGAATCAATCCAGGAGAAAGCTGGGCACAGGTCCTTTTTCAGGTACCCAGCATCTAGGCTCTTTTCTTTTCCTCTGACTTCTCTCCTTTTCTACAAGTCTAGAGAGTCTTCAGTCTTGGGGACAGGAAAAACTGGCTTTGACCTGTTAGATATTTTTCTAATTGTTTTGTCTCAAGGCTGAATCTTGGCTTTTAAAATTTTTAAAAATCAAAGATTTGAAAACTCTTCCAAAAGGAATGTCTAGTTCATAGTCTAGCTGCCTCAATGAGTAAAGTCATAGGGAAAAAAATAAACCAAGAAAACAACCAAAAATACTGATTAATATCTCAAAATACATCAAAATAAGAAGGGATATCTGTTTTTTCTTTTTATCTAAAACTACATTTTAAATACATATACGTAAAATACTTTGATTTTCAAAAATAAATAGTCTTCCAAGTAAAATATTTTCTGCTAGTTAAAAACATGAATTTCATCATGTATTATTGAAAAGTGCTGGATTTTATAATTCCTTTCAGCCCAGGTTGCAAGTATCAACTATACCCATTACATGCATGCAGATGGTTCTAACATCAGCTTGCCAGCGAGGATTTCTTAGTGTTTTCAGTTCCTATCCTTGCCTCTTTATCTCCTTCTACAATCTGCTGGTCGATCTGTTCCTCAATGACTTCTTGTTACTCTCCAAATACTGCATCCTCTTTTTATAATCTACTATCCAAAAGAATGTGTAGCTTTTTTTTTGTAAAATTTGACCATGTCTGCATGTTATCTCCTTAAGAATTTCAGACACAATAAATCTTCTGTGCAGTCTAGAGAAAACTTGAAAACAGAGACATTTGGTAATATAATTTGATGGTGGTGATATTAATTTTTAAAGCTCTTAATAATTTCAAAGATCTATATATTTGTATTGCATTTTGATCACTGTTACCTAGGTCATCAATGAGCCCCCTTGAAATACAATATGGCCATATTCATCTTTCTAGGACTTCTTCATGATACAATGGGTAACAGATAGCAACTCTTCAATCACCATTAAATGAAAGAACAATAAGATAGTTGGCTGTTTTCAAACAGTAATGCATAGTGAGACCGTTCTATTCTGTCACATACCATACACTGTATGTCCACTATATTTCAAAAGTATAAGTGTAGCAACAAATATGGGTAAAAATGTGTTTAGAATTGGATTATTATAAGTTCATAGCAGAAAAGAGTTCCTTAACACATTTAAGGAAGAAGACAGTAAAGTACATTTTACATTTCTGAACAAAAGATAAAAACTTTAAAAAAAGTGAGCATTGAGATATAACCCTCAACATTAGGAATTGAAGTAGGAAAAGCAATAAACCAACCTGGGTTCCAGTTCTCATTCTACAAATTACTTGCAGAGAAAGTACGGGCAAGGCATTTAATATTCTGGGGGGCTGTTTTCCCTTCTGTAAGCTGAAATTTTGAACTAGAATCTCTAAGTTTCTTTCATTGTACCATTCAATTATTTGCCTTGTTTAAAAACATGTCAGATAACAGAAAGAATAAAATTACAGAAATTTTAAAAAATGCAGAGTAAATCAGTCATGTAAAAAATTGTGGTAAAACCATTTTAACTTTAAAATTGCTTTTCTAGTTCCTAAATGGTAAAAGGTTTACATTTCCAAACTGATCAATATAGAAACTTAAAAAAGAGACTTTATTATGTATGTAATTTCTAAATAATTGAAGCCATCTACTGTCATAAGGAGGTACTTCAGGCAAAATACTGTCAGCTTAATTTTAATTCCTTTTTAAAGTAAAAATGTTATAGCTACAACACATAATATGCAAGTGCAGGTTTATGCACATTTTTCTAAATCTTTCAAAATAGAATATTACCAGGTTTTTTTTTTTGGTTTGTTTCCCTTTTGTTTTGCTAAAGTATGTAGGAATTTTTAAGGCATATGTTAGTTTATGGAAAGGTTTCCAGATTGAAACAAAGATTGTTCTTTTGAATTCTCTGCTTTTATTATGTTAATTAAAACAAAACTTTATAGAGCATCTAAGTGCCTCTCAAGCTAAGTAAGAAGAATACCCAGTTGATGCATGGGAATTATAAAGATAATTTACACAGTTGGTAAAGGAAACAGCCTATACTGAAAGGCAATTAAACAAGAGCTATATTACATTATATTTAAAATAGGAAATGTATGTGCAGGAAACCAAGTAACCATCATTACTCTTATATTTGTCTCCTGGAATGGATTCTCTTAAAATTCTGATAGTGCCTCCTTTCCTTTCCTTTCCACCTTAAACAAGTGCTTCTTACACTTTGGTGTGTACATCATCACCTGTGGATCTTGTTAAAATGCAGATTCTTACTCAGAAAGCCTGGGGTGTGGCCTGAGATGCTGAGCTTCTAACCAGCTCCCAGGGGTTTCCCATGTTACTAGTCTTCAGATTGAGTGGCAAGGCCCTTAACTATGGGCAGCCAGGAGTTGAAATGACAAAAGATAAGAAGTGCCAGGGTTTACCTTTTTGTTTTGTTCTACTACCTATTCAAAACCCACACTGAAATTCTTAGCTCATTTACTTAGCTTAATTCTTAGCTTAGTTACTTTTCCATGCTTTTACTTTTTTTCCATGCTTTTACTTCCTTCTCTATTCCCACAAAAGAAGAGTTCTACTCTATTCCCACAAAAGAAAAGTTCTTAAATATACACACCTTTCATTATCTAGCATGCCATAGGTAATATTATCCATGTGACCCATGGGCTAAGGGTCCTCAAAGAATGGTTCCCTACTGTGCTTGATGAGAATGTTTTCTAGAAATAGGGTCATGGTAAAGAGACTCTGAATGACTCTACTAAGGGGTAAATTGTGCCAAAACTTAAAACAGTGAATAATTCTGCAATCATTTCAGTTTGGCTTTAGAATGTATTATAATAGAATTTCCAGGAGATTTATTTATTAATTACATTTTACTTAAGGTAATAAAATATATTTGTATGCTCTGACCATACACCAACTAACAGTGTTGGTGAGGAGGAGATAAAGAGAGGGGCATCTGCCTGAAAGCATGAGGAATTATATGTAGGAGGGTAGTCTGGGATAAATTTTTTTTATGAATAATACATCTGTGGAAAGTCAAGATTTCATCTGTCAAGTTCTAATGCAACTGAAATAATACAAATGGACATTGTATTATTTTCCCCCTTCTCAATGGATTATTTAAAGTGCTGTTAAGAATGTTTTGGGGGTACAAACATCTACCATATGTTGAACCTTTACTATGTATCCACATCTAAACTAAGAAATCTCTATGCAGTGGCTTAGTAAGTTCTCACTATGCACCTATGTGGTAGGTGCCATTATGCCAATAAGATAGGAAAATATAGCCTATCAAGGAACTTTTCCCTTTATTTTTTATTATACTTTAAGTTCTAGGGTACATGTGCACAACGTGCAGGTTTGTTACATATGTATACATGTGCCATGTTGGTGTGCTGCACCCATTAACTCATCATTTACATTAGGTATATCTCCTAATGCTATCCCTCCCCCATCTCCCCACCCCACGACAGGCCCCAGTGTGTGATGTTCCCCTTCCTGTGTCCAAGTGTTCTCATTGTTCAATTCCCACCTATGAGTGAGAACAGGCGGTGTTTGGTTTTTTGTCCTTGCGATAGTTTGCTGAGAATGATGGTTTCCAGCTTCATCCACGTCCCTACAAAGGACATGAACTCATCATGTTTTATGGCTGCATAGTATTCCATGGTATATATGTGCCACATTTTCTTAATCCAGTCTATCGTCGATGGACATTTGGGTTGGTTCCAAGTCTTTGCTATTGTGAATAATGCCTCAATAAACATATGTGTGAATGTGTCTTTATAGCAGCATGATTTATAATCCTTTGGGTTATCCATGGTGATCCATGGCTGGGTCAAATGGTATTTCTAGTTCTAGATCCCTGAGGAATTGCCACACTGCCTTCCACAGTGGTAGAACTAGTTTGCAGTCCCACCAACAGTGTAAAAGTGTTCCTATTTCTTCACATCCTCTCCAGCACCTGTTGTTTCCTGACTTTTTAATGATCACCATTCTAACTGGTGTGAGATGGTATCTCATTGTGGTTTTGATTTGCATTTCTCTGATGGCCAGTGATGATGAGCATTTTTTCATGTGTCTTTTGGCTGCATAAATGACTTCTTTTGAGAAGTGTCTATTCATATCCTTTGCCCACTTTTTGATGGGGTTGTTTGTTTTTTTCTTGTAAGTTTGTTTGCATTCTTTGTAGATTCTGGATATTAGCCCTTTGTCAGATGAGTAGGTTGCAAAAATTTTCTCCCATTCTGTAGGTTGCCTGTTCACTCTGATGGTACTTTCTTTTGCTGTGCAGAAGCTCTTTAGTTTAATTAGATCCCATTTGTCAATTTTGGATTTTGTTGCTGTTGCTTTTGGTGTTTTAGACATGAAGTCCTTGCCCATGCCTATGTCCTGAATGGTATTGCCTCGGTTTTCTTCTAGGGTTTTTATGGTTTTAGGTCTAACATTTAAGTCTTTAAACCATCTTGAATTAATTTTTGTATAAGGTGTAAGGAAGGGATCCAGTTTCAGCTTTCTACATATGGCTAGCCAGTTTTCCCAGCACCATTTATTAAATAGGGAATCCTTTCCCCATTTCTTGTTTTTCTCAGGTGTGTCAAAGATCAGATGGTTGTAGATGTGTGGTATTATTGCTGAGGGCTCTGTTCTGTTCCATTGGTCTATATCTCTGTTTTGGTACCAGTATCATGCTGTTTTGGTTACTGTAGCCTTGTAGTATAGCTTGAAGTCAGGTAGCGTGATGCTTCCAGCTTTGTTCTTTTGGCTTAGGATTGACTTGGCAACGTGGGCTGTTTTTTGGTTCCATATGAACTTTAAAGTAGTTTTTTCCAATTCTGTGAAGAAAGTCATTGGTAGCTTGATGGGGATAGCAATGAATCTGTAAATTACCTTGGGCAGTATGGCCATTTTCACGATATTGATTCTTCCTATCCATGAGCATGGAATGTTCTTCCATTTGTTTATGTCCTCTTTTATTTCGTTGAGCAGTGGTTTGTAATTCTCCTTGAAGAGGTCCTTCACATCCTTTGTAAGTTGGATTCCTAGGTATTTTATTTTCTTTGAAGCAATTGTGAATGGGCTCTTACTCATGATTTGGCTGTCTGTTTGTCTGTTATTGGTGTATAAGAATGCTTGTGATACTTGCACATTGATTTTGTATCCTGAGACTTTGCTGAAGTTGCTTATTCAGCTTAAGGAGATTTTGGGCTGAGACGATGGGGTTTTCTAAATATACAATCATGTCATTTGCAAACAGGGACAATTTGACTTCCTCTTTACCTAATTGAATACCCTTTCTTTCTTTCTCCTGCCTGATTGTCCTGGCCAGAACTTCCAACACTATGTTGAATAGGAGTGGTGAGAGAGGGCATCCCTGTCTTGTACCAGTTTTCAAAGGGAATGCTTCCAGTTTTTATCATTCAGTATGATATTGGCTGTGACTTTGTCCTAAATAGCTCTTATTATTTTGATATACGTCCCATCAGTACCTAATTTATTGAGAGTTTTTAGCATGAAGGGTTGTTGAATTTTATCAAAGGCCTTTTCTGCATCTCTTGAGATCATGTGGTTTTTGTCTTTGGTTCTGTTTATATGCTGGGTTACGTTTATTGATTTGCGTATGTTGAACCAGCCTTGCATCCCCAGGATGAAGCCCACTTGATCATGGTGGATAAGCTTTTTGATGTGCTGCTGGATTCGGTTTGCCAGTATTTTATTGAGGATTTTTGCATTGATGTTCATCAGGGATATTGGTCTAAAATTCTCTTTTTTTGTTGTGTCTCTGCCAGGTTTTGGTATCAGGATGATGCTGGCCTCATAAAATGAGTTAGGGAGGATTCCTTCTTTTTCTATCGATTGGAATAGTTTCAGAAGGAATGGTACCAGCTCCTCCTTGTACCTCTGCTAGAATTTGGCTGTGAATCTGTCTGGTCCTGAACTTTTCTTCGTTGGTAGGCTATTAATTATTGCCTCAATTTCAGAGCCTGTTATTGTTCTATTCAGGAATTCAACTTCTTTCTGGTTTAGTCTTGGGAGGGTGTATGTGTCGAGGAATTTATCCATTTCTTCTAGATTTTCGAGTTTATTTGCATAGAGGTGTTTACAGTATTCTCTGATGGTAGTTTGTATTTCCGTGGGATCGGTGGTGATATCCCCTTTATCATTTTTTATTGCGTCTATTTGATTCTTCTCTCTTTTCTTATTAGTCTTGCTAGCAGTCTATCTATTTTGTTGATCTTTTCAAAAAACCAGCTCCTGGATTCATTGATTTTTTGAAGGGTTTTTTGTGTCTCTATCTCCTTCAGTTCTGCTCTGATCTTAGTTATTTCTTGCTTTCTGCTAGCTTTTGAATGTGTTTGCTCTTGCTTCTCTAGTTCTTTTAATTGTGATGTTAGGGTGTCAATTTTAGATCTTTCCTGCTTTCTCTTGTGGGCATTTAGTGCTGTAAATTTCCCTCTACACACTGCTTTAAATGTGTCCCAGAGATTCTGATATGTTGTGTCTTTGTTCTCATTGGTTTCAAAGAACATCTTTATTTCTGCCTTCATTTCATTATGTACCCAGTAGTCATTCAGGAGGAGGTTGTTCAGTTTCCATGTAGTTATGTGGTTTTGAGTGAATTTCTTAATACTGAGTTCTAGTTTGATTGCACTGTGGTCTGAGAGACAGTTTGTTATAATTTCTGTTCTTTTACATTTGCTGAGGAGTGCTTTACTTCTAACTATGTGGTCAATTTTGGAATAAGTGCCATGTGGTGCTGAGAAGAATGTATATTCTGTTGATTTGGGGTGGAGAGTTCTGTAGATGTCTATTAGGTCTGCACGGTGCAGAGCTGAGTTCAATTCCTGGATATCCTTGTTAACTTTCCGTCTCGTTGATCTGTCTAATGTTGACAGTGGGGTGTGAAAGTCTCCCATTATTATTGTGTGGGAGTCTAAGTCTCTTTGTAGGTCTCTAAAGACTTGCTTTATGGATCTGCGTGCTCCTGTATTGGGTGCATATATAATTAGGATAGTTAGCTCTTCTTGTTGAATTGATCCCTTTACCATTATGTAATGGCCTTGTCTCTTGATCTTTGTTGGTTTAAAGTCTGTTTTATGAGAGACTAGGATTACAATCTCTGCTTTTTTTTGTTTTCCATTTGCTTGGTAGATCTTCCTCTATCCCTTTATTTTGAGGCTATGTGTGTCTCTGCATGCGGGATGGGTCTCCTGAATACAGCACACTGATGGGTCTTAACTCTTTATCCAATTTGCCAGTCTGTGTCTTTTAAATGGAGAATTTAGCCCACTTACATTTAAGGTTAATATTGTTATGTGTGAATTTGATCCTGTCATTATGTGAATTTGATCCTAGTTATTTCGCTTGTTATTTGATGCAGTTTCTTCTCGAGGAACTTTTTAATTGGGAAACCTTTTGAAAAAATTTAACCCAACAGTGAGTTTTGTGAAAAGCTCCACTGTATGGTTTATCCTATATGAATAAATATATCCAAAATATTTAAAACTTAAGAATAGGAAAACTTAGGGTTATTATTTATTTCATGAAAAGAATAGCCAGTGATTGGAGTTAAGTGGCTAGTATATGTAACAGGGATTTTTTGAGTTACATATATTTAATGTACATATAATACTCCAGGTAAACACTTGCAAAAAGGTTGGCATGTCTACAATAATGCTGTTAATTTTCTATTCATTTTGATTGCTTAGGAGATTGTCTTAGTCTGTTTCCTGTCACTATAATAGAATACCTGTGGCTAAGTTATAAAGGAAAGAGGTCTATTTTAGCTCATGATTCTGGAGGCTGGGAGGTCCAAGATCAGTTAACCACATCTGGCTGGCTTCTGTTAAGGGCCTCATGCTTCATCATAATATGCCAAAGAAGCAGAAGGGGAGGCAGGCAAGTGCAAGGAGACCAAATATGAGAGGCAGCCTCACTTTATATAACCACCTGGCCTCGCAGTAACTAACCAGTCCTGCAGAGTTAGAACTACTCCTTTGAGAATGGCATTAATTCCTCTTAACAACCTAATCACCTTACTTTTCCATGCTTTTACTTCCTCCTCAATACCGCCACATTGGGGACCAAGCCTCAGCATGAGTTTTGGTCGGAAGAAACCACAGCATTCTGCTCCTCACTCTCCAAACTCATGTCCTTCTTACAATGCAAAATCATCCCATCCCCAAAATCACCAAAATCGTAACTCATCCTGCACCAACTTAAAAGTCCAAAGCCTAAAGTCTCATCTGGGAAACTATGAAATCAAAACAAGTTATCTATTTCCCAGATACAATGGTGGGACAGGCATAGGGTATACATTCCTATTCCAAAAGGGAGAAACAGGCAAGAAGGGAGTAACAGGCCCAAAGCAAGTTCAAAACCCAGCAGGTTAGACATTAAATTTTAAAGTTGGAGAATAATTTCCCTAAACTCCATGCACACTAGGGTTGGAGGTGGAGCCCCGAAGGCATCAGGCAGCCCTGCCCCTATGGCTTTGTTGGTGCAGCCCACGTGGCTGCTCTCATGGGTTGGAGTCTGGTGCCTGTAACTTTCCCAGGCAGGCATTACCCCCTGCCAGTGACTCTACAATTCTGGGGTCTCAAGGGTGGCCCAGCCCCTGTGGTTCTACTAAGCATTACCCTAGTAAGAGAACTCAGCAGTGGTTACACCCCTGTGACAAATCACTACCTGTGCCCCTAGGCTTTTCAATCACCCTCAGATATTTAAGTGGAGGAAGCCACACCTCCATAGTTCTTGCATTCTGCACATGGAACTGCCAAGGCTTACAGCTTGCACCTTCTGTAGTTTGAGCATGAGCCACATCTGGGCCTGTTTGAATGAAGGTGTGGTGCTGCCAAGGTTTACAGTTTGCACCGTTAGGAGCAACAAGTTGAGCCGTACCTGAGGCCAGTTGAGCCACAACTGGCTGAGGAGTCCTGTTCCTGGACGCAGAGAGCAGAGAGACCCTAGCCTACCCTACCTAGGCTCAAGGTAGCAAGCCCTTGCTGCCCTCAAGATCCTAACATTCTCAGACTGTGATCGGGGGAGCAGCCTCAAAGATCTCTGAAATGCCTTCAGGGTCTTTCTCCCATTGTCCTGATGATTAGTACCAGGTTCCCTTCTAGCCATATTAATCTCTTTAGCAAACAGTTTCTGGGTATTGCTGTGATGTATTCTATATTTTATTATTACTTTATTATGTATCTTAACTTCTCTACCAGAATGTAAACTCAGCTCCACAAGAAAAGAAACAGGGTTTTCGTCCTTTACAGTACCAAGTACATCTTCACTTAGCAGATCACAATAAGTCATGCTGAATTAAATTGCTATTTCTTTAGTGTCAACATCTATGTATGTGAGATGAGCAGACTGTAGTGCACCAATTTTTCATTTTAATGGTGTTTAAGAACCTTTAAAGGTTGTAGCATGATTGATTCAGATGCAGAAACACACCAGTTGTAAAAAGGACTAAAATAAAGGGACTGATTGCCCTTATTTTTCAACACAGGGACAAAGTCTTAGTTTTGTTTTAAGCTTTTTATCTAAGTTTAATTCATATGATGCCTCATAAATGTTTACCAACAATAACAATAACAATTTCATGTGGAAGTCTCTCTTCTTTACTTCTCTTATCTCCAAGGTTTTTATGCTTAAAGAAAAAAATATCGATACGGAGTTGGCCAACATGACTGAACAGAAGTACCTAGTGTATGCCACTTCATGAAGAGAAATGGAATGGGTGAGTAAATACAGCACCTTCAATGGAAACATCCAAGTACACACATTGGAAACTCATCAAGGAAACAAGCTGACCCACGGAGAATGGAGAAAAGCAAGGCAGGATGACTGCCCACCCAGGAATGACATGGAGCCAGGAGCGCCTCCGCGGCCCAGGGAAGTGGTGAGTGAGTGAGCAACCCCTGAGACCCCCCACTTTTCCCACAAATCTTTGCAACTCTCGGGTCAGGAGATCCTCTCATGGATCCACCCCATCAGGGCCTTCAGTCTGACACGCAGAGCTATATGGAGTCTTGGCAGAGCAGCCACTCAGGCACACACACACACAACCCCAGCAGCTACCCAGGCTTCCTAGCAAAAGCAGCTGCAACTCTGGCAAAGCAGGAGGTTAGACCCCTATATATGTCCCTAGGAAATGGGCTGAATCCTGGGGGCTGAGCAGTGACAGTCTGCAGGCCTTGTTTCCATGGCATCTTGCAGGGTAAGACCCACTGGCTTGGGAAACAAGCCAGCCACTGGTGGCAGCATTACACCTCCCTGAGATGGAGCTCCCAAGGGGAGAGAGAGGCCACCATCTCTGTTATTTCATAGCCTTAGCCATTGTTGCCTTTGGGCTCTAGGGAGTCCGAGTTGACTAGGGACTGCAGTGGTCCCTTGGCATCGCCCAGAAGCTATACAGAGAGGCAGTCAAACTGCTTATTCACGTGGATCCCAGACCCCATTTCTCTTCACTGGGCAGAATCTCCCAGCTGGGTCTCTAGTCACCCCCACTGGTGTTTTCCAACCCACCGATTTCAAACCTCTCTGGGATAGAGGTCACAGAGTGTGGGGTGGGCTGCCATCTTTGCTGTTTGATAGCTTTAGCCATTCTTGCCTTTGGGCTTTGGACAGTCTGAGGCGACTGGGGGATGGAGCAGACCCCAAGCATAGCACAGCTGCTCTATAAGAACATCGCTAGACTGCTTTCTTAAGTGGGTCCCTGATCCTGTTCCTCCCCACTGGGCAGGACCTCCCAACTGGGGTCTCCATCCACCTCCTACAGGTGTGTTTGGACCAGCAACAGGTCCATACCTCCCTGGGACAGAGCGAGCTCTCAGAAGAAGGGGCAGGCCAACATCTTTGTTGTTTTGCAGCCTTCACTGTTGATAGCTTCAGGTACTGGAAAATCTGAGGTGACTAGGGACTGGAGCAGACCCCCAGCATACTGCCGTAGTCCCACAGAAAACTGGCAAGAGTGTTTGTTATGTGGATCCCTAATCCTGTATATGGGCTATTAAGCCAGTAGCAGTTCTGTAACTCCCTGGACAGAGCTCCCAGTGGGAGGGGACGGGTTGCCATCTTTGCTGTCTCACAGCCCTCACCCTTGCTGTCTCTGGGTTCTGGAGAGTCTGTGGGGAGCTGGGACTGGTCTGAATTCCCAGCACAGAGCAACCACCTCATGGAAAAGTAGCCAGACTGTTCTCCATGCAGGTCCTGGTCCTCATTTCTCTTCCCTGGGCAGGGCCTCCCAACCTGGACTCTAGCACAACCACCATGCCCCTGCCTGATCACTGCAATCAGAGGCAGAAGCAGCCCAGCATTTCTCTGAGGAGGAAATCCCAGAGTCAAACTACAACCCCTCCGTCACTACAGTTGTACTGGTACCACCCTAACAGCCCTCAGGCTGGGAAAGGAGCAAAGGGCCTAGTCACTATGCTGGCACCTCCAATATACCATAGTCACCATATGGAGAGGAGTCCAGTCCCTCTTCTCTAGGAGCCCCATCCCCACCCCACTCCTTACCAGGCAGGGTCCTTGGCTCATAACCACAGAACAGACACTTCATCCATGGTTGAGCATACCCACTGGTAGTGGTCCAAAGTTTCCCTGAGGAGAGGCTCCCAGAGGCATCCTAAAGCCCTTCTGCCACGCCACAGCAGCAGTTCCTTCCCTGCTGCCAGTGGTCTGGGGAAGAAACAGCCTGAGGGATACACCCGAGTTTACAGCACACCACAGGCAACATATGGAACAAATACCAGCCTCTCCTCTTGGTGAGCCCTCAATCCCCTTCTCCTCAACAAGCAGAGCCCCAAGCTCATGCCGGCAGTGCAGCTATCCCACCTCACTGGCTGAACACTCCCAGTAACAACAGCTCCACATTTCTCAGAGGTAGAGCCCCTGGGGGCAACAAAAGCCTCTCTGCCATTGCCTCTGCAGTGGTACTACCCCTGCTACCCTCAGACTAATGAAGACCCTAAGTGACTTATCCACACCTCCAACAAGCTGCAGTCAACTGAAGGAGAGGAGGCCAGTCTGCCTCCTATGGATCTTACCCACATTCTCTGCTCATCACCAGGCAGGGAACCCCTGACTTGGGCCCACAGTACAGAACCCCCCCATGCTGGGCTGATTGCACTGAGCAATTGCTGATCTTCATCTCTCTGGGGGTGGTGCCTACAGGAAACAAGCAAAAGATCCTTGGTCACAACTACTGTGAAGATCCCTTCCTCTGCTGCTTCCAAGTTGAGGAGGAAACATAAACCCTGAGATCACCCCAGAGCTGTGGTGGGCAGCCTGGGAGAGGGCCAAGCCATGATCTACAGCCAGTACTCAAGTAGGAGAGGAGCCCACACTTTCAGAGCATTGAGAGGGAGCACAGCTACAACTGCAGAAATATAGGGGAGCCACACAACTGAGCAAGAGCCTACCTACCAACTGACCACTACCCCTAAGCACCACCTACTGGATCACATCCCAAAGCTTCAACACCAAAAATACCTTGCTAACATACCCACTGTGAAGCCAAAGACAAGAAGTCAACTATAAATAAAGACCATGCAAAAAGCCTTGGCCTTGTGAAAACATCTAGAAAACAGATCTACTGACTGTACTCAATCTACACAGCAGTTAAAGAAACACCCACACACAGAGGTGAGAAAGAACCAATGCAAGAACTCCAGCAACTCAAATGGTCAGAGTGTCCGTGTCCTCCAACAAGGATTCTTAACCAGTCTATGTTGGCTGAAATGACAGAAATAGAATTCAGAATATAGATAGGAACAAAGATTATTGAGATTCAGGAGAATGGCAAAACCCAATCCAAGGAAACTAAGAAACACAATAAAAGGATACAAGAGCTGACAGATGAAATAGCTGGTATAAAAAAGTACCTAACTGATTGATGGAACTCACCCTACAAGAATTTCACAATGCAATTACAAGTAATAACAGCAGAAAAGAGCAAGCTGAGCAAAGAATCTCAGAACTTGAAGACTGGCTTTCTGAAATAAGCCAGATAAAAATAAAGAAAAAAAGAATGAAAAGGAATGAACAAGACCTCCAAGAAACATGGGACTTGGAGAAACAGGCGGAGCTTGCAGTGAGCCGAGATCGCGCCACTGCACTCCACCCTGGGCGACAGAGCGAGACTCTGTCTCAAAAAAAAAAAAAAAAACAAAAACCAACAATTAGCTGGGCATGGTGGCACATGCCTGTAATCCCAGCTACTCAGGAGCTTGGGACATGAGAGTTGCTTGAAACTGGGATGTGGAGGTTTCAGTGAGCCAAGATTGTGCCACTGTACTCCAGCCAGCCTGAGCAACAGAGTGAGAATCTGTCTTAAAAAAAAAAAAAAGGCAAAGTGGCAAGCTGGATAAAAAAAGCAAGACCTAATGATGGTATGCTGTCTTCAAGAGACCCATCTCACACACAATGACACCCACAGGCTCAAAATAAAGGGATGGAGAAAAATCACCATGCAAATGGAAATAAGAAAAAAGTAGAGGTTATAACCCTAATTTCAGACAAAACAGACTTTAAACCAACAAAGATTTAAAAAGACAAAGAAGGGCATTACATAATGGTAAAGGGTTCAATCCAACAAGTAGACCTAACTATCCTAAATATATATGCACCCAACACAGGAGCACCCAAATTCATAAAGCACGTTCTTAGAGACCTACAAAGAGACTTAGACTCCCACACAATAACAGTTGGAAACTTCAACACTCCACTGACAGTATTAGACAGATCAGTGAGGCAGAAAATTAATAAAGATATTCAGGACCTGAACTCAACATTGGACCAAATGGATCTCACAGACCTCTATAGAACTCTCCACCCCAAAACAACAGACAACATATTCTTCTCCTTGCCACATGGCACCTACTCTAAAATTGACCACACAATCGGACATAAAATGACCTCAGCAAATGCAAAAGAACTAAAATCATACAAAACACACTCTTGAACCACAGTGCAATAAAAATAGAAGTCAAGACTAAAATAATTGCTCAAAACCATGCAATTACATGGAAATTAAACCACCTCCTCCTGAATGACTTTTGGGTAAATAATGAAATTAAGGCAGAAGTCAAGAAGTTCTTTGAAACTAATGAGAACAAAGATAAAAACAGAAGAATCTCTGGGACACAGCTAAGGCTGTGGTTGAGAGGGATATACATAGCACTAAATGCCTACATTAGTAAGTTAGATATCAAATTAACAACTTAACGTCATAACTGAAAAAAATTAGAGAAGCAAGAGCAAACCAAAAACCATTCAAAAGATCAGTGAATCTAGGAGCTGGTTATTTTAAAAAATTAATAAGATAGTCTGCTACTAGACTAATAAAGAAAAAAAGGAGACAATTCAAATAAACACAATTAGAAATGACAAAGGGGATGTTACCACTGACCCGACAGAAATAAAAATAAGGACATCAGAGGCTGGGCGCGGTGGCTCATGCCTGTAATCCCAGCACTTTGGGAGGCCAAGGTGGGCAGATCACGAGGTCAGGAGATCGAGACCATCGTGGCTAACACAGTGAAACCCCGTCTGTACTAAAAATACAAAAAATTAGCTGGGCATTGCGGCAGGTGCCTGCAGTCCCAGCTACTCGGAAGGCTGAGGCAGGAGAATGGCGTGAACTTGGGAGGCGGAGCTTGCAGTGAGCCAAATCCCACTGCACCCCAGCCTGGGCAACAAGTGAGACTCCATCTCAAAAAAATAAAAAAATAAGCATCAGAAACTACTATGAACACCTCTATGCACACAAACTAGAAAACCTTGAAGAGATGGATAAATTCCTAGACACATACGCCCTCTCAAGACTGAACCAGGAAGAAATTGATACCCTGAGCAGACGAGTAATGACTTCCAAAATTGAATCAGTAATAAAAAGGCTGCCAAGCAGCCGGGTGCAGGGGCTCATGCCTATAATCCCAGTACTTTGGGAAGCTGAGGCGGGCAGATCACGAGGCCAAGAGATCGAGACCATCCTGGCCAACATGGTGAAACCCCGTCTCTACTAAAAAATACAAAAATTAGCTGGGCGTGGTGGCGTGCACCTGTAGTCCCAGCTACTTGGGATGCTGAGGCAGGAGAATCACTTGAACCCCGAAGGCGGAGGTTGCAGTGAGCCAAGATCACGCCACTGCACTCCAGCCTAGGCAACAAGACCAAGACTCCGTCTCAAAAAAAAAAAGCCTATCAACCAAAAAAAGCCCAGGACCACACACAGATTCACAGACAAATTCTACCAGATGTACAAAGAAGAGCAGGTACAATTCCTACTGAAACTATTCCAAAAAATTGAGGAAGAGGGACTCCTCCTCAACTCATTCTATGAGGCCCGTATCATCCTGAATCCAAAACCTGGAAGAGACAACAAAAAGGAAACTTCAGGCCAATATCCTTGATGAACATTGATGCAAAAATCCTCAACAAAATACTTGCAAACCAAATCCAGCAGCACATCAAAAAGTTAATACACTATGATCAAGTAGGCTTCATCCTATGATGAAGTAGGCTGGTTCAATATACACGAATCAATAAATGTGATTCATCACATAAACAGAACTAAGGACAAAAACCACATAATTTTCTCAATAGATGAAGAAAAGGCTTTTGATAAAATTCAACATTCATTCATGTTAAAAAAAAAAAACTCTCAATAAACTAGGAATATACCTCAAAATAATAAGAGCCATCTGTAACAGACCCACAACCAACATGAATGAATGGGGAAAAGCTGGAAGCATTTCCTTTGAAAATCAGTGCAAGACAAGGATGCCCTCTCTCACTACTCCTATTCAACATAGTATTGGAAGTCCTGGCCAGAGCAATCAGGTAAGAGAAAGAAATAAAGGGTATCCAAATAGGAAGAGAGAAAGACAACTATCCTTGTTTGCAGATGACCAGATCCTATATCTAGAAAACCCCATAGTCTTGGCCCAAAAGCCCCTTCAGCTGATAAACAACTTCAGCCAAGTTTCAGGATACAAAATGAATCTACAAAAAAACTAGCATTCTTACACAACAACGACAGCCAAGCCAAGGGCCAAATCAGGAACACAATGCCATTCACAATTGCTACAAAAAGAATAAAATACCTAGGAATACAGCTAACCAAGTAGGTGAAAGAGATCTACGAAGAGAATTACAAAACACTGCTCAAAGAAATCAGAAATGACACAAACAAATGGAAAAACATTCCATCCTAATGGATAAGAATAATCAACATCATTAAAATGGCCATACTGCCCAAAGTAGCATCCAATGCTACTCCTATCAAACTACAAATGACATTCTTCACAGAACTAGAAAAAACTATTTTAAAATTCATATGGAACCCAAAAAAGAGCCCAAATAGCCAAGGCAATGCTAAGCAAAAAGAACAAAGCTGGAAGTATCAAGTTACCCAACTTCAAACTGTACTAAGGGCAACAATAACCAAAAACATCATGGTATTGGTACAAAAACAGACACACAGACCAATGTCTATGAATAGAGAGCCCAGAATTAAGGCTGCACACCTACAACCATCTGATCTTTGACAAAGCTGTCAAAAACAAACAATGGAGAAAGGACTCCCTCCCTATTCAATAAATGGTGCTAGGATAACTGGCAAGCTGTATGCAGAAGACTGAACTGGACCCTTTTCTTACACCATATACAAAAACCAATTCAAGATGGATTAAAGACTTAACTGTAAAATGCAAAAATATAAAAAAACCATTTGGGACATAGGAATGGGCAAAGGTTTCATGACACTGATGCCAAAAGCAATGTCAACAAAAGGAAAAACTGACAAATGGGATCTAATTAAACTTAAGAACTTCTGCACAGCAAAAGAAATTACCAGCAGAGTAAAGAAACAACCTACAGAATGGGAAAAAATTGCAAACTATGCATCTGTACAAAGATCTAATATCCAGCATCTTAAGGAACTTAGATTTACAAGGAAAAAAACAAACCAAACAATCTCATTAAAATGTGGGCAAAGAATATGAAGAAACATGTTTCAAAAGGAGACATACATGAGGCCAACAAGCATATATATATATATATATATATATATATATATAAAGCTCAATATCACTGATCATTAAGAGAAATGCAAATCAAAACTACAATGAGATACCATCTCACACCAGTCAGAATGGCTCTTATTAAAAAGTTAAAAAATAATAGATGCTGGCAAGGTTGCAGAGAAAAGGGAACACATACACTGTTAGTGGGAATGTAAATTAGTTCAAGTATTGTGGAAAGCAGTGTGGTGATTCCTCAAAGAGCTAAAAACAGAATCACCATTTGACTCAGCAATCCCATCACAGGGTATATAGCCAAAGGAATAAAAATCATTCTACCATAAAGACACATGCACACTTACAGTCATCACAGCACTATTCACAATAACAAAGACATGGAATCCACCTAAACGCCCATCAATGGTAGACTGGATAAAGAAAATGTTTTACATATACAGCCATAATAAAGAACAAGATCATGTCTTTTTGTGGGAACATGGATGGAGCTGGAACCTTAGTAAACTAAGAAAGGAACAGAAAACCAAATACTGCATGTTCTCACTTATAAGTAGGAGCTAAATATGAGAACTCATGGACACAGAGAAGGGAACAACAGACACTGGGGCCTACCTGAAGGTGGACAGTGGGAGGAGGGAGAGGATCAGGAAAAATAACTATTCAGTACTAGGCCTAGTACCTGGGTCATGAAATAATCTGTACAACAAATCCACATGATGTGAGTTTATCTATGTAACACTCCTGCACAGGTAACACTGAATCTAAAATAAAAGTTTAAAAAAAAAAAAAATTTTTCTAAAAGTTCTTAAGTGGGCTTCAGCTTCTCATGGTACCTATTAATAAATTTGATAATAAATATTGCTTAGGGTACCTACATAATACTTATCAATAAATGAATTTGAAATATAATTCATTGGAAAAAAATACAAAATATCTTTTTACTACAGCAAAAGTCAACATAACAAAGTTTTAGAATTGACAACACTGAAAAACAAGCTAAATGAAAACAACAATCTATACTGATTAATGTTTCATTTATTGTTGCTCAAAGTTAGATAACAGTAGGTTCAAATAACCATTGGATTCTCAAAAATCCTTAGTAAAACAAAATACACGGGAATAATATTAGTGATTAATCCATACAATAAGCAGATTCATTAAGTTAGCATTATTTTGCTTTCATAGAATATTTTTCTTCTTGTTAAGAAAATATAAAAATGAAATTTTACATTGTTTCTTGTCAAAATGCAATTAATAGCCAAATAATTATTTCTAAGTGCAACTTATTTCTAAGTGCAATCAGCCCTTAAGGACTTATTGAAACAAAGCCACTGTAAAAGAGCTTTTCAAGAAGTTACAATATAATGGGAAAATAAATCAGTCCATACATTTTGTTGCAAAAAGTGAACAAAGCTAATCAAATACAGGAGAAAAAAATCTGAACAATTATGAACTACTTTTTTTAAAATAAAAAACATGCTTTGTGATTAGGTGTCTTTATTCTTTCTCTTATTAATATAAAAAGTATTTGTTTGTTTTAGAAAATACCATCAAATATTCCCAATAAAGACTTCATTTCATCAGCTTCATCATCAGGATGATACACACTGGGAGAAAGAAGAAAAAGTAAAAATAACTATTTTTTAACAATTTATTTTAAAATACACAATAAATAATGTAATACTAAACACAATAAAATAAACTTAAAGATTGCTGTGAAGTTAATGTATCAAATAAACTTCAGTATGCATAACTTTGTAGGAAGTCTGTTGGGGAAAATTAGGCTTCATAAAATGCAAATGGTAGGAACTGTAAAGGTTATTTCTTTAAATATATTGAAAAGTTATGTCATTTAATAAAGGTGCGAACAGCCTGGTCCAAGGGAAGTGGTGTTTACAACTAATTGATCACATCCAGTTACAGATTTCTTTGTTTCTTCTGCACTCCCATTGCTTCACTTGACTAGTCTTAAAACAAACAAATAAAAGCAAAACAGTGTGAACAAGTCTCAAATCTTTTGACTCTTCAGGAGAGAGAAACTGCAACACAGTTTCCTTTTCTAAAATGGCCAGCAGTGGGGGAATCCTTGAGATTTAATCTGACATTCTCATTGAACCTGTTGATTGTGAAATAACTGGTTAACTAAAATACAACTTCAACTTTTGAAAAATTAGCTGATCTCATCTGGATTTCTCAAGTGACTTTACCCTTTACAAAATTAACATACTGTATTCAAATCAGTAAAAGTAAGTTTATCAACTCAATATAATGTTTGAATAAACAGCATCAAACATACAGGTTTTCAAAAACTGAGTTATATGATGTTTGAAACATCTTAAAGAGCTTAGCTCACTGAGGTTTGAAAATTTTAATGTCTTTAATAAATGAAATGTTCAGGCTCTGATCTTTACAATGAACCAAGGAAAAAGGAATGCTGAATTTCTTTGTAAAAAGTTTTTTATTGATATAATCTTAAAGTGTCTTTAAAGAGTTCTTACCTGAAATCAACATCCTTTTTACATTCACTGTTTCTAATAAAAAAATCCACTTTTTTATAATTTGAAGATTTTGGGTTTTTTTCATTGGAAGTAAAGCATAGCTTCTCAATCTCTGGTGACAGATTTTGTGGTTTTCTTTCTTGAAAATGGACCTACATTTGAGATGAAAAATAACAATCATTGAAAGTTTAAGCACTTGGGCAAAATTTAAAAGAAAAACAAAGAAATGCTTCTTCTTACAATAACTGCATTTCCGGCTTGTTGAGGTAATTTTGTCATGGAGGATGCACTGAACTTGGGCATAGCAGAATTTGATAAAGAAATATCCGACATCTCATGTGATGAAACAAAACTAAAAATTAAAATTAATTATTTGTAAAATATGGCAAACAAGAAAAACAAACCATTCTAATTTGGATCATAATGATTTTTGGGGAATATGATCAAAGTTTATCACATTTATCACAAAAATGTAATGCATTGTTTCTAATACTCATGGAGAGCTTGATATATTTCCTTTCCTTTAGACCAAACCATAATTTATATATCCCAAATTAGGAAAAAATACTATTTTTAAGGGACTATAGAAATAGCTATTCAACAATTTTCTTTAAAATTGAGTCTTATGCTTAATTGTCTAGTACATAGAACCCTATACACATTTTCTAAATTCCACTTGCTTAACTTTTAATATCCTTTCTCTATTCTGGTCTCATTGTAGTTAGATATCTCTAGTTATCTTCTTAGATATAACTGTATGGAAGAATTTACTCTGAACCTTCAGTATTAACTCATTCGCTAAAACACATTTATTATTCACTATCATATGCCAGATATTGTACTCGAAGCTGTGTATGAAGTGATAAAGAAAACGTCAGGGAGTTACCATCAAGCAGACAATGAATAAAAACAAATACATAAATAATTATAAATCCTAAAATTATAAAAAGAAAATGAACTGGGTAACAGCATAAGAAATAACAGTGTGGAGCCATAAGCCCATTTTTAAAAGATGATCATCAATGCATCTCTGATGAGGTAACCATTTAAGTTGACACCTGAAGGCTAAAATGTAACAGCCATGTAAGGAGCAATGAGCAGTGTGGGTGGAGACAGGGAAGAATCACATATACTGATAGGATTGGATCATTTTGTCTCTGACTAATAAATACGTATACATGGCAAGGAATTAAAATAGTAAAAAGTGTATAAAAGAAAAAGCAGGCCAGGCACAGTGGCTCACACCTATAATCCCAGCATTTTGGGAGGTTGAGGTGGGAGGACAGCATGAGTCCAGGAGTTTGAGACCAGCTTAGTCAACACAGCAAGATCCCCATCTCTGGAAAAAAAATTTTTTTTTTAAATTACCCAGGCATAGTGGTGTGTATGTACCTGTAGTCCCAGCTACTTGGGAGGCTGAGGTGGGAGGATCTCTTCAGCCCAAGAGCTTGAGGCTGCAGTGAGCTATAATTATGCCACTGTACTCTACCTTAAATAAATAAAAAAGCAAATCTCCTTTCCATCCCAAATCCTCAGGTCCCACAGGCCTTTTCCGCAGCAGCAACTTCTACACCAGGTTCTCAGAGGCTTCTTGTTAGAATCCATTTTTAAACCCACACATCTTCTGTTTGTCCCTTCTAAACTCTTCCAAAAGTATTTGTTGTTTTTTAAAGCTGTGGTGCACAAAACTGTTCATGTGCCTTGTTACCTTCCTCCTTATGATTTATCTACTTTTTGCTTCTCTACACCTACAGCTTTGTCTCACTTCGATGCTTATATCCGTTTATTCTATGTGACTCAAGAGTTACAACCAACGAAACAAAGTGATAAAAAGACTCATTTTAAGCAAATGTTTTAAAAAGCTATTCAATGATCTAAGAAATCCTAACACGGAACAAGGGTGAATGAGCTCCTGGTCACTGGAACTGTCTTGGTAGAGGTGGCATGATTACTTGCCAGTGATGTTGAATGATGAGTCAAAGATCCAGTGAGAGGGAGACTAAACAATACCGAAGGCCCCCCTTAGCTCTGGAATTCTATTAAAACTATGAGTCTGTGACGCTGATGCTAATAATCAGTAATGGCTAAAAACAGCAAAAATTCCAAGGGATACCACAAATTTAGTATTTTTTAAAGCAGAGAAATAAATAATCCTTAAGTAGAAAATCAGATCCTGAATAAAAGGTTGTTGGTATTTCTTCTGTTTTGAAAATTTTGGCTTTGGCCATCATTTCTCTCCCTTGACTTCTAATCAAGTCCAATATTTCCCAATGCATTTTGCATTTTTTGTAAAGATACTTCAAATTGAAGATTTATAAAACTATGTTTTCCAGTCTAAATTTCTTATGTTTCCTATATCCTTAAATAACATCTACCTAGGTGCCATTTATTCTTCCCTCTTCCTCAACTATCATATCCTATCAATTGCCACACTGAATCTGCTCTATTTCTGAAGTGTTTTAAAAATCCAACCCTACCTCTCTGTTCCCATCACTTCTGCTGTAGTGTAGACCTTATTATAGTCCATCTTTCTCATTGGCCACCATGCCTCTGGCAGTCCCACTCCCTACGATTCACTCTGCATACTGCTGCTAGGATGATTTTTTAAATCAAAATGTTTTTCCTGTGCTTAAATATTTTGGATGGTTCCTCACTGCCTACCATACAGGTAAAAACTAGAGGGCCCTAGGACACATCTGGCCTACAGATATTATTATTTGGAGGAGGGTGCCACAGAGTATATCACATTTTTTTGAATTAGTTGTCAAAATTTAAAAATAATAAGATATCACATAAAATTTCAGATTCCTAGCTTTTCTTGAAAAATCAGAATATTTTATAACACTAGACTCACATTGCCTGCACAGTAACAACTGTTTGGAGCTGAGTAGTGGCTGCTGCCTTTAGATGGGACACTCTACAGTTGGCCTTGGCCCACCAAATCTTGAAGGTATTTGGGTTTGCGACCCCTGACTGGGTACAGGACAGGTGTCTAAGCACAGCACTCAGAGCCCTTACAATAAGACTTCAGCAACAGACTTTATGCTGTGGCCACACATACCACACTCTACTGGTCTTCGAGCACGGGATGCCTTTTCAAGCCTTATCCCTTTACAGATGCTTTCTTATACCTGGAATGCCTGTCTGCCTCTGTTCTAGTTGTCAAACTCCTATTCAGTTTTCAAGTCTTGTTAAAAGTGAAGGTTCCTGGGCTCCAGTCCCAGAGACAAAAATTCAGTAGATCTAATGTGGGGCTTAAGAATGTGCATTTTTAATATGCACCTCAAAGTGATTTTGATGCAGGTGGTTTCACAACAGCACTTTGAGAAACACACCTCTAAGATTAAGAGGGTTTAGGTTGGCTAATACCTTTTAGCATCTGTGACATCTAATAACTTGATCCCCATCTCCAACTATGTGTCAAGGGGATATAAAGTTGTAAGTATTACAAATCAAAGTTCTAAAACTTGCCTGTTTGACATTTCTCTTTGGAATTTGCTCTTTGACTCTTGAAGGGGTAGCTTACTTCCCCTGGTACTTGAACTCAAAGTGTTTCCAAATCCTATGTGAAGAGATAACATTTTGAAACAAAATGCCAAGAAACAGCTAGAATGAAGCTTTTCACAAGTTCTACAATGCTCTCTCCAACAGATATGATCTGGTTAAGGAAGGAATGAATAATTCTCAGTAACCTAATTTAATTTGCATAGAAAAATTAGGGGCACAAGGCTAAGGGAGTAAAACTATAAAACATATACATTAGCTTATTAGTAACTATATTAAAAGGTCTTCAAGCCACCTGTGTTGTTGTAAAATACATGTTTGGTCTTTGACTCCTGTTTCTAACTCTACTGGGTTGGAAGACACCCAGCTGGTATTCACTGTGGAACTGATTGCTTGCTTGGCGTGTGGGAAAAAACCCACAAACATTTGGTCACAGATGTCTTCTGGGTTGATCATGGTGTGAGAGTGAGGAAAAACAGTTTGTGTTTTTGCACTCACCCTCATTATTTATATACTTACATTTTCATTCACATAAATGATCATGTTGAAGTTCACTCAATATTTTCAGTGGTCTGCTCATAATCATTTAAAGTGCTCTATACATGGGGGGAAATGGCATTTATTGAGACTGATTTTCCCAGTGACAAAGCTATGCCGTCTTAGGACTAGGCTACCTCAAAGGATCAGTACACATTGCCTATTAACTTGCAGTACCCAATGACACTTAAGTTTGAGGTAGGGAACGGTAGTTGTCCGGTGATAAACAAAATTGTGCCTAATGACCCCACATCATGGAGATTGTCCTGGTCTATTCTGTGAAGGTGGTCACATCCTGTTCTTTTCAGAAGCAGTATTAGTTCTCTAGGTAATTCTAACGGCCCCAAAACAATAACATTTCAACTTCTCACTGCTTCCCTTTGAAATACTCTTTTAAAAACATGAGGTGGGGTATGGTAAGTGGTATCTATAATTGTGGAAATACCAGTCTGCACTGAGAAGGCTGAGGGACTGATTTATTTCTGTCGGCCCTAATGGGAGACAGTATCTCCATTGCTATCTTGTCACATACTGGCCAAGGTTTTCAATTCTCTGTTTTAGTGAAACAGAGTAAATTTGCCTTTCACTCAAAGAGCTAATAAGCCTCATTATTTTGGGGTTGTATACGATTTAAATAGAATTTCTAGTACAGGAGAAACTAATCCTTTCTTTCTTATTTGCTTATTTATTTATTAACTTATTTATTTATTTACTTCGAGCTGAAAAGTCCATATTTCAACTAGAAATAAAAGTTATTTTCTTTGCAAGCAGATGAATAGTTTTAAAAATGGATTTTTTTGTTCTTCACAAATATTTGCAGACCATTTGTGATCTTAGAATGGAGAACAAAATAGTCTGTTTCATGAGAGAAAACTGAATAAACAATTTGAATTAAACTTTTACAAGAGATAGGAGCAATAGAATAGAAAGTGCTCATTTGCTACATTATCATCATGGAATAACCTTGATCTCTGTTCTTAGTAGGGAAATGTTCTCTGTAGAAGAGTCACATTTTCAATTTTACTAAAAATTATAATCTTAACAAACCAAATCTAACTAAACAAGCACACACAACAAAGGCAAAGAAACTTAGTTCCAGGAGCTGAAATGAAAAATATTCAAAGAATTTCTAATGATGATTGCATGCTAAGTATGATTTTACCTGATATTTTTGTCTTCTCAGTATCAGTTGAAAAGCTAGTAACTTCTAAGTTTTCATCATCAAAATCATCCCAAACTTCATTTCCCAATTCAAAGTTCACATTCAAAACTTCTGAAAATACAGAATTGCTTTTATCTGCATCTGTCAAATTTTGGTTTCCAGATACATTAAGATTTCTGTTGAAGAACACTGTTTGAGAGACTTTCTCATTTGAAGTTGTAGAATAGTTACATCTAGAAAAATCTGTTATGTGTATGTATAAAAGACTATAGGTACTTTTTAAACCACAAGCATCGTAGTCTATTGATATATCAAACACATCTTTCAACTACTAAACAGAGTTCTTGAGTAATAGTTTTCAAAAGCATTGTGTCAAGCATTGTTGAATACTGTATTCAGCCAATTCTATTAACTGTATAAAGTTGCACTAAATTTAATTTTCAATACATTTTTTAGGCAATTAATTTTTCCTCTTAATTCCCATATTAGAATAACTCTACTCCAAGATTGGATTATAATAGTTTCTAAAATGGTCTTCCTCCTCCAGATCTTCTCCCTAAAGTTAATTTTCAGTATTGTTATAACAGGTATTTGTCCAAAATAAATAATATTTATTTTTCTCCTGCTAAAAAATCCTCAGTGTTATTCATTGTTTACAGCCTGGATTTAGAGCCAAACTACATAAGTGAAAATTCCACCTCTCTCATTTATTAGTTGTATGGTCTTAGACAGTAATTCAGACTTCCTGATTCTGCAAAATAAGGCAACAACAGTACCTCCTCAAAAGATTGTTATGAGGCGCTAAATGCCTTTAGTTGTACAGTTTTACACAGTATTGTGCTAATAAATGTTTAATAGCTACCTCTACAAAAAGCGTATGCTTATGTATACACATATAAGTTTATTATAATCTTTGCTGATGTAAAGGCTATACAGCACACATTTTACAAATAACAATAACATATATGGTATGCTTAAATGTAAATTCCATATATCTAATTGATTCTCATTGAATGTTTTCATTAAGTTTTGCCACTCTTTTATCTGTAGTCAACCTATGGCTGCAAGTGACAAATGAATGTAGCTCTCATGTCAATGTTGTTTGATATTTTTGTTAACTCTAACAAGTAAGATGAAAATACTAATAAAACAACAAAGACATCTGTTGGGATTTCACTCATTCATCATTGACTTAAGTAACTTCTTTCCCGAATTAGATAGTAATTTTCAAACACTAGAAGAATATTCTCCCAATTTTTTGTGTTATTCACAATGTAATGGCTACAATAACAACACACATTTGTTTAATCTACACTATTAAAATTTTATCCCTCACTTTCTTAAGTCTAAAAAGTAAGCAAAACAATAAATCAAACCCAGATTGGTAGTGTTTGCTGATTCCTGTGGTATAAATGTTCCCACCATAACTGATTTCAAGCTATTAATGTGACATAATTGAATAAGAAGTTGGGAAAAAATGCACGACAGAACCCTATTATATAGTATTTCTACCATATGGATAAATAATCTCGAGAACACAGATAAGAGTAAAATGCAGTAGAACAATTAGAAAGTGATGAGTTTTGAGTATTTTTGCCTTTGTTTTTAACATAATTTAATTGAAAGTTTATGTAATTAAATTTTCAATAATGGCTGATTCTTGAAAATTTAATAATCATCTCCTGTAAGTTAGTATAAACTTGCTCCAGCATATCACTGAGTTTTCTCCACTTTAAATATCCTCTATCAATTTCTTCACTTGTCCAAACCCTTCCTTGTTCTTCAACTGTACCTATAACTACAGTTCACATTACTCTACTTTTGTATGTTGATGTGCACACACTGAGACACACAATGTATATATGTACTAAAAATGGAAGTTTGTACAGAATGCAATGCGAATGCGGAGGAAGGAGGATCTAAACCTGCAATGGAAGTAAGACATACTCTTCTAAGGTGATACCACGTGACAGACAGACTCCTGAGGTGATAACATATGAAGGAAGAGTAGTCGGAATTTCAGCTTGATAGAGCTGTGGTTGTGAAGCAGGGCAAGAGCAAACAGAACCTATGCCATGAAGAGAGAACACCATGTAAAAGACACAGCAATATGAGAGAACAGCGAATTTGGGGAGAACTGTAAGTTTTCAGGATTTCTGGAGCACAAAGTTGGAGAAGGCAGGGTCCATTGTGTCTGCACAGGTAGTTAAGTGCTAGATCACATTGAAGCTTATTTGCCATATTGAGGAGATTTTTTTGTTTTTTGTTTTTCTTACAGGCAAAGGATAACTATTGAAGATGTTTCAGCAGAAGGTTTACACAACCAGATGTCTGTTAGATCACTTTGAATATTATGGATTGAAGGATAATGAGACTGAAAGCAGAGAGAAAAGTAAGTTATTGCAGTAAATGAGAGACAATGAATGCTTAAGCTAGAGTATCAGCAGAAAGGATAGAGAGGAAATAACAAATATGAGAGATGTGCAGGAGGCAAAATAAGGTTTGGTGATTATTTACACGTGGGGTGAGCTATTTAGAAGGACACTTTTTCTGCCTTTAGCAGCTTAACAAAGAAAAGAGTTCATTCATTGACCTAAGGCAAAAAGAGAAGGTGTAGAGTGAGGTACAAAGAAGACAGAGTTCAGATGTTGACATATCTGATATGTTAACTGTTAGGTGGATATGTCCAGGAATGTGATTATACAGATGGATTTGGAGTTAGAAAGAAAGACCTAGATGGGAGATACAGATTTAGAAATTATCAAAACATAGTGATTAAAGACACAGGCTTGGGTGATACTGTATAGGAAAAGTTTTTGAAGTGAGAAGAATAAAAAAAAAAAAAAGAAAAAAGAATCCTTTTGCAACATCAACAGGAAGAAAAGCCCATGCAGTCTAAGAAGTAACAGGAGACCAACATAATGGTTTTACTGAAATCAAAGGAGAGATTTCCAAAAGAAAGGAAAGACCAGAAGTATCAAATACTACAGAGGTCAAAGAGTAACAGTTGAAAACAGTTCACTGAATTCAGAACTTAGAAAGTCACTAAATGGCCTGAACAAAAACAGTTTCAAAAGACTGATACACAGAAAACCCAAATTTTAATGAATAAAGAGTAACTAGGGTATAAGGAAGTGATGAACATACTGAGTGTCAATTGCTCTTTCAATTAATTTTTGTTTTGATGAGAAAGCAAGAGATAGAGGGTATGTGGACTCTAGAATTCTGTTTTTTGTCTGCCTGGTATGCTTTCCCTTCTTTTAGTGGGAGTACCCTCCCTTTCCTTTGAGGAAACTACTTCTACAATTCCATTGGATCCTAGTAAGGCCATTATTCATGGTGCCCTGCCTTCTCTGGGGCCACAGGTATATAATGACCCAATCCTCAGGTTACTGGGATTGATCAAGGAATAAACACATGACTCAAATGAGGCCAGTTAGAATGAGCTCTGGTCTGCCAAAACTAACAGGGAAGTCTACCTTTTTCCACTGAGGCTGCTAAACTGGTAAGATATAAGTTAGGGGCTACCTGCCGTGTGAGAAACCCTATTAAAAGTAAAGCCAAGTAGCAACAGGCATAGCTAAAAGATTGAGAGAAAGCCAGAGGCATGAGTGCCTTGATTTAGCCAGAATTAAGCCAGATACTTTTCAGTTTACTTGAGACAATTGGTTCCTTTTCTTGTGCTTAAGTCATTTTGAGTAGAATTTTTATCATTTATAATAAAAAAGTCATGACCAGCTAGATAAGGACATGAAGCTGAAGAAGGAAGAGACTTCAGCATATTTATATGCTAAAGGGAAAGACACAGTGGAGAGGAAACAATGAAAATATGGGAAAGAGGAGATGGATAATGATCTTCTAAAGTCCCAGGGAAAGCAGGATTAGATAGAATTAAGATTACAGGAGGAGAGATATGCCTCGAGTGGAAGAAAATATAATTTTTCTTTTAAGACAAATAGATGGTTACAGATGGATGCAGAGACAGGGAAATATATAGTTGAGGGGTGGGGCAAAAAGCTGAAAGAGTTCATATACTACTGGTTCAATTTTCAATTCTCCACTGATCACTAAAAGTCAATTTCATTTTATAGAAATGGCATTGGGCTGGGAATCAAAAGATATGGAATCTATTTCTGGCCTTGCCATTAATTAGATATGAAATTTTTGGGCAAGTCATTTAATCTCTTGGAGTCTTGGCTTCTTTCACTATAAAATGAGAAATAGCACAAAGGTCCCTTCCAATTTAAATCTTATGATTCAGCATGCTTTCTCATATAATTTGTGACATTTTTTCTTCTTCCCTTTTTGAAATTGGAATACGAAGATAAAAACTGCCATGCTTTTTAAAAAACATTCTCAAAAGCAGTATTTGAATACATTTAAAGTATGTTTTCCCACCAAAGACTAATATGTAAAAAATATAATAAACATACTCAATTAATTATTACTAACAGTACCAGAAACCCTAACAGCTTTACATGCATTATCTCATTTAATCCTAAAACCCCTAAAATACAACCAGATGAGGAATTTAGACAAAGTGGTTAAGTAGATTATGAAAGGTTATACTAAATGTCAGAGCTAGGACTTGGACAGATTGTTTTCAGATCCTGTGAACTTAACTACCATACCATACAGCTCCTTATTAAAAAAAAAAAAAAAAAGTGGCCCACTCAGTAAAACAGGGATAGAGTTATTATTGGGGGTTAAAGTATCTAGATGAGACCTTAATATCATAATATAAATTGGATTTGGAATAGTGAGTGGGAAAGAAAAGTAGGAAAACCATGTAAATATAACACAAAAGTAAGCAGAGGGAAGGATAGATAAGCTCTCGTATGCAGAAGGACAGGTAATAATGTAGTAATATAAGGAAGGAGTAAGTTAGAGGGCTACATGTTGAACGAAGATAAATATAAGAAGGTTGACAATTTTATACTTCCTATCCACTTTGTAATGATATCCAGGCTTTGAATAAGTTGGATAAATGCTCCGGTTCTCCAGGTGAGATTAGGGAACTTTTCTTGATCTCATTATTGGGCCTAATAGCTGCCATGGTATCACAAGAGGTAATGAATACTCCAGCCCTTGCCTCTGTAAAATCTTAAATTATGACTAGAGGAAAAAAAAGTTACAACATGAAGAAAAAAAAAATGACAGCATGAAGAAAAGAATGTCAACAGAAGCCAATGCCAAACACATGAAATGATTTTCAGAAAACCCCAAGCTTACCATTTCTACATACAGCCACTTGAAGAAATAACTCAATGGATAGGATTGTCTCATGTTTTAACAGACTGGCTATTAATAGCATTATTCAGGGAAATTATGCTCTATTAATTGCAGGAACCAGAGTAATGATGAACCAGGCAGTGTTGAATTTATATGCATTATCTCATTAATTTAATGACAGACAAAGATAAAAAAGCAAATCTAGATTACAAACTAGCTATATCCCACAACCTAAGTTATTTTCTCATACTAACATAGAATTGTAAAAATCATAGGTTTAAGAACTGGAGAGATATTAAAGGTTACCCAGTTCAATACCTTCATCTTAAAGATAAGACTAAAGCCCAAAGAGATTAAATAACTTGCCCAAGGTCACGTTGATATTTTGTAAAACTGGACTCGTTTTATAAACATAAAATTATTTTAAATAATTCTAACCATGTATGAATGTAATCATTCAGTATGTTAATACTCTATATACCCAAGGATCCCTTATTTGCTCAGATTTTCCTCATAGTATCTTTAAATTAAAATAGCATTACGTAGGAAGGAGATTTTTTTTTTTTAAAGTATGACAAACAGAGTAAGACCATCTGAATAACAGACCCAAGAATTTGAAAATGATTCAGTAATCTAAGAGAAAAATGTTGCCAAGTTAATAATTATAATAATTTCAGATGCCAGTGTTTCAATAACACTACTTGTCAATTCAAAGTAATAATAAGCCATTTACTCTCTCAAGTAAGTATCAATGGTAATTTACCTTTGTCTTGATATTCAGATGGTTCTTGTCTAACTTTTCCATAGATTTCAGGCTGATCCCACTGCTCCATTACAGGCAATTCAGATATGTTTAAATATTCTGACCTTTATAAAGATAAAACCATAAAAATGTTAAAGAAAATATGAAAATTAATCTAAGCCTGAAAACTATTTATTCATATAAACAAAAATAATGATTTATCCATTTAACACTTCTATGATAAACTGGACCAAGCCTGGGTAGCAAATAAATAGGTGTTTCATGGAAGTGACCAATATTTTCCTTTACATGCCCTTAGTTAGATAACAAAAGCCACGATCTCTAGAAGTACTGCTGGCATCTATTCTGATGAGTCAGTTCCTGTTCTGTACTAGTTGTTAAATACATTGAATGGCATTCCTGCATATAGAATGCCCTTATCTGGCAGGGAAATTACATATATGATTGTCCTGTAGGCATCAGGATACAGGAAAAGAACAATGAGTTACCACCTAAGGCCTTCTGCTTGCTAACTAGCAATATGAATTTCAGTTTTTCCATCTATACAATGGGACAAAAAAATACGTCATTTTATGGGCCATGCTGTTGTTTAAGTCAGAAAATATAATGCACAAATGTGTAATTTTCATATTATAAATCTGAGATATTATTAATATGGACTGAGCTTCTAAATGGAAAGGTTAGACTGTACACCAACATGATTTCCATTTTAAAGTATACTTTTGTCACTTAGTTTATATTCCCTATAAAGAAAGAACCTAAGGGAATGACATAGGATAGGTAGTTTCCTAGGGAAGAGACGATCTAATGAGTGTTATTTCATAACTGTACAGTTCTAAATAAATTCAGGGTATCAAAGATAATGAAACCATTATGATGTTATTGCTTCATTATGGAACTAAACGATAACTGTGACTTGATGGTAGCCAGTGACTATCTTTCCCTGAATAAGTGGTTACCTGCAGGAACAGAGTTTATGATAAATATTTTACCTTAGATATTAACATTATATTTGTACCTTGATATACTAGGAAGGGAAGGTTTTGGAGTAAAACCAAACTCTTTAAGGTCCACACTTTGATATTTATTCATCTGTATCTATTAATGAAACAAAAATAAGTTCAACTATCAGTTTCACATCAATAACTTGTAACATATGAGCCAAACAACAAAATTCCTGCTGGTACATAAAGTCCCCCAAATCAATGAATTAGGAGAAACTCAGGTTAGTTCTTGACTCGAATATTTCACTCAGGCCCTTCTTAAATGTTGGCTTTTTTTTTTTTTTTTTTGAGATGGAGTTTTGTTCTTTCATCCAGGCTGGAGTGCAGTGGTGTAATCTCAGCTCACTGCAACCTCTGCCTCCCAGGTTTAAGCAATTCTCTGCCTCAGTCTCCCGACTAGCTGGGATTACAGGTGCCCACCACCATGCCTGGCTAATTTTGTATTTTTAGTAGAGACGGGGTTTCACTATATTGGCCAGGCTGGTCTCGAACTCCTGACCTTGTGATCCACCCGCCTCGGCCTCCCAAAGTGCTGGGATTACAGGCGTGAGCCACCACATCTGGCCTAAATGTTGGCATTCTTCATGGTTCTTTACTAGGTCTCTTCTTACACTACACCTTCTCAATCAAAGATCTCATTTATTCCTGTGGCTTCAATTGTCATCTACATGTGAATGACTCTCAGATTTCTACTTCTAGCTCAGCTCTGTCTCCTGATTTTCAAACAGTTATATCCAACTGTCTGTAGGACATCTTTATCTAGACATCTTGCAGGCCCTCTAAATTCAGTGTTTCCCAAGTTGAACTTATCCTGTTCTCTACTCCGGCAAACTTGCTTTTCCTTCAGAATATCTACCTGAACAAGGCCCCACTTTTCTCCCAGTTGCTAATGCCAGAAACCTGGGCATCATTTTTGACTGTTTCTTCTATTTTGTCTCTTATAAACAATGAAGTAGCAAGGTAGTGATTCTACCTCTGAAAAATATTTTAACCCAGTCACTTCTCTCCATTGCTATTGCCACTACCCTAAACTAGGCCATTATTTTGCTTATATTATTGTAAAAACCACCTAATGAGTCCCTTTGTTCCTATTCTATCATCCTCTAATCACTTTTCTACATTGCAGTCAGAGTGACCTTTACAAAATACAATTTTGATCATGTCACTGGTTAAAATCTTTCATTGGCTTCTCAGTACTTTCATGATAAAGTCTAATCCCTTAAAATAGCAAAAAGGTCTGTATGATCTAGCTCCTACTTGCCTCTTCAGCCTCATCTCTCTCTACTCCTTTACTTGTAATCCAACTCTGGATATACTGTATTACTGAGAAAGAGTTTCTTTAAAGATCTCTCTCTCTCTCTTTCTTTATACCTCTGGACCTTTGTATAATCTCTATGCTTGGAATATTTAGCTATCCCTTCCTACGATCATTCCGGTGCCTGCCCCTCCATTCTTGGCTTATCCTTCAGGTCCCAATCACATCTATTAGGAATCCTTTCTTGGTCCATCAAATGTGGATTGGTACATTTTCTATCTAAACTTAAGTGTGTTGTACTTCTGTCACAGAATCACTCATCACACTATATTAAAAAAGCATGTTTACTTATTTGTATCTCTCACTCAACTAAAAATTCTATGATTGGGAATAAGACTGTCTTATTCGTCACTGTATCTTAGCACTTTGGCATATTCTTGGTACTCAATGAAGATGGAAGGAAAGAAGAAAGATTTAGAAGAAAAAAGGAAGGAAGAAAGAAGGGAAGACGGATTATGAATAATGGTAATATTCTTAGTCAAGCCCACAAGTAATTCTAAAGTACACTCTGGATACCTAATTGGCAGACAGAACAAAGAATATTTATATACATTTAACTACAGAACAATGGGAAAAATGTTATTAAAACTAACCTTCAGACGTTTAACTGGAGGAACAGATGAAACAGCATTCCTGTTTCTTAAATCAGATAAATATGAAGAAATTGTTGACTCTTTAATTTCTGACTTCTGTGCAACTCCAATTTTACCTATGAAAAGAAACTTCAGATTCTTTAGGTTAAACTTCAGATCTTATTCTTATAAAGTCAAATTTCTTTAAAATTTCAAATCTAGTATTTACTTTATTCATGTTGCCCACAAAAGAGAGAAAATTATTTGTGTTATTAAGTTGCATAATAAAAATATCATACATAGATAATTAGGATGTCATTACTATCCACCAAAGACCTTTCAATTTTGAACACCTGAAATAAACTTGTTTTAAGGAACTCACAGCAGTCATGTCCACATGTATGTTTACTTTTACAAAGATGATTGCATTCTCGGTTCCCAGGTTTTTTGCTGGCAGTTGTTCCTAAATTAATATAAGAAAAACAAACCCATTTGTCACTACATTTATTATTGTTAATTTAATATAATTAATTTTTATCCAGTTTCCTTCCTTTCAGACAATATAAAAATATTGATTTTTATACTTCCTCAAGTGTTTTGTAATCTATGTAATTTTTTTTTTAAATAAAGAGATAGGGTCTTGCTATGTTGCCTAGGCTGGAGTGCTATGGCTATTCACAGGCACAATAATTAGTATTACAGCCTCAATCTCCTGGGCTCAAGAGATCCTCCTGTTTCAGCCTTCCAAGTAGCTGGGACTACAGGCACTTACTACCATGCCTGGTAATTTTTAAAACATATTTTTGATAAGTTAGTCCCTGCCCCACTATTAGTCCCAACAAGAAACATCTAGCCACCTACAAGCTTCTCTCAACCTCCCTGGTGTGTGTGTATAACCTCCCTGGTGTGTGTGTATATGTGTGTGTGTGTGTATATACTTTATATATATAAACTTATATATATAAACTTTATATATATATATAAACTGTATATACTTTATATATATACTTTATATATAAACTATATATATAAAGTATATATATAGTTTATATATAAAGTATATATATAGTTTATATATATAAAGTATATATATAGTTTATATATATAAAGTATATATATAGTTTATATATATATAAAGTATATATATAGTTTATATATATATAAAGTATATATATAGTTTATATATATATAAACTATATATATAGTTTATATATATATAAAGTATATATATAGTTTATATATATAAAGTATATATATAGTTTATATATATAAAGTATATACAGTTTATATATAAAGTTTATATATATAAGTTTATATATATATTATATATATAATATATAATTATATAATATATAATATATATATTTATATATAATATTATATATAATATAATTATATATTATTATATATAATTATATAACATATAATTATATATAATATATATAACATATTTATATATAATTTATATATATAATTATATATGTTATATATATAATTATATATATAAATTATATATAAAAATATATTATATATAATATATAAGTTTATATATATTATGTATATATACAGTTTATATATATAAAGTATAAAGTATATATATTTTATAAAGTATATATATACTTATATAAGTATACAGTATAATATATATACATATACTTTATAAGTATAAAATATATATACTTTATATGTATAAAATATATATATACTTTATATGTATAAAATATATATATACTTTATATGTATAAAATATATATATACTTTATATGTATAAAATATATATACTTTATATACACATATAAAATATATATACTTTATATACACATATAAAATATATATACTTTATATACACATATAAAATATATATACTTTATATACACATATAAAATATATATACTTTATATACACATATAAAATATATATACTTTATATACACATATAAAATATATATACTTTATATACACATATAAAATATATATACTTTATATACACATATAAAATATATATACTTTATATACACATATAAAATATATATACTTTATATACACATATAAAATATATATACTTTATATACACATATAAAATATATATACTTTATATACACATATAAAATATATATACTTTATATACACATATAAAATATATATACTTTATATACACATATAAAATATATATACTTTATATACACATATAAAATATATATATTTTATATACACATATAAAATATATATACTTTATATACAGATATAAAATATATATACTTTATATACAGATATAAAATATATATACTTTATATATACGTATAAAATATATATACTCTATATACGTATAAAATATATATACTCTATATATGTATATAAATATATATACTTTATATGTATATAAAATATATATCTTTATATGTATATAAATATATATACTTTATATGTATATAAATATATATACTTTATATGTATATAAATATATATACTTTATATGTATATAAATATATATACTTTATATGTATATAAATATATATACTTTATATGTATATAAAATATATATACTTTATATGTATAAAATATATACACTTTATATATATAATATATATACTATATATATGTACTTTATATATATAATATATATACTAATATATATAATATATGTACTTTATATATAATATATATTTTATATATATATAAAAATAGGGCCAAATATGGCCACATATCAGTAACTTTTATACTAAATGAGGCAAGAATGAGGGTGGAGTTTAAAAACACTTCTGCTGCTTTGTACTCAAGCCTGAAAAACCTGGAAAGAAGTAAACATCATGGCATTTTGATGGTACTGCTGACAGAAGTTAGTAAACAGGATGTAATACATATTTAATAAATATTAGAAATAAATGTTTAGGGATCTAAGAAATTAGCTATATGAATTCACAGGAAAGAGAGATTGTTTCCATCTTGACTCCTCTAAGTTAGAATTAATATATCTAAATATATAATTTACTCTTAATTTATTGTATTTTAAATCAGCATTTTCTTGATCTTAGCTCTCACTAGTAGCACGGGGAAGAAGAGAGATGTTTGAACTGGTCCTTGAAGGACAGATGGAAATATGAACATGAGAATGAGATGAAGGGAAGATATTCCAGGTGGAGGGCATAATACCCAAAGGCAGCAAATCACATATTGTAAGAGCTGAAATCAGCTTATTTTTGCTGGAGCATAGATTTTAAGTGAACCAGAAATGTTGGAGATAGTGGAGAGCTTGAAAACTTTACAGCATTTCTTGGTACTTTACTCTTCATTTTCAGTACCATTGTTCAATCAAGCTTTCCAAGTCATGGCATGTCTAGACAGTGATAATATACATATTGCAGCCTAGGGTAAATGGATGAGGCTGCTCAACGTATGAGGCAACGGCTGGTCCTTAGAGCTGAACAGATCAATGTATTGGGTACTGATAAAGTAAAAAGAAAACACCTGGGTGGCTGGAAGCTGACAGCTAACCACAGTATTCCCAATTGAGCAAACAATTTTGAGAATATAAATACCCAGATAAGGCCACTCTGTGACCATAGTAGAAGAAGACAGAGATAAGACTACCATGTAAATGTTTCTGAAACTAGAGAAAAGAACCCTCAAGAACTATAAAAAATAATGAAACATCCCCCTCTTCTGGCTAACACAGATGACTACTATTTTTTAAATCCTCTCACTTCCAAAAAAAAAAAGTACCAAAATATCCAACATCTTACTTCCTGAGAGCATCCAATCTAGAACTGATCTCTGATTTCCCTAAACCTTCCTAAGAGTCACCCAGCACAAGCTGAAATCCTATAATAAGATTCTGAAATCCTATAATAAGATTCTGAAATCCTGTAAGAAGAAAATCCTCCCAGCTCCCTGAGATGACCCACAGTTCTGTTGCTATGGTGCTCTCCTTTGCTGCAGTACATTAAACAAACCTAACATTCCTCAAACCCAAGTGTGTTCCTATTAGGCACTGACTGAAAGGCTTTGACTTTAAACTTTGTAAGGTGTGTCATGACTTACTGTTTCAGGTGTTTTGTCCCAAGTCATGATCCTGTTACCGCTCACTTAGATCAGAATTGGTTTCTTTGAATCCAGTCCTCCAAGATACAATTTATTCTACACATTGTTGCTTATTTAATACTTTTAAAGTCCAATGCTGATCAGACCAATCTGCCCACTTAGAAACATGAGTTACTTCCTACTGCCAGCAAAATCAATTCCATCTTCAACGTCCTGCACCATCCAATTCCAGCTTCCCTTCCTGGGACCCATATTAACCCTACATCCATCAAAACACACTCAATTGCCATTCTTCAAATAGTTCCATGCCTTTTTATAACTGTAGCTTTGATACTATCTCTTGTCTTAGAAGACCCTCATTTCCTTGCCCAACAGATGCCTACCAACCTTCAAGTCTGACTCAAACTGCACCTCCGGGTTGGAGGTCTATGGTGATCACCTGATCTGATTTCCCTCTCCTTTGGGCCCCTGTGGCATTTTCTCTGTGCCTCTTGCTTACTGTATGCTGCCTTATATTGAATGTATTTACAGAAAAAACATAGTGGTGAAGTACAGGGAACACTAAAATAGAAAAAAAAATGAGCTCTAATATAGGCTCTTATTTGGGAAAAAAGATTTAAAATAATATCTGTTCTGTTTACCTCACAGAGACGTAAAAATAAAATGTAATTAAGTATGTAAAAACAATTGACAATTAAGTGATAAACAAATATATTAATGTACATATTATCTCCGCTATCTCTACTACTACATCAATTCAAGATTAAACAAATAAATTTTAAACTAAAATTGTTCTGAATGCTGTGAAGGAGAGGTACATCATGCTATGTGGTAACAAGTGGAGCTGTTCTGGTCAGGAACGTTGGGCTGAGTACCGAAGAAGGGAAGTTAAGAAGGCAAAGAAGGAGGAGAAAGTAGGGTTCAGGCAGAGGGGATAGCATATGCTGAAGTTCTATGACAAGGAAAAGCATGGCACATTGGGGAAACTGAAAGGTCAATATGACTGATGCTAGCAAATATGAGAAAGTATGTAAGATGAGACTACAGTGGTAGTAAAGGCAGCCTATGTTTGTAGGGGAACAGTTCCACCATGGCACCATGGCAATTGCATGTCTTCATATAGGCCATGTAGGTAAGACTCAACTGTTGGCAGAATGCCCCATGATCATCCTTAAAAATGGCAAGATAGGCAGTCTTGTGAGGAGCTATCAAAGGCCATTTCACATTTGCTCCATACCTTGCAGAAGACCCCCGATCTTGCAGAAGACTTGCCGTGAGGCAGTTTCTCATCTGCCTCCCTGATTCCACTAAGGCATGGAACTTTCCATTTTGCCCCTTTCAGATAAAACTGCTTAGCTGAAGCCTAGAGTTCACTTCTCGAAAACAAAGCAACCCGCCACTCATGTTGTCTGTCATCTGACCCCCCTAGTTTGGTATCATCCTGTGGAATTGGGGATGTAAGCAGCTAATATCATGCTGATCTTGCTTTGCCATCTGTGTAAGTAATAAACTGTTTAAATCCATTAGGGTGTCCTTACCAGCCAAATCTACAGAAGTGAGGCAAGACCATATAGCAGCTACCACGACATTGCTGCTTAGGGACTGGTTGACCATGTGACCATATAGAACCTTCTAGGGGATGCTAATGATTTAGATTCTAAGAGCTATGGGAAGCCACCGAAGTGTTTTAACCGAAGAGGGGGCACAATCAGATTTGCATTGTGAAAAACGTCACCATATAGAGTGTAATATGGAGAACAGATTTGAAATAAGACAGAAAGGATGCAAGAAAACCAGTAGAAGTCCAAGCAGAAATGATGGTAACTCCAGAGTGGTGGTGGTAGTAGAGTTACAGAGAATAGACTGATTTGAGAGATATACAGAAGGTAAAAATATTTTTAATGCAGTATCAAGTGGAGTGGCTTTCTTTCCTGAGCAGCATATTGCTTCCCCTGAAGTTTTGCAGCCTTCCTTTTTGTCTAGCAATATCCATCTTGTTTCTTTAAGTTCACTCAATAGTTCAAGGGTAAAAGCAAATACATGGGAATACCTCACCCATTTATTCCCCCCTCATAGATGCCTCCTTCCTTGAACCCTCTATCTGCCTCCTAATGCAATCTAGACCTGTCCTGTAACTGTCACCTTTGAACTTCCTTTCATTAAGTTCCTGGGCTGAATCTACTACAAATGGATTCTTGGGCTTTTTCTTTCTTGTTTTACTGGTGCTCAATTTCGAGCAACTGCCTAAGAAAGGATGTATGAGAATAAAATATTCTGAATCTTTGAATGTATTAGGCATCTTTATATTACTTTCATACTTAGTAGTTTGGCTGGGCATAGAATGTAAGGTTGAAAATCATTTTTCCCTTGGAATTTTATTTTTTATTATTACAGTTTTGGAGACAGGGTCTCGCTCTGTCACCCAGGCTGGAGTACAGGTGTGAGACCACAGCTCACCGCAGCCTTGAACTCTTGGGCGCATGCAATCCTGCCTTCTCATCCTTCCAAGTAGCTGAGATTACAGGCATAAACCACTGCGCCTGGCTTCCCCCTGGAATTTTAAATCAATTGACTTTTAGCATCCAACATTGCTCACAAAAAAGGCTACTACATTTTTAAATTTTTGTTCCTTGTAAGCATTTACAATTTTCTCTTTATCCACAATGTTCTGAAATATTGCAATTATGCTTTATTTGTAGACCTTTCATTCATCCTAACTAGCATTAAGTAAGACTTTTTAATGTGAAGATTTCTGTCTCACTTCAGTTCTGAAAAGGTTTCTCAAATTATTTCTTCTGACTTGTTTGTTCTTTCTTGAACACTTATAAGTTAGATACTAGGTTCTTAAATTGCCCCCCTTTTCTCTTATATTTTCTGTCTCCTTGACTTTTTGCTTTCATTGAGAAGGTATTGACTTTATGTTCGAGCCCTCTGGTTTTCTTTCCAAACATAATTTTTGCTTCAATGTGCTTGCTCTGGTTCTTTTTATTTTAAAATGGCATCCTATTCAGTTTTGTGGTTGCAATTTAATCTTTAATTTCTCGGAGGTTACTAAAGTTTTATATTAGGTTTTATTACATTCCTGAATCATCCTGTTGCTCTTTCATCCATTTTCTATTTCCTTATTTTGGACTTTCACACATTCTACATTTTCCTCAAATGTCTCATCACCCTTGGTTGTCTGCCTGTAAGGTTCCTATTATATCTCCATTTCACCTATGAGAAAATTAATTCTTACAGAGGTTAAGATGTTCAAGACTATGCTGTTAGTAAGTAGCAAATTTGAGATTCTAATTCAAGGTAGTTTAATTCCAGAGCCTGATCTATCAACAATTCTCTCTCTAGTTGTACCAGTTGCTTTAACTCTCCCAAAATATTCATTTAAGTTATTTAGAGAAGGAACCTATTGTTTTGAGGTGGGAAGACTTGGAAGAAAAGCTTTGCAAGTTGCTGTTTTAAAATGAAGAATAAAGAGTTGCCTTTGGCTCTTAAATACTAAGGAACTTCTAAAAAAGATGCATGTCTAAACGCTGCCACAAGGTGGTGCACAATGACTATGCACATTTGCTCCCAGTGGCAGCAACTAGGATCTGGGACTCTAATTAGAGAGCTTCTGAGGGCTCCCAAAAATTTCAAGGCAAAGTTGGCAAGTCTTGTCAGGAATGAGGACTGTATGCAAGTTTTGTTTGTTTATAGAATACTAGCACATGGATACTACCTGACGAAATCTTTTTGCTGTATTTTTGTTACAAATGGTACTTTGAAAATAAAAGTGCTCCCTTTACCCTGCCGCGCTCCCTACCTCCTGAGAATTGTCTGAAATTGTCTTATTAGCAAATATAAGCTTACAGATATTGGTAATTAGAAAGATAAGGTTCTCAGAAAAAAAAAATAATCTAAGCTGTACTCTTCTCTTTTGAGAAAAAGTCTGGCTCTATCACCTAGGCAGGAGTGCAGTGGCACCATCGCGGCTCACTGAAACTTCGGCCTCCCAGGCTCAAGTGATCCTCCCAGCTCAGCCCCCTCAGTAGCTGGGACTACAGGTATGCACCACCACACCCAGCTAATTTTTGTATTTTTTGTAGAGACAGGGTTTGTAAAGACCAGCCATGTTGCCCAGGCTGGTCTCGAACCTGTAAGTTCAAGCAATCCACCCACTTCGGCCTCCCAAAGTGCTGAGACTACAGGTGTGAGTCACCGTGCCCAGCCTAAGCTGTACTCTTAAGTATACTCTAAAGATAGCAGATTCCATATTCCATCACTGTCATAATCTGAGGTGCAAATATTTTCATAGTTTTGCCACATATTATATTAATTTACATGTTATAAAGCCTCCAGTTCCAAGCATTTAAAGTAAATTTATTAATAATATCAAATAGAAATGTATCAAAAGAAAATACTTAAAATTACTTTAACAGGGTCATTAACAGGTGGCGGGGCAAGGGTCACTTCTTTAAAAAAAGTCCAGAGAATAAATAAAAAACAGCAAGAATCTCTGACACACTTAGCGTAACTTTCTAATTATAAATTCAAATAATTTGGTCTGTGCAGAAGCTACTGGAGTTTTTTTTAATATTACTTTCACTTTTGCAGTTCTCCATTTATGCTAATCATAGATTTATGCAATTCATGGTTTTACTTTTTTTAATGATGAGCCTCCTTCTCATTTTTCTGTCAAATATTTTACTATCATTTTGTTATTTATTTATGAAGAAAAGGAATACACTGAACTGGAGTCCTTGATTTTGCAACTTAATGCACATACACACCAAAGAATATAAAGAAAAGTAGACTGCCTTTTGACTAGTATTTAAATGTACACACAATGTGCCTGAGGATTGGCTTTATCCTTGTATTCATTCAACTACATTAATTATTATTATTATTATTATTATTGAGATAGAGTTTTGCCCTTGTTGCTCAGGCTGGAGTGCAGTGGTGCAATCTCAGCTCACTGCAACCTCCGCCCAAGGCTCAATTGATTCTCCTGCCTCAGCCTCCCAAGTAGCTGGTATTACATGGGATTACAGGTGCCTGCCACCATGCCCAGCTAATTTTTGTATTTTTAGTAGAGATGGGGTTTCACCACATTGGCCAGGCTGGTCTGGAATTCCTGACCTCAGGTGATCTGCCTGCCTCGGCCTCCCTAAGTGTTGGGATTACAGGTGTGAGCCACTGCACCCAGCTCCAAGACATTCATATTCAGAATAATACTGCAAATGAAGATAAATGTATTAATGTCAAATAGATTTTCTTCAAATTAAGCAAAGCCTATAATTCTTATTTAGAATGCATTTAAAGGATAAGAAGTTTAAATGCCTAATCTTCATATACTAAGAGCAGGCCTGAAAATTTTTTTTGTTTTTACAACTTAAAAATATGTCTCACATTGCCATATATTAAAAATAACAAAAATGTTCTTCCTCAAATTATACAAGAATTTTATCTCTTGGAACTATAACCATATGTGAGAAATTGCAGCTAAAAGAATGTTTTCAAAAAGTTTGATATGGTTTGGCTGTGTCCTCACCCAAATCTCATCTTGATTTGCAGCTCCCATAATTTCCACATGTTGTGGGAGGGACCTGGGGGAGATAATTGAATCATGGGGGCAGTTTCCCCCATACTGTTCTTGTGGTAGTGAATAAGTCTCACAAGATCTGATGATTTTATAAGGGGTCTCTCCTTTTGGCTGGCTCTCATTCTCTCTTGTCTGCCACCATGTAAGACGTGCCTTTCACTTTCTGCCATGATTGTGAGGCCTCCCCAGCCACGTGGAACTGTGAGCCCATCGAACCTCATTTTCTTTATAAATTACCCAGTCTCAGTTATGTCTTTATCATCAGCATGAAAATGGACTAATATAAGTTGTAGAAAGCATGAAAAGAATGTTTCATTATTTTATATTCCCTAAGGTGCATGTTTTTGTTTTTATATATAGTCCTATAATTTGATGATATACAAAATTGAAACATTTGTTCAACTTGAAAGCATATTTGGAAATAGCCATTTAGCAATTATATTCTCTGAACTAAATAACAGTTCGTATCATTTAATAACACCATTTGACAAGGGATTAGAACAACTGAAATTTGGATTGTTTTGAAAAGGCCCAAATTTAGTGTCACAACCTTAGTAGGGTAATCTATTGCCCCTTAATCGTGTCAGTTACTAAGAAAGAGTGTATGTATGTTAGGTCTAAAGGTATAATTGTGTATCTTTATCCAGGGATATATAAATTTGCATATAAAAATTGAATTGTACAATACGGATGTGCTTAAGTTCCTAAGATTTGGATGACTACATACAGTAGCCGCCTTCATCCATGATTTTGCTTTCCACAGTTTCAGTTACCCAAGGTCAACTCTGGTCCGAAAATATTACATGAAAATTTTCAGAAATAAATATTTCAGAAGTTTTAAATTGTACACCATTCTGAGTAGCGTGATAGAATCTCATGCTGTCCCACTTCATTCTGTCCTGGATGTGAATCATTCCTTTGCCCAGCATATCCAGGCTGTATATGCTACCCACCCCTTAGTCACTTGATAGGTGTCTCAATGATCAAATCGACGGTCATGGTATCACAGTACTTGTGTTCAAGTGACCCTTATTTTACTTAATAATGGCCCCAAAGCACAAGAGTAGTGATGCTGGCAATTTGGAATGTGCCAAAGAGAAGCTGTAGTTTCCTTTAAGTGAAAAGGTGAAAGTTCTTGACTTAATAAGGAAATAATATATATATAGGGTTCAGTACTACCCACAACAGAGAAATATCAGCACCCCTAGAAACTATCTTTCTGTCCTATTCTAGTCAACTTTGTCAAGAGTAACCTTTATCTTGACTTTTAACAGCACAGATTAGTATATTAGTTTTCTAGGGTGGCTATAACAAAGCACCACACACTGGGTGGCTTAAAACAACAGAAATTTATTCTTTCACAGTTCTGAAGATTAAAAGTCTGAAATAAGTTGTTGGCAGAGCCATACTCCCTCTGAAGCCTCTAGGGGAGGATCCTTCCTCAACTCTTCCAGTTTCTGATAGCTCTAGACATTTCTTGGCTTGTGGGAGCATAACTATAATCTCTGCCTGTCTTTGCATGGCTGTCTTTCCTCTGTATTGGTATTCTTATGGAGTTTTCTCGGTGTCTGCGTCTTTTTGCCTTTTCATATAAGGACACCAGTCATATTGGATTAGGATGCAGTCATATTGGATTAGGGTCCACCTTAACTTGATTACATCTGTAAACTCTATTCCAGACAAGATCACATTCACAGGTACCAGGGATTAGAACATCAACGTATGTTTTTGTGAAACAATTCAAACCATGAGAGTTAGTAGTGCTTATTTTTGCAATTTATATACATGGACTCATACAGTATTACCTTTTTGTGTCTGGCTTCTTTTGCTTAACTTTATGTTAGTGATATTCATTCATATTGTTGTGTGTAGTCATAGGTAATTCAATCTCCTTGCTCTAAGGCAGGGGTTGGAAACTATAGTTCATGGGCCAGCCATCTATTTTTGTAAATAAAGTTTTATTGGAATACACCCATGTCTATTCATTTACATATTGTCTATGGCTGCTTTTGGGTTGCAAACACCTACAAAGACAGAGTTGCATAGTTATAAAGAAGATCTATAGTCTGCAAACCAAAAACATTTACTATCTGGCATTTTAGGAAAGTTTTCTGACCCCTGTAGAATTGTATTGGGTCAATATACCACAACTTATTTGTCCATCTAACTGCTGATGAGCTTATGGCTGGTTTCCATTTTAGGGCTAATATGATAGTACTGCTATGAACATTCCAAAATACATCTTTTGGTGAACATATATGCACGGTTTTATCTGGTATATACCTAGAAGCAGAATTGCTCTATCACATAATATGCAAGGGGAATTACTCTATCATAGAATGCATATGCTAAACTTTAATAAATACTGCTAGTTTTCTGAAGTAGTTGTATCAATTTACAATCACATTAGTGATTAAGAGTAATAGTTGTTATATATCCTTATCAATACTTGGTATTTTCTTTTTCACTTAAGTCCTTTTGATGGTTGCACACTGATACAGCAATATCTCATTGTAGATTTTCATTCTCACTTTGTCTAATGAACTTAAATACTCTTTCATAAGTTCCTGACTTTTTGGATATCCTCCATTTTGAAGTGTCTGTTTAATTGAGTACCCATTTTTTAAATGTTTACTTATACACATAGGAGTTCTTTATATATTATGTAAAATCGTTCTTTCCAGTGTATTAATTTGTTAAGGCTGCCATAACAAAGTGGCAGATTGAGTGGCTTAAACAACTGAAATTTATTGTTTCACAATTCTAGAGGCTACTAGTCCAAGATCAAGGTGTTGGTAGGGTTGGTATCTTCTGAGGTTCCTCTCCTTGGCTTGTGAATGGCTCTCATTGTGTCTTCACATGATCTTCCCTCCATGTGTGCCTGTATCCTAATTTCCTCTTCTTATAAGAACACCAGTCATATTGGATTGGGGTTCACCCTAAGGAACCCTATTTTAATTCAATTATCTTTTACAGACCCTATCTCCAAATACAGTTGCATTCTGAGGAATTCAGCATATTTATTTGGGGGTACACACAATTCAGCCCATAACAGCCAGGTATATGTATTCCATTTTTTTCCTTACATTCTGTGAGTTGCACCCTTCACTCTCTTAATGGTATCTTTTTGATGAACAGAGTTCTTAATTTTAACATAGTCAAATTCATTATGTTTTTATGGTTAGAAAGTTTTGTGCCCTGTTTTTTTAAAAAAGTCAACCTATCTCAAGGTCTCGAAGACCTATTTTTTTTCCTCTAAAAGTTTTATTGTTTTTCTTTCACATTTAAATCAGTCATCTATTTGGAAATAAGTTTTGTGTACAGTGTAAGGTCAGAGTTGACATACAATTTTTTCTTTCTTTTTTTTGAGACAGAGTCTCACTCTGTCACCCAGGCTGGAGTGCAGTGGCGATCTCGGCTCACTGCAAGCTCTGCCTCCCAGGTTCATGCCATTCACCTCCCGAGTAGCTGGGACTACAGGCACCTGCTACCATGCCCGGCTAATTTTTTATATTTTTTAGTAGAGATGGGGTTTCACCATGTTAGCCAGGATGGTCTCAATCTCCTGACCTCGTGATCCGCCCACCTCGGCCTCCCAAAATGCTGGGATTACAGGCGTGAGCCACCGTGCCCAGCCTGACATACAATTTTTTCAATACGGACATCCAGTTGATCTAGCAGCATTTATTGAAAGACCGTCCTTTTTCCAACTGCATGGCACTTCACCTTTGTCAGAAAACAATGACTGTATTATTTGTAGGTGTATTTCTGGACTCTAGTCCATTCCACTGGTTAATGTGTCTATCCTTATGACTACATCACATTCTTATTATCTACTGTTTAATAACAGTTCTTGATATGTAGTAAAGTAGGTTGCCCAATATGTTTTTCTTCAAGTTTGCCCTGACTACCCTGTCCTTTTGAATTTTCATATGAATTTTATAATTAGCTGGTCATTTCAGAAAAAAAATGACAACAACAGCAAAACCCTGCTGAAATTGGGATGGCACTGAATATAAAGATTAATTTAGGGAGAACTGACATCTTCATAATATTAAACTTTTCAGTTCTTGAAATGGTATCTTAATTAAGTATGTTTTCCCTAACTTCCCTTAAACAATGATTTTTAGTTTTCATGTAGTGGTCTTGAGCATCTTTTGTTATTCTATTACAAGGCTGATATTTTATGCTACTGTAAATGCTGTTGTAAAATTATAATTTCGAGGGGAAGAGCCAAGATGGCCGAATAGGAACAGCTCCAGTCTACAGCTCCCAGCATGAGCGATGCAGAAGACAGATGATTTCTGCATTTGCAACTGAGGTACCGGGTTCATCTCACTGGGGAGTGTCGGACAGGGGGTGCAGGACAGTGGGTGCAGTGCACCGAGTGTTAGCCGAAGCAAGGCAAGGCATCGCCTCACCCAGGAAGCACAAGGGGTCAGGGAATTCCCTTTCCTAGTCAAAGAAAGGGGTGACAGACGGCACCTGGAAAATTGGGTCCCTCCCACCCTAATACTACACTTTTCCAATGGTCTGAGCAAACGGCACACCAGGAGATTATATCCCGCGCCTGGCTCAGAGGGTCCTACGCCCACAGAGCCTCGCTCATTGCTAGCACAGCAGTCCGAGATCAAACTGCAAGGTGGCAGCAAGGCTGGGGGAGGGGCGCCCGCCATTGCCGAGGCTTGAGTAGGTAAACAAAGCAGCCAGGAAGCTCGAACTGGGTGGAGCCCACTACAGCTCAAGGAGGCCTGCCTGCCTCTGTAGACTCCACCTCTAGGGGCAGGGCATAGACAAACAAAAGGCAGCAGAATCCTCTGTAGACCTAAATGTCCCTGTCTGACAGCTTTGACGAGAGTAGTGGTTCTCCCAGCATGCAGCTGGAGATCTGAGAATGGACAGACTGCCTCCTCAAGTGGGTCCCTGACCCCCAAGAAGGCTAACTGGGAGGCATCCCCCAGTAGGGGCAGACTGACACCTCACATGGCCGGGTACTCCTCTGAGACAAAACTTCCAGAGGAACGATCAGGCAGCAACATTTGCTGTTCACCAATATCCGCTGTTCTGCAGCCTCTGCTGCTGATACCCAGGCAAACAGGGTCTGGAGTGGACCTCCAGCAAACTCCAACAGACCTGCAGCTGAAGGTCCTGACTGTTAGAAGGAAAGCTAACAAACAGAAAGGACATCCACACCAAAATCCCATCTGTTTGTCACCATCATCAAAGACCAAAGGTAGATAAAACCACAAAGATGGGGAAAAAACAGAGCAGAAAAACCGGAAACTCTAAAATTCAGAGTGCCTCTCCTCCTCCAAAGGAACGCAGCTCCTCACCAGCAACAGAACAAAGCTGGACGGAGAATGACTTTGATGAGTTGAGAGAAGAAAGCTTCAGACGATCAAACTACTCCGAGCTAAAGGAGGAAGTTCGAACCCATGGCAAAGAAGTTAAAAACCTTGAAAAAAAATTAGATGAACAGCTAACTAGAATAACCAATGCAGAGAAGTCCTTAAAGGACCTGATGGAGCTGAAAACCACGGCACGAGAAGTATGTGACGAATGCACAAGCCTCAGTAGCTGATTCGATCAACTGGAAGAAAGGGCATCAGTGATGGAAGATCAAATTCATGAAATGAAGCGAGAAGAGAAGTTTAGAGAAAAAAGAATAAAAAGAAACAAACAAAGCCTCCAAGAAATATGGGACTATGCGAAAAGACCAAATCTACGTCTGATTGGTGTACCTGAAAGTGACAGGGAGAATGGAACCAAGTTGGAAAACGCTCTGCAGGATATTATCCAGGAGAACTTCCCCAATCTAGCAAGGCAGGCCAACATTCAAATTCAGGAAATACAGAGAATGCCACAAAGATACTCCTCAAGAAGAGCAACTCCAAGACACATAATTGTCAGATTCACCAAAGTTGAAATGAAGGAAAAAATGTTAAGGGCAGCCAGAGAGGAAGGTTGTGTTACCCACAAAGGGAAACCCAGCAGACTAACAGCTGATCTCTCGGCAGAAACTCTACAAACCAGAAGAGAGTGGGGGCCAATATTCAACATTCTTAAAGAAAAGAATTTTCAACCCAGAATTTCATATCCAGCCAAACTAAGCTTCATAAGTGAAGGAGAAATAAAATACTTTACAGACAAGCAAAAGCTGAGAGATTTTTGTCCTCACCAGGCCGGCCCTAAAAGAGCTCCTGAAGGAAGCACTAAACATGGAAAGGAACAACCGGTACCAGCCACTGCAAAAACATGCCAAATTGTAAAGACAATTGAGGCTAGGAAGAAACTGCATCCACTAACGAGCAAAATAACCAGCTAACATCATAATGAAAGGATCAAATTCACACATAACAATATTAACCTTAAATGTAAATGGGCTAAATGCTCCAATTAAAAGACACAGACTGGCAAACTGGATAAAGAGTTAAGACCCATCAGTGTGCTGTATTCCGGAAACCCATCTCATGTGCAGAGACACATATAGGCTCAATATAAAGGGATGGAGGAAGATCTACCTAGCAAATGGAAAATGAAAAAAGGCAGGGGTTGCAATCCTAGTCTCTGATAAAACAGACTTTAAACCAACAAAGATCAAAAGAGACAAAGAAGGCCATTACATAATGGTAAAGGGATCAATTCAACAACAAGAGCTAACTATCCTAAATATATATGCACCCAATACAGGAGCACTCAGATTCATAAAGCAAGTCCTTAGAGACCTACAAAGAGACTTAGACTCCCACACAATAATAATGGGAGACTTTCACACCCCACTGTCAACATTAGACAGATCAACGAGACAGAAAGTTAACAAGGATATCCAGGAACTGAACTCAGCTCTGCACCAAGCGGACCTAATAGACATCTACAGAACTCTCCACCCCAAATCAACAGAATATACATTCTTCTCAGCACCACATCACACCTATTCCAAAATTGACCAATAGTTGGAAGTAAAGCACTCCTCAGTAAATGTAAAAGAACAGAAATTATAACAAACTGTCTCTCAGACCACAGTGCAATCAAACTAGAACTCAGGATTAAGAAACTCACTCAAAACCGCTCAACTACATGGAAACTGAACAACCTGCTCCTGAATGACTGCTGGGTACATAACAAAATGAAGGCAGAAATAAAGATGTTCTTTGAAACCAATGAGAACAAAGACACAACATACCAGAATCTCTGGGACACATTCAAACCCGAGTGTAGAGGGAAATTTATAGCACTAAATGCCCACAAGAGAAAGCAGGAAAGATCTAAAATTGACACCCTAACATCACAATTAAAAGAACTAGAGAAGCAAGAGCAAACACATTCAAAAGCTAGCAGAAGGCAAAAAATAACTAAGATCAGAGCAGAACTGAAGGAAATAGAGACATAAAAACCCCTTCAAAAAAATCAATGAATCCAGGAGCTGGTTTTTTGAAAAGATAACAAAATTGATAGACCACTAGCAAGACTAATAAAGAAGAAAAGAGAGAAGAATCAAATAGACGCAATAAAAAATGATAAAGGGGATATCACCACCGATCCCACAGAAATACAAACTACCATCAGAAAATATTATAAACACCTCTACGCAAATAAACTAGAAAATCTAGAAGAAATGGATAAATTTCTGGACACATACACCCTCCCAAGACTAAACCAGGAAGAAGGTGAATCTCTGAATAGACCAATAACAGGCTCAGAAATTGAGGCAATAATTAATAGCTTACCAACCAAAAAAAGTCCAGGACCAGATGGATTCACAACTGAATTCTAGCAGAGGTACAAGGAGGAGCTGGTGCCATTCCTTCTGAAACTATTCCAATCAACAGAAAAAGAGGGAATCCTCCCTAATTCATTTTATGAGTCCGGCATCATCCTGATACCAAAGCCTGGCAAAGACACAACAAAAAGAGAGAATTTTAGACCAATATCCCTGATGAACACCAATGCAAAAATCCTCAATAAAATATTGGCAAACTGAATCCAGCAGCACATCAAAAAGCTTATCCACCATGATCAAGTGGGCTTTAGCCCTGGGATGTAAGGCTGTTTCAACATATGCAAATCAATAAACATAATCCAGCATATAAACAGAACCAACAACAAAAACCACACGATTATCTCAATAGATGCAGAAAAGGCCTTTGACAAAATTCAACAACCCTTCATGCTAAAAACTCTCAATAAATTAGTTATTGATGGGACGTATCTCAAAATAATGAGAGCTATCTATGACAAACCCATAGCCAATATCATACTGAATGGGCAAAAACTGGAAGCATTCCCTTTGAAAACTGGCACAAGACAGGGATGCCCTCTCTCACCACTCCTATTCAACATAGTATTGGAAGTTCTGGCCAGGGCAATCAGGCAGGAGAAGGAAATAAAGGGTATTCAATTAGGAAAAGAGGAAATCAAATTGTCCCTGTTTACAGATGACATGATGGTATATCTAGAAAACCCCATCGTCTCAGCCCAAAATCTCCTTAAGCAGATAGGCAACTTCAGCAAAGTCTCAGGATACAAAATCAATGTGCAAAAATCACAAGCATTCTTATACACCAATAACAGACAAACAGAGCCAAATCATGAGTGAATTCCCATTCACAATTGCCTCAAAGAGAATAAAATACCTAGGAATCCAACTTAACAAGGGATGTGAAGGACCTCTTCAAGGAGAACTACAAACCACTGCTCAATGAAATAAAAGAGGATACAAACAAATGGAAGAACATCCCATGCTCATGGGTAGGAAGAATCAACATCGTGAAAATGGCCATACTGCCCAAGGTAATTTATAGATTCAATGCCATCCCCATCAAGCTACCAATGACTTTCTTCACAGAATTGGAAAAAACTACTTTAAAGTTCACATGGAACCAAAAAAGAGCCCGCACTGCCAAGGCAATCCTAAGCCAAAAGAACAAAGCTGGAAGCATCACGCTACCTGACTTCAAACTATACTACAAGGCTACAGTAACCAAAACAGCATGGTACTGGTACCAAAACAGAGATATAGACCAATGGAACAGAACAGAGCCCTCAGAAATAATGCCGCATATCTACAACCATCTGATCTTTGACAAACCTGACAAAAACAAGAAATGGGGAAAGGATTCCCTATTTAATAAATGGTGCTGGGAAAACTGGCTAGCCATATGTAGAAAGCCGAAACTGGATCCCTTCCTTACACCTTATACAAAAATGAATTCAAGATGGATTAAAGACTTAAATGTTAGACCCAAAACCATAAAAACCCTAGAAGAAAACCTAGGCAATACCATTCAGGACATAGGCATGGGCAAGGACTTCATGTCTAAAACACCAAAAGCAATAGCAACAAAAGCCAAAATTGACAAATGGGATCTCATTAAACTAAAGAGCTTCTGCACAGCAAAAGAAAGTACCATCAGAGTGAACAGGCAACCTACAGAATGGGAGAAAATTTTTGCAATCTACTCATCTGACAAAGGGGCTAATATCCAGAATCTACAATGAACTCAAACAAATTTACAAGAAAAAAACAAACAACCCCATCAAAAAGTGGGTGAAGGATATGAACAGACACTTCTCAAAAGAAGACATTTATGCAGCCAAAAGACACATGAAAAAATGCTCATCATCCCTGGCCATCAGAGAAATGCAAATCAAAACCACAATGAGATACCATCTCACACCAGTTAGAATGGCGATCATTAAAAAGTCAGGAAACAACAGGTGCTGGAGAGGATGTGGAGAAATAGGAACACTTTTACACTGTTGGTGGGACTGTAAACTAGTTCAACCATTGTGGAAGTCAGTGTGGCGATTCCTCAGGGATCTAGAACTAGAAATACCATTTGACCCAACAATCCCATTATTGGGTATATATATCCAAAGGATTATAAAACATGCTGCTATAAAGACACATGCACACGTATGTTTACTGCGGCACTATTCACAATAGCAAAGACTTGGAACCAACCCAAATGTCCAACAATGATAGACTGGATTAAGACAATGTGGCACATATACACCATGGAATACTATGCAGCCATAAAACATGATGAGTTCATGTCCTTTGTAGGGACATGGATGAACCTGGAAACTATCATTCTCAGCAAACTATCGCAAGGACAAAAAACCAAACACTTCATGTTCTTACTCATAGGTGGGAATTGAACAATGAGAACACATGGACACAGGAAGTGGAACATCACACACCGGGGCCTGTTGTGGGGTGTTGGGAGGGGGAAGGGATAGCATTAGGAGATATACCTAATGTTAAATGATGAGTTAATGGGTGCAGCACACCAACATGGCACATGTATACATATGTAACAAACCTGCATGTTGTGCACATGTATCCTAAAACTTAAAGTATATTTTAAAAAAATAAAATAAAATAAAATAAAATTATAATTTCTCCTTTTTGCTGGTATACAGGAATACAATGGACTTTTAAATTTCTGAATTAAATTATAATTCATACCATACCATTCACATTTTTAAATTGTAGAATTCAGTTGGTTTTTAGTATATTCCCAAGGTTGTGCAACAGTCATCATATAATTCCAGAACACTGTCATCACCATACATACAAAAAACCCACCACATAACTATATTATTAGTCATTCCTCATTTATTCCTGCCCTCAACCCCTGACAACCACTAATCTACTTTCTGTCTCTATAGATTTACCTGTTCTAGACACTTCATATAAATTGAATCATACAATATCTGGTCTTCTGTGACTAGCTTCTATCTAGCATGTTTTCAAGGCTCATCGTGCTGTAGCATGCATCAGTAGTTTTTCTTTTTGGTGGGATAATATTCCATTGTATGGATATACCACATTTTGCTTATCTATTCATCAGCTGATAGATATTTGGGTTGTTTCCAGTTTGGGCTATTATAAATAATGCAGTTATATACATTCATGTCTAAGTTTTTGTATGAATACGTTTTCAATTCTTTTGGATATACACCTAGGAGTACAATTGCTGGATCATATGTTAATTCTATGTTAAATTTCTTGAGGAACTACCAACTGTTTTTCAAAGCAGTGCATAATTTTACATTCCCACTAGCAGTGTATGAGGGTTCCAGTTTCTCCATATCCTTATCAACACATGTTATTGTCCATCATTTTGACTAAAGCCATCCTATTGAGTGGGAAGTGGTATCTTACTGTGGTTTTGATTTGCATTTCTGCATTGACTAACAATGTAGAGCATCTTTTCATATGTGTGTTGACCATTTGTATGACTTCTTTGGAAAATGTCTATGCAGATCCCTTGACTAGTTTTATTTTTATTTTATTTTATTTTTGAGACAAAGTCTCACTCTGTCACCCAGGTTGGAGTGCAGCGGCATGATCTCGGCTCACTGCAACCTCTACCTCCTGAGTTCAAGCAATTCTTCCACCTCACCTTCCACTCAATCCTGAGTAGGTGGGATTACAGGCACGCACCAACACGCCTGGCTAATTTTTGTATTTTTAGTAGAGATGGGGTTTCACCATATTGGCCAGGGTGGTCTTGAACTCCTGACCTCAAGTGATCTACCCACCTCGGCCTCCCAAAGTGTTGGGATTATAGATGTGAGCCACTGTGCCTGGCCCCTCGACTAGTTTTAATTGGGCTATTTGTCTTTTTACTGTTGAAGTGTAAGATTTCTTTATATATACTCAGTACTAGTTAGTTATCAGATATATATGATTTGCAACTATTTTCTCCCATTCTGTGTGTTGTCATTTCACTTTCTGAATAGTGTCCTCTGAAGTACAAAAGTTTTTAATCTTGATTAAGTCCAATTCATCTATTTTTTCTTTGGTTGCTTGAGCTTTACATGTCATACCTAAGAAACTGTTGCCTTGTACAAGGTAATAAATGAAGATATACACCTATGTTTTCTTTTAAGAGTTTTATAGGTTTTTGTTTGCTTGTTTGTTTTTGAGACAGAGTTTCGCTCTTGTCGCCCAGGCTGGAGTGCAATGGAGTGATCTTGGCTCACTGCAACTTCCGCCTCCTGGGTTCAAGCGATTCTCTTGCCTCAGCCTCCTGAGTAGCTGGGATTACAGGGGCCCATCACCACAGCCAGCTAATTTTTTTTTTTTTTTTGTATTTTTAATAGGGACAGGGTTTCAGTATGTTGGCCAGGCTGGTCTTGAACTCTTGACCTCAGGTGATCCACCCACCTCAGCCTCCCAAAGTGCTGGGATTACTGGTGTTAGCCACTGCACCTGGCGAGTTTTATAGTTTTAACTTTTACCTTTAGGTCTTTGATTCATTTTGAGTTAATTTTTGTATATGGTATGAAGTAGGAGTCCAAATTCATCCTTTTGCATGTGTCTATGCAGTTGCCCAGCCCTATTTCTTGAAAAATTATTTTCAAATTCTTTTACCATCAAATTGTTTTGGCATCCTTGTCAAAAATCAACTGGCAGAGAGGTAAAGGTTTATTTCTATACTCTCAGTTGTATTCCATTGATCTTTATGTCTACTATTATGACAGCACCACCTTGTCTTAATTACTGCAGCTTTGTAACAAGTTTTGAAACCAAGAATTGTGAGTCCTCTACCTTCCTTCTTTTTCTTTTCAAGGTTGGCTTAGCTATTCTGGGTCCCTTGTATTTCCACGTGAATTTTAGGATCAGCCTGTGAATTTCTGCAAAAAAATACAGCTAGGATTTTGATACAGACTTTGTTGAATTTATGAATTAATATGAGAAGTGCTGCCATCTTAACTATTGACTTTCAATCCATGAACATAAAATATTTTTTAATTTATTTAGAACTTCTTTAATTTATTTCAATGGTGTTTTGTAGTTTTCAGTGTTCATTTCTTATGCTTTTTTGTTCAATTTATTCCTAAGTATTTTATTCTTTTTGATGCTATTGTACAATTGTTTTTTATATTGACTGCATTCAGTGATATTTCTAAACATATTAATTCCAACAGCATGTCTATAGAGTCTTTTGGATTTTCTCTATAAATAATCATGTTGCTTAGAAATAATGACAATTTATTTATTCCTTTTTTTTTTTTCTTTTTTTTGAGACAAGGTCTCACTCTGTTGCCCAGGCTGGAGTGGAGTGGTGTAATCATAGCTCACTGTAACTTCGAACACCTGGACTCAAGTGATCTTCCCATTTCAGCCTCCAGAGGAGCTGGAGCAAGCACCACCACACCTGGCTACTTTTTCCTATTTTTGTAAAGATGGAATTTCACACTGTTGCCCAGGCTTGTCTTGAACTCCTGGACTCAAGTGATTCTCCTACCTCGGCCTCCCAAAGTTCTGGGATTATAGGTATGAGCCACTGCACCCAGCCCCCTTTTTGCTTTTTTCAAGTATTACTGTATTACTAAGACTTCCAGCACAATGTTGAATAGAAATAACACAGAGCATTCTTGTAACGTTCTCCAACTCAATAGGAAAGTGTTTAATATTTTACTATCGCGTATGACATTTGCTATAGTTTTTGTAGATATTCTTTATATTTAAGAAGTTCCAGGCTAGGCGCGGTGGCTCACCCTGTAATCCCAGCACTTTGGGAGTCCAAGGCAGGCAAATTACCTGAGGTTGGGAGTTCAAGACCAGCCTGACCAACATGGAGAAATCCCGTCTCTACTAAAAATACAAAATTAGCTGGGCGTGGTGGTGCATGCCTGTAATCCCAGCACTTGGGAGGCTGAAGCAGGAGAATAGCCTGAACCTGGGAGGTGGAGGTTATGGTGAGCCGAGATTGCACCACTGCACTCTAGCCTGGGCAACAAGAGTGAAACTGTGTCTCAAAAACAAAAACAAAACAAAACAAAAGAAGTTCCCTTCTATTTCTAGTCTGCTAAGAGTTTTTTCTAAATCATAAATGAGTACTGAATTTTGTCAAACTTTTTTGACACCTATCAAGAGGATCAAATCGTTTTCTCCTTTTTCTCTGTTAACATAGTGAATTATATTGATCTACTTTTGAATGGTAAGCCTCTCTTGCATACATGCAATAAACCATACTTAATTGTACTTTTAAAAAATATGGCCGAATTCAGCTTGTGAATATTTCATTAAGACTTTTGGATCTATGTTCATGAGATATGTTGCTAAATAATTTCCGTTTCTTTTTAATGTCCTTGTCAGGTTTTGACACACTGGCCTCATTAAAAAAACAAAACATTAGAAAATATTCTCTTTTTGTCTATTCTCTGGAAAAGTTTAGGTTTGATATTATTTCTTCTTTATTAAGAAAAATTAACAGTGAAGTCATCCATGCCTCAAGTTTTCTTTGTGGAAAATTTTTTACTAACAATTGCTTCAATTTCATTACTAGTATCAGACTACTCAGATTTTATTTTCTTCTGTCAGTTTTTGGTAAGCTTTGCTTCTCAATATTCTCATTTTAATCCAAACTATGTCAAATTTATCATTATAAAATTGTTAATATCTTGTTTTTGTGCCTTTGAATATCTTCAGTAACTTTTTGATATACAGTGTAATATCCTCTTCTTCATTCTTGATATTGTTACTTGTGTTTTCTTTTTCTCTTGATCAGTCTTCATTCATAGAGGGTTCTTAATTTTATTTATCTTTTCTAAGAACCAAATCTCAGCTTTGTTGATTTTTCTCTGTTGTATATTTACATCCTATGTATCGTTGATCTCTGTTTTTCTCTTGTTACATTATTATGTTTGATATGGTATACTCTTGAGATGCAAGCTTGTATTTTTTTGCTTTGCATTTTATTTTCACATATATTGTAAACTCTGTAAGTCATTTCAATTATTGTTTTACATAGTCTACTTATATTTAGTCATAGAGTTATCCTTTCTACTCTTCTTCATTCCCCCCAGCATGTCCATGTTTTCATCTGTGATCATTTTCCTCTAAGGAAATCCCGTTAGTATTTATTTTATTTTATTTTTTATTTTGAGACAAGGTCTCGCTCTGTTACCCAGGCTGGAGTGCAGTAGTGTGATCTCAGCTCACCGCAGCCTCAACTTCCCAGGGTCAAATGATCCTCCCACCTCAGTCTCCCAAGTAGCTGGACCACTGGTGCACATCACCACACTCGCTAATTTTTTTTATTTTTTTGTAGAGACAGGGTTTCACCACATTGCCTAGGCTGGTCTTGAACTCCTGGGCTCAAGCGATCTGCCCATCTTGGCCTCCCAAAGTGCTGGGATTATAGGCATGAGCCACTAAGCCTGGCCTTAGTATTTATTTTAATTCAGGCTGATAAATATACTAGTAGTGACAAAGTTATTTAGTTATTTTCTTTCTCTTTCTTTCTCTTCTCTCTTTTTTCACTTTCATCGTGAAGGATATTTTCCACTGGGCAGAAACCTAGGTTGGTAGCATTTTGAATATGACATTCCATTGTCTTCTGTTTTCCATTATTATTGTTGAGAAGTTAGCTGTCAGTTTCACTGTTGTTATTTTGAAGGTAATGCATAAATGATGTGTCTAATTTTAACATTTTCAGCAGTTTTGCTACAATGTGTCCTGGTGTGGTTTTCCCTGTATTTGCCTGTTTTGGGTTTACCAAAATTCTAAATCTGTTGGTTGATGTCTTTTATTATTTTGAAATGGACTCTGCCATTGTCTCTTTGAATGTTAATTTTGTCCCATTCTCTCTCTACTCTGCTTCTGGGACTTTAATTATGCATATGTTAGACCTTTTTTTGAGTATTATATTCCTTTGTGTTCTTTCCATTTTCTTATCTCTGAGCTTCAATTTGGATATTTTCTACTGATATGTCTCAAAGCCCACAATTCCTATATTTGGTTATATTGAATCTAATGTTAAACCTACCCAACTAGCTCTTCACTTCAGATATCGCATTTTCAATTCTAGAAAGTCCATTTAAATCCCTGTATAGATTTTAATTACCTGGAAAAACTTTCCATCTTTTCATGCATTTACCTATTTTTTCTATATTTTCTTAAAAATATTCGCAATTATTTTATACTTTTTTTAAAGAGATGTGGTCTTGCTATGTGGCCCAGGCTGGAGGGCAGTGGTAAATTCACAGACATGATCATAGTGCACTACAGCCTCAAACTCCTGGGCTGAAGAAATCCTCCTGCCTTAGCCTCCTGAATATCTAGGACTACCAGTGTGTGTCACCATGTCTGGCTTGTTTCTTGACACAGTTGATTATCAGTCATATGGTCTTGTCTCTTTGTGGGCCTCATAATTTTTTTATCATATGACAGACACTGTGTCTGTGGTTTCCAGATTACATTTCACCAGAAGAGGTTTCCCTTTCCCTCTGTCAGGCAAACATGGTGAGTGGCTGATCATGTAAACCCCTTTACAGGGCATGGTCTACCTAGCCTTTTTATTAAGAATTTAGTTCCTTTAGTCCTTATTGCTTCCACAAATCTCTGATGCCCTAAAAATTATAATTTTATAAGGTATGAAGGTTTTCATAGTTGTAGCTGTGGAAGCACTGGTCTACCACAAAACTATATCCTACCCAGAAATGGAAGCTCTTTTGTGTTCTTCAAAAGGAAGAAGATGAAGGCTCATGAGCTCACAGAATAGTTCTCAATGTGCTCTTCCTGTCACTACTCACTGCAGTTACTATTTATCACAATTGCCAATACTATTCAGAGAGCATGACTAATCACACTGCTGCTCTCAAATTCCCCAGTGTCTGTTAACTGCTCCCCTTTATGGGGTCAAAAGGGTGAAAACAGGACCAACTGAATAAGAAACAGCTGTAAGGTAGACTGCCTATGCTGCAAGTGTTTATATATTTAGTGCTTGTTTTGTAGATTTAGTTACAGAGCCATGTAAATGTTTTACATTATTATAAAACAAAATTAATTTTTGAAAGCTAGTCCTAAAAATATAAAATAAAATGAAACAAATGAAAGTATATGTATCCAGAGTGGCATGGCCACATACAGAGGATCTATTCCAAGTGATTTTTAAACATATTAATTTTACTATTGAGATACAGTCTAAGATAGTAAGATACAGTCTAAGAACAAAAATACCTGCAAAATAATTCTCAAATTTTAATGATCATATTAAGAGTGATAGTCTGATGCTGCTATTCTCAGACTGTTTATTGTGTGTGTAATGTATATAAAGGATAGAAAATTAGTGATACTCTATTATTTTTGAACCATTGAGCACCAAGTTTCTCAGCATGATAGAAGGCATATATAGATAATTGGGTTTAAGGATAAATTCTGCATCTCTGAATTTGATAAGTATGAATTCATGATGTCTTATAAGACAAAAAATAATCACATAATACTTAACTCTATGTATGAAAAAATCTAAGAGATCATGATCACTCAATGGGAATGAGCTCCTCTAGGACACAGACTGTGATCTCTGAAAACTACTAAAAAAAAAAGGCTTCTTGAACAAACGGTTTATTATGTTTGGGACTGAAGCTAGAGATATATGAGATGAGCCTAGAACAGCATATTACTCTGCATAGCAAAGAAGCTGTCAAAACTACTAGAAATACTCAAAAGGACTCATGAGTTAATCTGGTATATCTAGATGGTATGAAGATGAAAATACATTTACAATATTTATGAGACAATTTGAACCCTGACTTAATATTGGATGATATTAGTTTTTATGTGTAAAAGTAATGTAGTTTTAAAAAATCTTTACCATTTAGATAGATATATAATGAAACATTTACAGAGGAAATAATACGATATCTAAAATTTGCTTCAAAATATGGATGGAAAAAAAAACTAGAGAGATATAGATGGAACAGTAGCAGCCATGAGTTGATCACTGTTTAAAGTGGATAATGAGTAAATGAAAATTCATCTTATACTTCTATCTACTTTTGTATATGTTTGAAAAATTCCCATAATAAAAAATAATAATTCATTTTCACTCTGATTTGCCTTAACAAATCTGTTGATTCTTGTACATCACTTGCTCTCCCCTGACAATGGCTGTAAACAATGGCATAAGTATGGAAAAGGAAAAACGTATACTGACATGGTTTGGCCGTGTCCCCACCAAAATCTCAACTTGAATTGTATCTCCCAGAATTCCCACATGTTGTGGAAGGGACTGAGGGGGAGGTAATTGAATCATGGAGGCTGGTCTTTCCCTTGCTATTCTCCTGATAGTGAATAAGTCTCAAGAGATCTGATGGGTTTATCAAGGGTTTCTGCTTTTGCTTCTTCCTCATTTTTCTCTTGCCGCCGCCATGTAAGAAATGCCTTTTAACTCCCACCATGATTCTGAGGCCTCCCCAGCCATGTGAAACTGTAAGTCCAATTAAACCTCTTTTCCTTCCCAGTATCAGGTATGTCTTTATCAGCAGTGTGAAAACAGATTAATATAGTAAATTGGTACCAGTAGAGTGGGGTCATTGCTGAAAAGATACCCAAAAATGTGGAAGCGACTTTGAAACTGGGTAACAGGCAAAGGTTGGAACAGTTTGGAGAGCTCAGAGGAAGACAGGAAAATGTAGGAAAGTTTGGAACTTCCTAGAGACTTGTTGAATGGCTTTGCCCAAAATGCTGATAGCAATATGGACAATAAGGTCCAGGTTGAGGTGGTCTCAGATGAAGATGAGGAACTTGTTGGGAACTGGAGCAAAGGTGACTCTTGTTATGTTTTAGCAGAGACTGGTGGCATTTTGCCCCTGCCCAAGAGATTTGTGGAACTTTTAACTTGAGAGAGATGATTTAGGGCATCTGGGTGGAAAAAATTTCTAAGCAGCAAAGCATTCAAGAGGTGATATGGTACTCTTAAAGGCATTCAGTTGTAAAAGGGGAACAGGGCATAAAAGTTCATAAAATTTATCCCAGCACTTTGGGAGGCCAAGGTGGGTGGATCACCTGAGGTCAGGAGTTTGAGACCAGCCTGACCAATATGGTGAAACCCTGTCTCTACTAAAAATACAAAAATTAGCTGGGCATGCTGGTGGGTGCCTGCAGTCCCAGCTACTCAGGTGGCAGAGAGAGGAGAATTGCTTGAACCCGGGAGGCAGAGGTTGCAGCAAGCCGAGATCATGCCACTGCACTCCAGCCTGGGCGACAGAGCGAGACTCCATCTCAAAAAAAAAAAAAAAAGTTCAGAAAATTTGCAGCCTGACTATGCAATAGAAAAGAAAAACCCATTTGCTGGGGAGAAATTCATGCTGGCTGCAGAAATTTGCATAAGTAGCAAGAAGCCTAATGTTAAACCTCAAGACCATGGGGAAAATGTCTCCAGGCCATGTCACAGATGTTTACGGCAGCCCCTTCTATCACAGGCCTGGAGGCCCAGGAGGAAAAAGTGCTTTCATGGGCTGGGCCCAGGGTCCCTGTGCTGTGTGCAGCCTAGGGATTTGGTGTCCTATGTCCCAGCTGCTCCAGCCATGGCTGAAAGGGGTCAACATACAGCTCGGGCTGTGGCTTTAAGGCTTGTGGAAGCCCCAAGCCTTGGCAGCTTCCACGTGGTATTGAGCCTGTGGGTACACAGAAGTCAAGAATCGAGGTTTGGGAACCTCCACCTGGATTTCAGAAGATGTATGGAAATGCCTGGATGCCCAGGCAAAAGTTTGCTGCAGGAGCAAAGCCCTCATGGAGAACCTCTGGTAAGGCAGTGCAGAAGGGAAATGTGGGGTCAGAGCCCCCACACAGAGTCCCTAGTGGGGTGCTGCCTAGTGGAGCTATGAGAAGGGGGCCACCATCCTCCAGACCCCCGAATGGTAGATCCACCGACAGCTTGAACTGTGCACTTGGAAAAGCTGCAGACACTCAACACCAACCCATGAAAGCAGCCAGTAGGGAGGCTGTGCCCTGCAAAGCCACAGGGGGGGATCTTCCCAAGACCATGGGAACCCACCTCTTGCATCCACGTGACCTGGATGTGAGACCTGGAGTCAAAGGAGATCATTTTGGAGCTTTAAAATTTGACTGCTCCACTGGATTTCAGACATGCATGGGGCCTGTAAGCCCTTTGTTTTGGCCAATTTCTCCCATTTGGAATGACTATATTTACCCAATACCTGTACCCCCATTATATCTAGGAAATAACTAGCTTGCTTTTGATTTTACAGGCTCATAGGCAGAAGGGACTTGCCTTGTCTCAGATGAGACTTTGAACTGTGGACTTTTGGGTTAATGCTGAAATGAGTTAAGGCTTTGGGGGACTGTTGGGAAGGTGTGATTGGTTTTGAAATGTGAAGACATGAGATTTGGAGGGGCTAGGGGTGGAATGATATGGTTTGGCTGTGTCCCCACCAAAATCTCAACTTGAATTGTATCTCCCAGAATTCCCATGTGTTGTGGGAGGGACCCAGGGGGAGGTAACCGAATCATGGGGGCTGGTATTTTTGGTGCTATTCTTGTGATAATGAATAAGTCTCATGAGATCTGATGGGCTTATCAGGGTTTCTGCTTTTGCTTCTTCCTCATTTTTCTCTCGCCACCACCATGCAAGAAGTGCCATTCACCTCCTGCCATGATTCTGAGGCCTCCCCAGCCATGTGGAATTGTAAGTCCAATTAAACCTCTTTTTCTTCCCAGTCTCAGGTATGTCTTTATCAGCAGCATGAAAACGGACTAATACATACACCAAAAGATGAACAAAAAAATTTGTCCCCCAACTATCACCCCAATTTGACAAATACTGACTTGAAGAATCTCTACTATATACTATTAATGAAATTACTACGAAGCTTAAATATCTTATTCCAGAGTATCCTCAATTTGAGTGTTGCAGTACTATAACACTGATACTCCTTCCTAGCCATACCTTTGCTTTAATATAAAATAGGAATTAATAGAGCTATTTACCTTTATTAGGTCCTGCTATTGTAGATATGTCTGAATGTTTAGAATGGGAAATCTGTGTTTCAGATTTTCTTTGCATAGTGATTTGATTTCCAAACCTCTTGGGTTCTAAATAAAAGACTGTAAATTTCTGCTGAATATCAAGCCCCACTGGAAAATGAAAAAAAAGTATACAAACGTTTATTTAAGTCATATAAATCCACATATGAGAACACTTATTTCTTTTTATCTCTCTTATATTTTTATAACTTTTAGAGCTAAGAAGTCCAGAAAGTTAAAATATGTTGAAAGGTTAAAATATATGACAACTAAAAAATTATATATGTATCATTATAAAAATAAAAATCTTCCAACAATAACTGCAATTTAACTATCTAGGAAAATAAAATATCTATAAATGAAAAGATAAACTTTTAATTATGTCATCCTGGTCCATGCTATCTTTTACATACCTAAATATATGAAACTTCCTTTGAAGTTTATTCATATTATCTAAATATATTATTTTTGTATAATACCATTTATACTGTTTTTCTGTACCAGCATAAAGGATGTAATTTTTAAATGCAATTATATTATTTATATTCATGTCTTCATTACTTCAATTAACTTACCAAATTCAGAACTTATTAGATTTATGCTAAGATCTTCAGATTTAAGAGCTCTCTTCACAGCAATCTTTTTAGCCCAACTTCCAGCTTTTAGCAAAACAGAATCCCTGAAAAATAGTATAGTTTAAATAGTGACCCAAACACTGAATGAAATACATATTAATCTTGAAGGGCTGATTGTTCTTAAGAAAGATACTCTCTAGTAGTAAACTGAAATCAATTACTGAAAACTGCTTTCCCCAACTTTTAAGGAGGGAGTATAAAGTATCAATGGAACTCTTGACCATGATTTTTTTAAAATTAATTAATTTTCTTTTTTTTGAGACAGAATCTTACTCTGTTGCCTGGGCTGGAGTGCAGTGGTACAATCATACCTCACTGCAGCCACAAACTCCTAGGCTCAGGCAGTCTTCCTGCCTCGGTCTCCTGAGTAGCTGGGACCACAGGCACATTGGCACTATGCTCAGATTATTTATTTATTTATTTTTGTAGAAATAGGGTCTCACTTTGTTGCCCAGGCTGGTCTGAAACTCTGGGCTTTAAGTGATCCTCCTGCCTCAGCCTCTCGAAGTGCTGAGATTACAGGTGTGAGCCACCCCATCCGATCCCTAATTTTTTAAATTACAGCTGTTTCCAAGTTGCACTTATTCATTTTAGTCCCAATAAGAATATATACTTTGTATCAATAACACATGAGCTTGCCCCTAAATCACTACCATTTTAAACTGGCTATACGTAAGTTACATGTATTATGAGAACAACTTCAACAGTATTTTTAAATTTATATAAAATGGTTTGTATCTAATAACATTACAAACAAACCAGAAACCATTTTTATGACTGAACTTATTTTAGTCTCATGTAGTCATAGACTCAGTCACAGAGAACAAAGATTTATACAATAGCATATTCTCTATAAGTAGGTCATAGTTAGCTGCAGGAGAGCAGTTACCAGTGAAAGGGATATCCTGGTCACTGCAGTCCCTTCAGAAACCTTGCACGCGACTTTTTGGGAAGGTATCTTCTAGTATACTGGCGCAATTAGGAGATTCCCATTTCAGAATCACTGCCATTCCTGAACTTACAAGTACAGTAATATGGTTGGGAGTCTAGGCTCTGGATTGGGTTCAAATCTAGACTTTGCTATTAACTAGCCATATGACCATGATTAAGGTTTGATTAATCATAAATCAAACTCATTAAACTCTTTTTGTCTCAATTTCCTCCTCTACAGAATATGGATAGCACCTATCTCATACAAATATTAAATAATTCAATATTTGGCACCTACTAAGTGCTAAAAAATATTAGTTTTGGCTGCAACTGATATCCTTAGAGATTGCCTATGACATCCTGGGAGAAAATAATAGTACCTGGAAAAATGCTGAAGTAAAAATTATAGAATGGCATGCTACAGAACTAGATATAAGGGAGGGTACCTCCTCTATACATTTGCTTTGTTTGCTTGGATCCTGCAATGGAGCTATAGTAATTTGTTAGATTTTAATTTGGAAGTAGAAGGTATATTTTGAGGTCAGTAGGAGAAAGACTGCATCCAAACAGCAGGAGGGCCATGAATGACTGGAGAAAAGCAGTGAAATAAGAAAGACTTCCTAGAGGTAATCTACTCACTTGTTTCAGATCATGGTGATAGATTTTATACTTTGTTCATTTGAGTATAAATATAACAATTTAAAACAACAGACCCAATGTTAATATCTTCTTTAATAGAAAAATAGAGAAACTATCCCATTATTGTGTCAGGAAAATGTAATTTAGTTGATCCCACAATGATCTTGTTTTTTTTTTCCAGTAGAATTTTTCTTTTACAGTATATGCTTAGAAATAAGATCAAACATCAGAAATTTTACACTTACATAATCTTGTGCAGATAAACTACTTGATTATCTGCATCACCTATGATTAAGGTAACAGAGTGAGAATCCGATGCTGTTCTTTTAGTTTGTAGCTGTTCAAAATTTCTTAATGTAACAGTCACTAATATTTCTGCCGTCGTATCACTATATCTTGTAATCTTTAAAAAAGGACAAGTATAAAAAGTGTTAAAAATAATCTTACTTCTCATACTCAGCTGAAGCCTATTTATGGGTAGCTTTATTTCTGAAAAGACAATAAAATATCTAAGAAACAGAAAATATTTACCTGTTCCACTTTAAGTTCATATTTTGGTAGATACATCACAGTTTCTTTTATCTGGGTTCCAAAGGGGGGATGTCTGTTTAAAATCTAAAAATATTTACATCATTGTATTCTTACCACAACACTTGAAATTCTTTTAGTAAAATTTTTTTAGAATAAATAGCTTTAATAATGCTTACCACCCAAAACCTTGGTAAGTTGAAATACTTATAACTATGAGAAGGAAAATAACTTTTAACAGAAATAAAGGTAGGCCTCAGAATTTAGATGGAATTAGGAATAAGTGAATATAAATACCAATTCAAGTTCCCTTGCATCTGTCTCTTCTATTTTTTTAAAGGAAGTCAAACCAGCATTTACGATTGCATTTGACAGTGTTATACCTGTGGAAAATTAATCAAACAACAACTTAAAAATAATCCACTTTAAATAAAACATATATTTAAATATTTAACAACTAAATTAGTAAAAAAAAAAATTTTAAGATCCAGTCAAATAACTAACTTAAAGATTTTGTAAAAAGTTTTCAGTTGGATTATTGGGTTTGTGACATTATTCAATTATTCATATTTATTCAGACAAATAAAATATGCATTTGCTTTATAAAAGAAAGAGAAACTCTGGTCCACATGATGGATGTTTAGTTTTACTATACGTCATCCATAGTCCAATCACCAAGAGACATGTATTTTTGTACTCATGCTTGAAAGAAAGGCAACGTGATTCAAGGATCATGCTTGAATGAAGCAAGGGAATACTGCTTCATGAAGCTATGGCTCTCTGACCATTTCTGTCTTAGAAATACAGTTCTAAGTTTCTGTATGTAAACCAAACTATTTTACTCTACTGCCTACAACTTCCAATGCTTTTCCATTGTATTTAGAATGAAGTGGCAATTTCCTCACTGGGGCCAAATTTCCTTACCTACATAACTTGACTACAGCCTTTGTCTCAAATCTAATTTCCTCTAACTCTCCTCTTGCTGACTACTCTCCAGTCACTCTTGCTTTCATTTTATTCCTTAAATACATCAAATTCAGTTGGGCCCAGTGGCTCATGCCTGTAATCCCAGCACTTTAGAAGGCCGAGGTGGGCGGATCACCTGAGGTCAGGAGTTCGAGACCAACCTGACCAACATGGAGAAACCCCGTCTCTACTGAAAATACAAAATTAGCCGGGCATGGTGGCACACGCCTGTAATTCCAGCTACTCAGGAGGCTGAGGCAGGAGAATCGCTTGAACCCGGGAGGCGGAGGTTGCGGTGAGCCAAGATTGTGCCATTGTACTCTAGCCTGGGCAACAAAGCAAAACTCCATCTCAAAAACAAATAAACAAACAACGACAAAAAATCAAGTTCATTTTCTTCTTTGGATCTTTCCTATTTCCTTGTACTTTCAGAAGGCAGAATTTAAAATTCTTATATGCTTATGAATGAATTTATCCAAATCCCCAAATAGAAGACACTGAACAGTTTAAAATTCCAAAATATTACTACTTTGTCTAAGGCACACATATTACATGTATTACTGGTGAAGGTATGACCCTATTTCCTTACTCATATATTTACTTGTTCTTGGGAATTTCTCTTAGTTCTTCTTAAGACTCAGCTTCTAGTATTCATAACTCCTTAATGTTCATTTCCATTTCCCCTCAAAATGTTTATTGACTTTTAACTTTTTAGTTTATAGCCACCATTAAAATCAATTTGTATGTATTATTTTTTTCAAGATGCCCAATAACAACTTGGATTTGACTTTTTGTTTAGATTCTCTCACTTTTCTATTATATGATTTTTTTTTCTGGGCAATATTTGCTTTTTTCTGTTCAGCTGTAATGAGTGTGTGTGAAAACAGGTTAGTTTCAACAATCTGGAAGGGGCAGAATGCAACGGATGCCCATATTGACAATACTCTAGAAAGCCAGAAAGATTGGCTTTTTCAAGTATAATGAAATTTAGTAGTAATCACTTAGCCAAATTTCAAAATTTTCTAAATGTTGTATGGAACCACCTTTCCAATTGAGAACTCTTGCCTTTGTGGGATGGATGTGGTATTTGGTTGCCAGGACTTCTGTAAGAAGGTGAGCCTTTCCATCAGGCATCTCTCCCCTTACTTTCACCAGCCAATCCCCACTTCACCCCAGCTCCCATGACTTCCTAGTCAGCCCTCTGCCACCCCACTGATTTCAAATTTCCAGATGCAAATGGTAGGACTTCTTCATAAACAGTTGGCAATCTTTGTTCAAATAAATAACAAAACATCCCTAAAAATCCATTATTTAATTTGTTGATACCCCCAAGATGCATACAAAATTGTAAAACTAACAAGGCATCAGTGATGAGATAGTAACTCTCTTTATAGAATTCTAGCTATCTAAGAAAGAATAGGGTCACAAGGTCACAGGTACCAAACAGGAAAATCCTTTGTAAATGGTACTCCCTACAGTCTCACAGCACACACTACACAAGGTCCCTATAGACAAAATAATCAGGCACAATCTTTTGTCTACAGAATCTCTGTGAAAATCAGTATTAATACCCTACTGTTATTGAAAACCAAAAAAAAAAAAAAATTAAGACATAAAGAAGTGACATAATTTTCTGTAATGAATTAGGAATAGCTGGGACTGCTAACTCTACCTTGTAATGGAGATCAAAACAAAATATTAGTCATAAAAGTGGAAGAGAGGGCATCACATAGTTACCTAATTACTGTAACCAAATTTCCCTCTTGGTATGAGAAAAAAATTTCAAATGACAGCATTAATTTTTATTAGGTTTTTCATGTACTCATGTATCATTCAGTTGATTTCAAATGGAATCCTTTAAGCAGGAGCAAAGGAAAATCAGATTTTCAAAAGTAAAGTACAGCACTTATTTAAGCCTACAAACACATATCTTCCTTGAAGGTCTGTAATCATCACAGAATAATTTTACTAACAGTGAATACAAAATAAATTGCAGACATGGCCAAACTGCCTGCCTGTATTCAGTACCTACCAATTTTTTCCAGTTGTTTGGATACATGCAGAGAGTTTTCCCAAAGTTTACACCTAAAACATTTAGCTAAAATCAAACTATTCAATAGTACAGCAAACTTCTTTTCTTGAGCAGCTACAAAATCTGACAACCCTAAAAAAAAAGTTTCCAGTATTAAATCTAATATACCAGTTTATTGGAAAAAAATATTTAAAATCCACTAATCCTGTAACATACATCTTGTAATTCGGGAGCCATGTCTGAAAATCTTTGCGGTATCTTGTGTCAAAGCAAAATCTTGTATGGGAATGCACCCTAGTTGAGCCTGAATAAGACTGGGGGAAAGAAAAAAATTGTTACTCCCTTTTAAGGGTTATCTATCTCCCAGTATTTGATATCGCTCACTGAAGTATTCCTTCTTAAAACTTTTCTCTGCCTTAATTTCTGCAATATTACATGATTCTCTATCTTGCATAATTATTATTGCAGGTCAATAATAAAAGTTCATTCCTTTTTCCCCAAATTTTCAAAGTTGTCTTTATTTATTTATTTATTGCTCTACTTTATTCACTCAATCTCTCTCTAAAAGATCTCATTTCTTCTCAGACTTTCATTATAATCTCTAGATTGATAAAAATTACAGGAGACTTTCACTTAGACTGTTACTTTAATCTCAACTATCTCAAATTATTTTCATATTCTCCTCCAATACAGTTCTATCTTTTGGCTCTATTATTTCTTTTCAAGGAATTACAGAAAAATAATACAATTTGTTTAATCAACACACTTTTATTAAATGCTTATTAAGTACCAGGCATAGTATTAGGTGCTGATAATTCTGTTCAGTGTATGAAGGTCAGTAGCATATTAGCTGGTTATTCAAAACTAGCAGCTGCTTGGCTACTAAATTTGAGGTGTTAGTTGTATAACGGGAAAAAAGACACTAGTGCCTATGTGCCTACTATATCCCGGGTTCTTTGCTACCTGTTTTGCCCATAAACTTACCTAATCAGGCATTGATATGCAAATCACTGATGGTTCTAACTAAAATTACTGTTCTTATTATTACTGTCTTAAGGGGATCTCTTTTAAAAAACAAATGTCTTCCTAAACTTCTCAGTAGAAGGAGGTCTCTCGATAAGACCAAAACAGTCAGCTATACAAACAAAAAAGGCAGAATAGTTATATTTCATGATTTAGTTTAGCAGAAGATACGTGAAAATTGAAAGAAGTAATCAACTCACTTCCTGGAATGGATGTATACAGCTGAAATTTAAACTATTCACTTTTTTTGGCTATGGTATATGCTTCTGAAAATTATTTTATATCATCTATTAAGAAATAGTTACAAAGATACACAGTATACTATCAAAGAAGGAACTGATGGAAAAATGTAAATGGGGTGCTTTTAAATGCTGGGTAAATAAAACTCCTTGTTAAGCTACCTAGGGATGCACAAATGTGGAGTAAGAAATTGCTGGAGTAAAAATAAGACTTTTGAAGTAATATTTATTTATATTAAAAAGCAATATTTCTAATAATAAATAGGACACTTTTCAACATCATACTTCCCTGTCAGAAATCTTATTTCAAGAAGCAGTAATAAAACAGGGATAGGAGGAAGGACAGGGATTTAAGCTAGTAGGTACAGAACCATGGCAGGGCTCTCTGTTTCTCTGCACCAGGTAAGGCAAGCAGTGATGTCCTGTGATCTTACCCCTGAGCTTGTCCTCAGTAAAAACAGAAGTGCCACAGCCTCAGGTGAGGTGGCACCTCTACCACCTCAACTAACAGGGGCAGAGTTACATAGTAGTTATGGCTAACCCAGGGTTAGTAAAAGAATTAAATGAGATAAACTATTGATTCGGTTAGAATTACGTTCATGACCAGACCATATCAGTTTACACACAAACAGTTTATTCTTGTGTGTAAAAGGGGAATCCAGAGTTGGGAAGTCCAGGGCTTCGTATGGTGGCTCCACATCATACCCTGTCAGTTCACTGAAAAATACCAGTTAAAGAAAACAGAGCTAGTGCTGAAGAGGGAAGACCTAGGAATTAAAGCTAGGAAGAATTTAAAAATAGCCTTAAATTAAAAGGGTAGAGCCAGGCACGCTGGCTCACGCCTGTAATCCCAGCACTCTGGGAGGCCGAGGCAGGTGGATCACTTTTGAGGTCAGGAGTTTGGGACCAGACTGGCCAACATGGTGAAACCCCATCTCTACTAAAAATACAAAAATTAGCCAGGTGTAATGGTGTGCTCCTGTAATCGCAGCTACTCCGGAGGCTGAGGCAGGAGAATCGCTTGAGCCCGGGAGGCAGAGGTTGCAGTGAGCCGAGATCATGCCATTGTACTTGAGCCTGGGCCACAGTGCGACACTCTGTCTCAAAATAAATAAATAAATAAAAATAATAAAAAGGGCAGAAACCAGAAACTTGAAGGATAAAATCCCAAAACTAAGGGGATTAACATCTACTTGGAGAAGAACAGATTTGAAGTTCAGCAAAGTAACAGGGATATGACAAAGCCATGAAAAAGGTAACCATTAGCCATCATCACCTACCAAAAGACTATAAATTTTGGATTAAGACCCCTCCATCCCACACATACACACATTCTCTCTTCTTGGTTATGCTTAAATGAGATGCACAAAGGCGGGAAATGATAATGGGAATCTAAATTATGATATGTATAAAAACAATTATAAAGTATAATAATTAACTTTAAAATCTGACAGCTTCAATCAAAAGAATATACTACCCAATTTAAGGCAAAGTTAATGGAAGCACTGAAAGTGCAAATAAAGTGTTCCCAAGAAAATGAATGTGGAAAAATACTTGATTTAATTTGACTCAATAATTTATGCAACACAGTATACTGGGGGAAAAAATGAGAAAATCAAGAGTTCTAGATAGCAACATAACCTTGGCAAAGTCATAACTTATCTGGGCATCATTTATGTCATTTGTAAAATGAGAGGATTGGGCTATATGATCTCTTAAGTTTACTATGATCTCTAAGGATATATGAATTTATAGAAATAAATATTTGAATATAGAAGTACAGCTAAGAAAAGAAACATTAACTTCTGTGGTACAAGCTACAAATCTGCCTGATGAGTTGTAAACAACAATGAGAAGACTGTCTTATAGACTTACAGGTATTTGGAAGATAAAATTTAATGAGATGTCAGGAAGAATCCCAAAGAAAGAATGGCCTCCTCTAGCTATGGAGGAAAAAGAAATTCTTTGGCTAATTGGTTTTATTGAGCTACACTGAGAAAGATCATTTCACCTTAAATTACATAACACTAAGACCTACATACTCAGAAAGCCAAGCACTCAGTATAGCAGAAAACAGTATCATTGCATTTGTGATTGCAAACTGCTAAAAGTCACAAGTTACAGTGTAACCTTAATTTACTCTTTCAATTACTAGTCTCTGTACAAACTCCCCATTTTTGGCAGAACAGTCATCCACTGTCACATATACACTCCTTTACTCATGATTTTGCTTTTACTCTGTGTCTCTCCCAGAATGCCACTACCATTCAGTAAACACTTATTACACAGATTTTCATACTGTCCATTATTTTTAAATGTACTACTCTCATTCAAGCTAACTTGAAAGCTCCTGACAATGAGAAGCATAAGAAGCATGTCTTCATTCAACCGTCCACCTTGCCTCAACAGAATACACTCTGAACAAATGTTTGCTAAGAAAAAGCATTCACAAATCATCAATTTTAAAGTCTGAGAGTTCTAAGAAATTAATTTCACATCCACATTCTGACTCATTTTTATGTAATCTTGTCTGTATTAAGAAAAACAAATTTAAAATGTTTTAAAACCAAAAAAAGAAAACTTTCATAAGTATGAATCATCTTTACCAATTTACTTTCATTTCTCTTGTTTTAATTCTTCCTTCCATTGGAAATCTGTAAATAAAATCACATGGCAAAACATTTATTATTATTTATTTTAATTAAATAAAACCTCTTAAAATTATTTAAAACATATGTAATTTCTGTACCTGATAGTTATCCGATTTGGATCTTTGTTCAAAGTATTCAGTGTTTTCTTTTCATTTATCCTTAACTGTATATCTAGAAACTCCTTGCAGCCAGCTATCAATGTAACCTATAACATTTCAGTAGTTGTCCATTTAATGAAGTCTATTTTTTGTTTATTTCCTCTCATCCTTTCTCCAAATTTATTTATTTTTCATACTGCCTTAAACCATCACAGTTTTATCAATGAACATAACAGAGTTAAAAACCTGCTTTATACATTTTGCTTCTTTAAGGATTCATTCATTCACTAACAAACGCTTACAAACTCCTATTATATATCGGACACTGCATTAGACACCAGGACTATACCAATAAGACTTTAAAGATTAACAAGATAGAATTTAAAATATCTAGCCCAGTGCCTATCACATAGTAATAAATAAGTCCTCAATAAACACTATTGTTGTTACTCCTCCTCCTCCTCCTCCTCCTCCTACTACTACTATTCTACTGTTCTATAGTTTGCAAATCATTATCTCAATTGAGGATAATTTACTCATAGAAAGAATGTTTTAGATATTAGGAAATTTGGATTCTAGAGCCTACTTCTGCCAGATGACAAACAAAGCAGTCTCTGTGCTTTGGTTTCCCACATATCTAAAATGGAACTAACACTTGTTTTAATTTTCTTACACACTTGCTAAACTCAAGATCAGATGAGTTAATGTTAACAGTGCGTGTTTTCGACTCTTGACTTCTCCTTAGTTAAGAATAATGTTTACACAAAAATACAAACCTTCTATTTTTCATCAATTGTTGTTTATGTGACTCCTCAAAATCATAACTGGAATTCTACTGTGCAATTTTTACTATAATAATCTTACCACAGTAATCAAATTAGATATTTTAAGTAAAAATGAATGGCTTCAATTTGAGAGTAAATATTTTCTTTTATAAATATTGTTTCATATTCATGTCCTGAGTAAAGGGAGAAAGGACCAATGCAGTTACCAAATACCAATGACATGCCTATGGTTCTGTTCACTGCTGCAGCTGCAAAGTTGCCCCATTGTTGATATTTTAGCATAACCTGTTATTATTCCTATTTTTTCTACAATCAGTTCTTTTATCTGGGTCATCACCAATACTATTCTATTTCCATTGTTCTCACTATTCTGACCCAAAATATTTAGGGAAGGGTTGCAAGTATGTGGCATACATGCTGCATGCAACTTACTGTCCTTCACTCATGGCAGACTTTCCTATCACACCACATCATCTTGGAATCTTTCTTACATATTATTACACTGTGTAGCCACTACCAAGGTAATTAGCATTATCACCTAAGTTGTAAAGTAGTTACCATACCTATTTTAGTTTTGTATATAAGTTTTCTTAGCTCTGATAAGAGTTAAAACAGAAAATATAATATATTCTAAGAAAGACTATTCCATATCTCATGATCAGAATTATACCAGAGGATCTATCTTAGAAATGCTTTCTTTTCTGCTCATCCATTCTTAAATTATATGAGATACACAAATTAGTTGTTTCTCAAATATTATTTTATACTATACCATTATGTATTTATTTTCTAGTGAAAATTAATTTACCAGATCTGATAAGGTTTCTTTTCCACTGATTGTATAAAATTTCTTCACTGTCTCAAATGTAATATAATACCAAGCCATCAATCTTCCTGCTTCTGTAAGAAAAGACAGAAAAATGAACGGTCCCCTCATCAGCTGAAACAACTGTTTTTTTATGTTTAACAAACATTTCCTGAGGGGAGGAGAAGCAAGATGGTAGAACAGAAGCCTAGACCATTGGTCCTCGCTGCAGGAACACCAAATTTTAACAACAATCTGCACACACAAAAGCACTCTAATTGCTTTTCTGCACACAGAAAAGCACTGCCACAAGAATAAAAAATCAGGTACCAGCTTGGCCATGGCTGGGTAGAGCAACAAGGAGGCTCTTGGGGTCTCCGAGTCCAGGCCTAGGCTCTTAGACAGCATTTCTGGACCTGCCCCAGGCCAGAGGGGGAGCCTACTGCCCTGAAGGATGAGTCCCAGGCCTGGCAGCATTCACTATAAGCTGATAGAAGAGCCCTTGGGCTTTAAGTGAACATCAGTGATGACTTGGCACAACCCCCTGAGGACCAGTGAAGGTGGTGGCCACAGGCAGAGACTCTTCCAATCCCTGGCTCTCAGACAGTCTCTCAGACAGTATCTCTAGACACACCTAGGACCTGGGGGAACTCACCATCCCGAAGGGAAAGGCCTTGGGAAGGCCCAGTGCTGTGCTGGCTTCAGGTCTGACCCAGCACAGTCCCAGCCCACAAGAGTGCTTACATCAGCATAGCCCCAATTCCAAGTGGCTCAGCACAGAGAGAGAGAATCTGTATTTTTGAGAGAAAGTAAGGGAAAAGAACAAGAGTCTTTGCCTGGTAGTCCAGAGAATTCTTCTCGATCTTATCCATGACCAGCAAGGTGGTAGGTCTACAAATCTGCAAAAACCACAGCATAATTGGGCTTATGGCCAAAGTCCCTTTGAATACCTAGAAAGCCTTCTCAAGAAGGACAGGCAAAAACAAGCCCAGACTGTGAAGACTAGAATAAATACCTAGCTGCTGAATACTCAGACACCAAAGAACACCTCCGGGAAAACATGACCTCACCAAGTGAACTAAACAAGGCAGCAGGAATCAATCCTAGAAAAAGAGAGATATGTGACCTTTCAGACAGAGAATTCAAAATAACTGTTTTGAAGAAACTCAAAGAAATTCAAGATAACACAGAGAAAGGATTCAGAATTCTATCACATAAATTTAACGAAGAGATTGAAATAATTAAAAAGAATTAAGCAGAAATCCTAGAGTTGGAAAAATGCAATGACATGCCGAACAACACCTCAGAGTATCTTAACAGCAACACTGATCAAGCAGAAGAAACAGTAAGTGAGCTTGAAGACAGGGTATTTGAAAATACATAGTCAGAGGAGACAAAAGAAAACACATTTTAAAAAAATGAAGCACACCTATGAGATCTGGAAAATAGCCTCCAAAGGGCACATCTAAGAGTTATTGACCTTAAAGAAGCGGTACAGAAAGAGATGGCGGTAAAGTTTATTCAAAAGTATAGTATCACAGAACATCCCAAACACAGAGAAAGATAACAACATTCAAGTAAAAGAAGGTTATAGAATACCAAGCAGATTTAACCCAAAGAAGGCTATCTCATGGTATTTAATAATCAAACTCCCAAAGGTCAAGGATAAAGAAAGGATCCTAAGAGCAGCAAAAGACAAATAGCATACAGTGGAGCTCCAATGTGTCTGGCAGCAGACTTTTCAGTGGAAACCTTACAGGCCATGAGAGAGTGGCAGGACATATTTAAAGTGCTAAAGAAAAAAAAAAAACCCTTTTACTCTAGAATAGTATATCTGCTGAAAATATCCTTTAACAATGAAGGAGAAATAAAGAGCTTCCTAGACAAACAAAAGCTGAGGGATTTCATCAACACCAGATCTGTCCTCTAAGAAATGTTCAAGGAAGTTCTTCAATCTGAAAGAAAAGGATGTTAATGAGCAAGAAGAAAATCATTTGAAAGTACAAAACTCACTGGTTATAGTAAGCACACAGAAAAACAGAATATTATAACACTGTAACTGTGGTGTGTAAACTTCTCTTGACTTAAATAGACTAAATGATGAAGCAATCAAAAATAATAGCTACAACAGCTTTTCAAGACAGAATAATAAGATGTAAAGGGAAACAAGAAAAAGGTAAAAAGCATGGGGATGAAGTTAAAGTGTAGAGTGTTTATTAGTTTTCTTTTTACATTTTTGTTTGCTTGTTTAGGCAATCAGTGTTAGGTTATCATCAGTGTGAAATAATGGGTTACAAGACAGTATTTGCAAACCCCATGGTAACCTCAAATTCAAAGTCATACAACAGATACACAAAAAATAAAAAGCAAGAAATTAAAGCATGCCACCAGAGAAAATCACCTTCACTGAACAGAAGACAGGAAAGACAGAAAGAAGGAAGAGAAGACTGTAAAAAACCAGAAAACAAATAACAAAATGGCAGGAGTAAGTTCCTACTTATCAATAATAACATTGAATGTAAATGGACTAAACTCTCCAATAAAAATACATAGACTGAGGCTGGGCACAATGGGTCATGCCTATAATCCCAGCAATTTGCAAGACCAAGGCAGGAGGATTGCCTGAGCTCAGTACTTTGAGACAAGCATGAGCAACATGGCAAAACCCCATCTCTACCAAAAATACAAAAAAATTAGCCAGGAATGGTGGCACATGCCTGTGATCCCAGCTACTTGCGGGGGCTGAGGTAGGAGGGTCACCTGAGCCTGGGACGTGGAGGTTATAGTGAGGAGCATCCAGATATATAAACCAAATATTATTAGAGATAAAGAGAGATAGGCCCCAATATGATGATACCTGGAGACTTCACCCCACTTTCAGCACTGAACAGATCATCCAGACAGAAAATCGACAAAGAAACATCAAACTTAATCTGCACTACAGACCAAATGGACCTAATAGATATTTACAAAACATTTCATCCAACAGCTGCAGAATACACATCTTTCTCATCAGCACATGGATCATTCAAGGAGAGACCATATGTTAGGTTACAAAACAGGTCTTAAAACAGTTTTAAAAATTGAAATAATATCAAGCATCTTCTGGATAAAACTAGAAATAAATAGCAAAAGGAATTTTGGAAACTATACAAATACATGGAAATTAAACAACATGCTCCTAAATGACCACTGCGTCAATGAATAAATTCAGATGAAAATTGAAAAATTTCTTGAAACAAATGATAATGGAAACACAACATACCAAAACCAATGGGATACAGCAAAAGTAGTATGAAGAGGAAAGTTTATAGCTACAAGTGCCTACATCAAAAAAGAAGAAAAATGTCAAATAAAAAACCTAATGATGCATCTTAAAGAACTAGAAAAGCAAGTACTAACCAAACACAAAATTAGTAGAAGAAAAGAAATAATAAATGTCAGAGCAGAAATAAAATTGAAATGAAGAAAACAATACAAAAGACCAATGAAACAAAAATGTTGGTTTCTAGAAAAGGTTAACAAAACTGACAAACCTTTAGCCAGACTAAGAAGAAAAAGAAGGGCTGAGTGTCAGGCGACCTGCAGCTAAGCTGAGGAGGGCAAGTGGGCTTAGGACCGCCTGCCCAGGGCAACCCTGAACCACGCTTTAGCCGCCGAGGCCTCATGTCCCAAAGGCTAGTCATCCCTCCTCTGTGTTGCCATGGGTATTCAAGGCCTGGCCAAACTAATTGCTGATGTGGCCCCCAGTGCCACCCGGGAGAATGACATCAAGAGCTACTTTGGCCGTAAGGTGGCCATTGATGCGTCTATGAGCATTTATCAGTTCCTGACTGCTGTTTGCCAGGGTGGGGATGTGCTACAGAACGAGGAGGGTGAGACCACCAGCCACCTGATAGGCATGTTCTACCGCACCATTCGCGTGATGGAGAACGGCATCAAGCCCGTGTATGTCTTTGAGGGCAAGCCGCCACAGCTCAAGTCAGGCGAGCTGGCCAAATGCAGTGAACTGCGGGGCTGAGGCAGAGAAGCAGCTACAGCAGGCTCAGGCTGCTGGGGCCGAGCAGGAGGTGGAAAAATTCACTAAGTGGCTGGTGAAGGTCACTAAGCAGCACAATGATGAGTGCAAACATCTGCTGAGCCTCATGGGCATCCCTTATCTTGATGTACCCAGTGAGGCAGAGGCCAGCTGTGCTGCCCTGATGAAGGCTGGCAAAGTCCATCCTGTGGCTATCGAGGACATGGACTGCCTCACCTTCGGCAGCCCTGTGCTAATGCAACACCTGACTGCCAGTGAAGCCAAAAAGCTGCCAATCCAGGAATTCCACCTGAGCCAGATTCTGCAGGAGCTGGAACCCGGAACAGTTTGTGGATCTGTGCATCCTGCTAGGCAGTGACTACTGTGAGAGTATCCGGAGTACTGGGCCCAAGCGGTTTGTGGACCTCATCCAGAAGCACAAGAGCATCGAGGAGATCATGCGGCGACTTGACCCCAACAAGTACCCTTTGCCAGAAAATTGGCTCCACAAGAAGGCTTACCAGCTCTTCTTGGAACCTGAGGTGCAGGGCCCAGAGTCCATGGAGCTGAAGTGGAGCAAGCCAAATGAAGAAGAGCTGGTCAAGTTCATGTGTGGTGAAAAGCAGTTCTCTGAGGAGCGAATCCACAGTGGGGTCAAGAGGCTGAGTAAGAGTCACTAAGGCAGCACACAGGACCGCCTGGATGATTTCTTCAAGGTGACTGGCTCACTCTCTTCAGCTAAGTGCAAGGAGCCAGAATCAAAGGGATCCACTAAGAAGAAGGCAAAGACTGGGGCAGCAAGGAAGTTTAAAAGGGGAAAATAAATGTGTTTCCCCATTATACCTCCTTGACACCAGAATATTTGCCCTCTTGTACCCTTAAGAGCTACAGCTAGAGACACCTTCACAAGGGTGGAGAGAGGATTCTAAAGTTTTTCTAGCATGACCCTTTTCAGTAGTGTTAGTCCCTTTTTTACTTGATCTTAATGGCAAGAAGGCCACAGTGGTACTTTTCCTTCTTTAGCTCAGGAAAATATGTCAGGCTCAAACCACTTCTCAGGCAGTTTAATGGACGGACACTAAGTCCATTGTTACATGAAAGTGATAGATAGCAACAAGTTTTGGAGAAGAGAGAGGGAGATAAAAGGGGGAGACAAAAGATGTACAGAAATGATTTCCTGGCTGGCCAACTGGTGGCCAGTGGGAGGTGATGGTGGAATTAGACTGCTTTTCTGTCTTGTTCAGGCTTGACCCACCTTGAGAGACACCCATCAGGAAGGTGCATCTTAGCAGATGGGAGGAACTGCTGAGAGAAGATAGGCAGAGAGTTGGAGCCTCTGGAGTTGACTGTGTCTGTGTTTGTGACTGAATACTGGCTGTGTCTTGGGTGGGCAGACACTCGAACTTGCTATGTAATTTGTGTCTAGTTATTCAGAGGAGTAAGACGGTGATGTTCATCTGGCAATCAGCTGAGTTGAGACTTTGGGATAAGACACTGGTTTTCATGGGCTGTTTTTGTCTTAAAGTTATGAAGAAAAAAGTCAATAAAATTACAAAAGTAAAAAAAAAAAGAAGAAGAAAAATAAAAGATCCAAATAAATAAAATCAGAGATGAAAAAGGAGGCATTACAACTGATACCATACAAATTCAAAGGATCATTAGTGGCTACTAGGAGCAACTACATGCCAATAAATTGGGAAGTCTAGAAGAAATGAACAAATTCCTAGACACATACAACCTACTAAGATTGAACAATGAAGAAACCCAAAACCTGAACAGAAAAATAATAAGTAATGAAATTGAAACCATAATAAAGTCGCCCTGTAAAGAGAAGCCTGGGACCCAATGGCTTCACTGCTGAATTCTACCAAACATTTAAAGAAGAACTACCACAAATCCTGCTCAAAAACTGTTTCAAAAAATAGAGGAGGAGGGAATACTTCCAAACTTACTCTACTAGGACGTTATTACCCTGATACCACAACCAGACAAAGACATATCAAAAAAGGGAAACTACAGGCCAATATCTTTGATGAATATTGATGCAAAAACCCTCAACAAAATACTAGCAAACAAAATTCAACAACACACTAAAAAGATTATTCAACATGACCAAGTGGGGTTTATCCTAGGGATGCAAGGATAGTTTAACGTATACAAATCAACCAATGTGATACATCACATCAAGACAATGAAGAACAAAAATCACAATTGATGCTTAAGAAGCATTCGACAAAATTCAACATCAATTCAAGATAAATACCCTCAAAAAACCGGGTATAGAAGGAATAATAAAGCCATATATCATGACCCACAGCTAGTATCATACTGAATGGGGACAAATGGAAAAGCTTTCCTCTAAGATATGGAATATGACAAGGATGCCCACTTTCACCACTGTTATTCCCCATAGTATTGGAAGTCCTAGCTAGAGCAATCAGATAGGAGAAATTAATAAAGGACATTCACTTGGAAAGGAAGAAGTCAAATTATCCTTGTTTGCAGATGAAATAATCTTATATTTGGAAAAACATAAAAAATCTACAAGAAAACTGTCAGAAATAATAAATTCAGTAATGCTGCAGGATACAACATCAACATGCAAAAATCAGTAGCATTCCTATATGCCAACAGTGAAAACTCTGAAAAAGAAATAAAAAGTAATCCCATTTATAATAGCCACAACTAAAATTAAAATATCTAGGAAGTAATGAAAGAAGTAAAAGATCTTTGTAATTAAAACTATAAAACACTGATGAAAGAAATTGAAGAGGACACCAAAAGATGAAAAAATATTCCATGAAAAACCTGAAAAAGAAATAAAAAAGTAATCCCATTTATAATAGCCACAACTAAAATTAAATATCTAGGAATTAGTGAAAGATCTTTGTAATTAAAACTATAAAACACTGGTGGGATGCAGTGGCTCATGCCTGTAATCCCAGCATTTTGGAAGGCAAAGGCGGGCAGATCACTTCAGATCAGGAGTTTGAGACTAGCCTGGCCAACATGGTGAAACCCTGTCTCTAGTAAAAATACAAAAATTAGCTGGGTGTGATGGCAGGCGCCTGTAATCCCAGCTACTCAGGAGGCTGAGGCAGGAGAATCGCTTGAACCCGAGAGGCAGAGGTTGCAGTGAGCCAAGATCGCACCACTGCACTCTAGCCTGGACGACAGAGGAAGACTTCATCTCAAAAACAAACAAACAAAGAAACACAAAAACTATAAAACACTGATGAAAGAAATTGAAGAGGACACCAAAAAATGAAAAAATATTCCATGTTCATGGACTGGAAAAATCAATATTGTTAAAATTTCCATACTACCCAAAGTAATCTAGAGATTCAGTGCAATCCCTATCAAAATACCAATGACATTCTTCACAGAGAAAAAAAATCCTAAAATTTATATGGAATTACAAAAGATCCAGAATAGCCAAAGCTAGTCTAAGCAAAAAGAACAAAACTGGAGGAATTACATTACCTGATTTCAAACTATACTACAGAGCTATAGTAACCAAAACAGTATGGTACTGGCATAAAAACAGACACATCAATCAATGGAACAGAATAAGGAACCCAGAAAGAAATCCACACACATCCAGTGAACTCATTTTTGACAAAGGTGCCAAGAACATACATTAGGGAAGACAGTCTCTTCAATAAATGGTGCTGGGAAAACCTGATATCCACATGCAGAAAAATGAAACTAGACCCCCTATCTCTTGACATATATAAAAATCAAAATGGATTAAAGACTTAAATCTAACAACTGAAACTACAAAACTACTACAAGAAAATATTAGGGAAACTCTCCAGGTCATTGGTCTGGGCAAAAATTTATTGAGTAATACTCCACAAGCACAGGCAACCAAAAATGGACAAATGTGAACACATCAAGTTAAAAACCTTCTACACAGCAAAGGAAACAATCAACAAAGTGAAAAGAAAACCCACAGAACAGGAGAAAATATTTGCAAACTACCAATCTGACAAAAGATTAATAATTAGAATATATAAGGAGCTCAAACAACTCTACAGGAAAAAATCTAATAATCCAGTTGAAAAATGGGCAAAAGATTTGAATCGACATTTCTCAAAAGAAGACATACAAACATACAAACAGCAAAAGGGCATATGAAAAGGTGCTCAACATCACTGATCATCAGAGAAATGCAAATCAAAAGTACAATGAGATATCATCTCACCCCAGTTACAATGGCTTTTATCCAAATAACAGGCAATAATAAAGGCTGGTGAAGATGTGAAGAAAAGGGAACCCTTGTACACTGTTGGTGGGAATGTAAATTAGTACAACCACTATGGAGAATAGTTTGGAGGTTCCTCAAAAAACTAAAAAGAGAGCTACTATATGATCTAGCAATCCCACTGCTGGGTATATACCCAAAACAAAGGAAATCAGTATATCAAAGAGGTATCTACACTCTCAGTGTTTATTGCAGCAGTGTTCACAATAGCCAAGATTTGGAAGCAACTTAGTGTCCATCAACAGATGAATGGATAAAGAAAATGTGGTACACATGTACAACAGAGTATTAATCAGCCACAGAAGGAATGAGATCCTATCATTTGCAACAACATGGATGGAACTCCAGGTCATTATGCTGAGTGAAATAAGGCAGGCACAGAAAGACCAACATTGCATGTTCTTACTTATTTGTGGAATCTGAAAATCAAAATAATTGAACTCATGGACATAGAGAGTAGAAAGATGGTTACCAGAGGCTGGGAAGGGTAGTGGGAGGGTGGAGGGGAGGTTGGTGGGAATGGTTAACGGGTACAAAAATAAAAAAAAAAACAGAAAGAATGAATAAGACCTAGTATTTGATAGCATAACAGGGTGACGATAGTCAATAATTTGACTGTACATTTTAAAAATAACTTAAAGAGTACAATTGGATTGTCTGTAACACAAAGGATAAATGCTTGAGGGGATGGATTTTCCATGATATGATTATACACATTGCATACCTGTACCAAAATATCTCATGAACTCTATAAATATATACACTTACTATTTACCGACAAAAATTTAAAAATAATTTAAAACATTTTCTTAACATGTACTTTGTGCCTGTAATGCCACCAGCCACAAAAGACATACCAAAAAATGTAGAAGACACAATCTCTAGAATTTATAGGTTGGCTAGGAAGATAACTACATGCTAAGTACCTAGAGGACAAAAAATCAGCTAATGTTAGTATTTACATACAAACGAGTATGGAGGAAATCAAACCTAAGAGGAATGGTCAGTGTAGAATGGCCTACTACAAATAATGGATCTTGAGAAGGGTTTTTAAAGTGACTAATATGCTTTGGTAGAGAGGAAATAATGCCATTATGACATTGGGGAAAATCCTGTTTATCCAAAGAGTAAAGTTAAAAAGACTATCTTTAGAATACTGTAATGATGGCTGGAAAAACATATGGCTTGATAGTGATTATGAGTCCTGATCAGACTGAGTTGATTAGAATCCCTGCTCCTCCTCTTATTGGGTAGGCAAGTGATCATGCACAAGTTACGTGACCAGTTTCTTAATGTAATGTGGGAATAATAAAACTACCCACCTCAGAAGTTTGTTGTGGAGAAGATTAAGTGCAATTAAAAATGGATATATAGTACTTAGCATGGTGCCTAATATTTAGTAAGTGTTACCTATTTTTATTATTAAAACATGACAAATGATAGACTAGAGAGGACCTGAAAGAGCCCTCAAATGATATTAAAAGAGGTTATATTTTGGATTTGATTTATAAAATAACAGGTGACCACTTAAAATTCTTGAGCAATATTTTAATTAAACTAGGAGTCTGAAAATAAGTTATTTCGGAAATAGAACAGCAGATTGGTTGTGGGTAGGAGTATGGGAGAAGTGGGGGTAAGTAACTGATGAAATGGAATTCACTTAAGAGGTTACTGGATTCCGCTGGGAGCATTGGCTCACACCTGTAATCCCAGCACTTTGGGAGGCCGAGGCAGGTGGATCACGAGGTCAGGAGTTTGAGACCAGCCTGGTCAAGATGGTGAAACCCTGTCTCTACTAAAAATACAAAAATTAGCTGGGCGTGGTGGCGGGCACCTGTAGTCCCAGTTACTCGGGAAGCTGAGGCAGGAGAATCGCTTGAACCCGGGAGGTGGAGGTTGCAGTGAGCCGAGATCATGCCACTGCACTCTAGCCTGGGTCACAGAGCAAGACTCTCTGTCTCGAAAAAAAAAAAAAAAATGTTACTGGATTCTATGATAAATTGTCTAAAAACATTCCAAAGAATTTCAAGCCTTATGAACACATAGAAAACAGCTGGGAAGAAGAAAGTAGCATACTGCTTCTCAAGGAAAGGGCTAACATTTATGTATGTGCTAATGTTTTGCTGAAGAAGAAAAGATTTTTGGCATTCCAATAGAGTTACAAGCATCAACGACATGGTACAATAGATAAAACTAACAATCAGGAATAGAGAAGTAGCCAGGCTCTCAATTAGGAGCCTGGTGAATATGTTCAGCCAACATGTGAATAATGGATTAGTTTATAAAAAGGTGCTTCTGAGAGAAGTGTGTGAGATATCAAGATTATGATTACCAAGGGAACTAGTTAACCATCGCAATATATTTAAAGATGGTCCTCTTACCCTAAATATTTATAAGTTAATATAAGGTGTCTTCCTACTAGAGAAAATGAAAGGTTTTAAGAAAAGATTCAATACTTGTTGGCTTATTAATAGAGATGAAGCTTTCCTAGGTAAGACAGAAAAACATAACCTAGAAAGGAAAGCATAAGGAAAATGAGTCAAAGCAGAGGGAATGAAAAGTAATTTTTAAAGATTTGCAAGTAAAGCAAGGAAATAAAGAAACAACTTGCTATTAATATAGCTACTGAATGATTAATATTCTTACAGGAAATTCAGGATATTTCAAAGATTAATATTCTTACAGGAAATTTAGGATATTTCATAAAATACAGTGGTGGGGAGCATGGAGGCCATGACCCCTTTCAGACCTCCTACTGCAAGACATGTCAGTGACTGATGGCCCCAGCTGCTGTGCTCTGAATCATCATCATGTTTACACCGAGATCATACTTTCACGAGATGCCCCCAACCAATGACTGAGCATGGCAGGGATGCTAAGGTAGATCTGTAAGAGTTCCTATCAACTTTGCCAAATGTTCTTAGGATTGCATTGCAGGCTAAGACCCCTCTCTCCCTCTCTCCTTCCCTCCTTGCAAGCTAAGATCCTCCAAGGGCTTTCTCTCTCCCATCCTCCTTGGAGGCTAAAATCCCTCCTGCCCTCCCCTCCTCCCTCCCTTCTTGCAAGATAAGATCCCTGCCTCCCTCCTTGCAGGCTAAGATCTCTCTCTCCCTCCCTCCCTCCCTTCCTCCCTTCCTCCTAGAGTTACGGGATTCAATTATAAGTTGTCTAAAAACATCCCTTCCTCCATCCCATCCTTCCTTCCTCTCATACTTTCTCCCTCTCTGCCCCACCATGTTCCCTCCCCCTGCATTCCTTCCTACCCTCCTCCCCTTTCCCCTCTTACCTCCATCCCTTCCTTTCCTACTTCCCTCCATCCTGTCCTTTCTTCTTTCCCTCTATCCCTATCCTTCAAAGAGGTAAGATCTGCATCACAGTTTAGTGACTCTTCCAGACTATTGCAGTTACCACCTATCTTCAGAAGGTTAATCTTTCTTAAATTCACAGTAGAAATTAAACAACAGAAGCCGGCAAGATTGCAGATTAAAAGGAATGCTTCTGCACTATTGGTGGGAGTGTAAATAAGTTCAACCACTGCGGAAGACAGTGTGGCAATTCCTATAAGACCTAGTACCAGAAATACCATTTGACCCAGCAATCTCATTACTGGGTATATACCCAAAGGAATACAAATCATTCTTTTGTAAAGATACATGCACACGTATGTTCACTGCAGCACTATTCACAATATCAAAGACATGGAATCAACCTAAATCCCCATCAATGAAACACTGGATAAAGAAAACGTGGTACATAGTATACCGTGGGATACTATATGGCCATGAAAAGGAATGAGATATGTCCTTTGCAGGAAAATGGATGGAGCTGGAAGCTGTTATCCTCAGCAAACCAACACAGGAACTGAAAACCAAGCACCACATGTTCTCACTTATAAATGGGAGCTGAACAATGAGAACACGTGGACGCATTGTGGGGAACAACACACATTGGGGTCTGTCGGGGAGGGCGAGGGGAAGGAGAGTATCAGGAAGAATAGCTAATGGATGCTGGGCTTGATACGTAGGTGATGGTATGATCTGTGCAGCAAACCACCATGCCACATGTTTACCTGTAACAAACCTGCACATCTGCACATGTACCAGAACAGTTGAAGGGGGAAAAAATTGGCCTTTTGAGCCCTTCTCTCAGTACACATTACCTGGCAAAACAGGTAAAAACCTCAATGCAAACATACAGATGAAAATACCTAGATACTTGAGTATTATGATTACAACCTAAAAAGCAAAAACTATATGAAGCAGAATTATAGGAACATACAAACTAAAAACTGATATACAAAAAATAAACTCAGAGAGACAAAATAAAGTATTAGTAATATGAAGGAATAAGAAGTCATAAAAATGAATTAATTAGAAATACTATGTAAGAAAATTACACCTACATTAATAACAGGCTAAGAAATTACAAACCCAGCACGGTGCAGCATTTTCCACAATTTGATGGGGAAGCTCAGAGTCCTGTCTCCAGTACTGCATCCCCTTTTTCCCGGGAGGCCTCAGGTAACTTGGCCGCAGCCTCTGTCACCCTGTGACCTGCAGATACTGGGAGATCCATAGGGAGAACTCTGGAACACCAGAAAAGCCAAGAAATTACATGCGCAAATAAGAAATCACGTGAGCACACAGCATGAAGGTGACTGTGTGCAAAGGAAGAGAACCCTCAACAGAATCTGACCATGTCAGCACACTTAACTCAGGCTTCCATCCTTCAGGAACTGAGAAAGGAGGAGGAGAACCAAGAGGGCCAACTGGACACAGCCAGGAAGAGCATCTCCCACCAAAAGACCAGACCATCAGGAAGACCAGCACACTCGAAGCAGATCTTCAGAAGGAAGTCATTGAGGGTGGTTGGAGGGAGGACACAGACCCTGGGTAGAAGCTAGGAACACTGCAGTGGGCTTCAAAGCACCAGAACTCATTCCCAGCCCCTGGTGGCTCCTGGGGAAGGGTGAATTAAACAGGTGAGGAGTGGCCCACTCTTGTCTGGACCTCTGGAATCTTAGCTGCAGAAGACCTCATGACCCCTACAGACATTTAAATTGGCAGAGAGAACTGCCTGGAGAAATGGCAGAGACAGGACTCCACCCTGCGTGGAGCCCAAAGGGTTTGGCGCAGGAATGGCTACAGTGGAGTACAGTCAGGAACGCCAATCCCCCAAGGCCTGCCATGTTCCTCTAAGTGGCTTTGGCCTTTGTTGACTGTTGGACCTAGACAGAGCAGGGCAGTCTTGTCCATGTGATGGGGCCAGTCTTATCTGAGTGCCCGCTGACTGCCAGCCTCTTCTGGGGTCCCTCTATGGCCAAGCTCACTTGCAGTGTGGCCTCAGATGCCCAACTGGGGCACCTCCTAGTGGCCACCACCATAGCTCCTTAGCCAGCAGATGCCACTGAACCATTAGATGGACTCTGCCAATGTGCACCCACCAACAGCCTCCTCACACTGCTTTGCCAACACACACCTGTCTGCAGCCTCCCCCAACCACTCTGCTGGCATGCACTCAACCATGGCCTCCCTGCATCACTTTGCTAGCATGCACATGGTGCATGGACCTTGTCACCACGGCCCCACCCCCACCAGTGCACCACTGGTACATGTGGATCCCACTATGCTGCTGTCTTGCCACTGCTGATACACTGCAAACATGGACCCTGCTGTGCCACCACCACTGGTGTGCATACCCAGACCTCACCATGCTACTATCCAGCCACTGTTGGCATTACACATGAGTGCATACCCTTCTGCCACTGCCCCATTTAAGTGTGGTTGCCAGTGAACCAGGAACACCTCTAACCCTCCAGTGCAGCAGGTACTTAACCTCGAGGGGTCAGCAAACACAGCCATGAGCATGCAGCCCAGGAGCACTGAGCTGAGCCCAAGCCCTCTGAAATCATCCAGAAACAAAGCCAGTCAACTAAACCCAACTTATGCCACAGTAAATCTCAATGGCATCAAGGAATATAAAAGAAAAAGCCCCATCTGAAGGATAGCAACTTCAGATATTAAAGGAACATCAGCCCAGACAGACGAAAAACAATTAGTCTGTCTGGACTGATGTTCTTGCCAGAAAGCAAGAACTCTGGCAACTCAAAATGCCAGAGTGTTTTCTTACTTCCAAACAACCACATAGCTCCCCAGCAATAGTTCTTAACCAGGCTGAAATGGCTGAAATGTCAGACCTAGAATTCAGAATCTGGATGGCAATGAAGATCATCAAGGTTCATCAGAAAGTTGAAGTCCAACCCAAGAAATCTAAGGAACCCAGTAAAATGATTAACAAGTGAAAGACAAAATCGCCATTTTAAGAAAGAACCAAACTGATCTGATAGAGCTGAAAAACTCACTGCAAGAATTTCATAATACAATTGGAAGTATTAACAGCAGAATAAACCAAGCTGAGGAAAGAATCTCAGAGCTCAAAAACCAGGTTTTCAAATCTACTCGGTCAGAGAAAAACACAGAAAAAAAGAATAAAAAAGAATGAACAAAACCTCCAAGAAATATGGGATTATGTAAAGAGACCAAAATTTAAAACTCATTGGTAGCCCTGAAAGAGAGGGAGAGAGAGAGAGCAAGAAACATTGAAAATATAATTGAGAATACAGTTCAAAACATTTCCCTGACCTTGCTAGAGGGCTCAACATTCAAATTCAGAAAATTCAGAGAGCCCCAGTGTGACACTATCTAGAACAGCCATCCCCCAAGACACATAGTCATTACATTCTTCAAGATCAACGGGAAAGAAAAAATATTTAGGGCAACTAGACAGAAAGGGCAGGTTACCTACAAAGGGAAACATATAAAGCTAACAGCAGATCTTTCGGCAGCTCTTTCAGCAAAAATCCTACACGCCAGAAGAGTTTGGGGGCCTATATTAAGCATTTTTTTTGACAGGGTCTTACTCTGTCACCCAGGATGGATGGCAGTGGTGCAATCTTGGCTCACTGCAACCTCCTCCTCCCAGGCTCAAGTGATCCTGCCAACTCAGCATCCTAAGTAGCTGGGACTACAGACACATGCCATCATGCTCAGCTAATTTTTAGAAAATTTTTTTGTAGAGACAAGGTGTCACTATATTGCTCAGACTGGTCTCAAACTCCTGGGCTCAAATAATCCTCCTGCCTTGGCCTCCCAAAGTGCTGGGATTACAGGCATAAGCCACTGTGCCCAGCCTTGGCATTCTTAAAGAAAAGAAACTCCAACCAAAAGTTTCATATCCAGCCAAACTAAGCTTCATCAATGAAGGAGAAACAAAATCCTTTTCAGATAAGCTAAGGGAATTGTTTGCATCAGACCCGCCTTATGAGAGGTCCTTAAGACAGTACTAAACATAGAAATGAAAGACCATTACCGGCCACCACAAAGACACACTTTAGTATCTAGACCATTGACACTATAAAGCAACTACATAACATAACATAACAAGTCTACATAACAACACAATGACAAATCTACACATACCAATATCAACCTTGAATATAAACAGACTATAATACCCCACTTAAAAGGCGCAGAGTGACAAGCTGGATAAAGAAGCAAAACCCAACTGTATGTTGTCTTCAAGAGACCCATCTCATATGCAATAACACCCATAGGCTTAAAGGGATGGAGAAAAATCTACCAAGCAAATGGAAAACAAAAAAAGCAGGGGTTGCTATTCTAATTTCAGACAAGACAGACTTTACACCGTAACTATCAAAAAGGACAAAGAAGGACACTGATAATGATGAAAAGTTCAATACAACAAGAAGATTTAACTATCCTAAATATATACGCATCTAATACTAGAGCACACAGATTCATAAAACAAGTTTTTATAGACCTACAAAGAGACTTAGATACCTACACAATGTTGGGAGGCTTCAACACCCCACTGACAGTATTAGACAGATCATCAGGGCAGAAAACAAATAAAAATATTCAGGACCTAAACTTGACACTTGACCAAATGGACCTAACAGACATCTACAGAACACTCTATCCAACAACAACAAAATATACATTCTTGTCATCTGCACATGTAACGTACTTTAAAATCAACCACACATTCAGCTATAAAGCAATTCTCAACAAATTCAAAAAAAAAATCATACCAGGCACATTCTTAGACCACAATGCAGTAAAAACAGAAATCAATACTAAGATCTTTCAAAGCCATACAATTACATGGAAATTAAACAACATGCTTCTGAACAACTTTTCTGAAAATAATGAACTTAAGGCAGAAATCAAGATATTCTTTGTAACTGATGAAAACAAAGGCAGAACACAGCAGAATCTCTGATATACAGGTAAAACAGTGTTCAGAGAAAAGTTTATGGCACTAAATGCTCACATCAAAAAGCTAGAAGTATCACGTTAGCAACCTCACTAATATCACACCTAGAGGAACTAGAAAAGCAAGAGCAAATCAACCCCAAAGCTGGCAGAGGAATAGAAATAACCAAAATCAGAGCTGAAGTGAACAAAATTGAGAGACATAAAACCACACAAATGATCAACAAAACCAGATATTGGTTCTTTGAAAGAATAAATAAGATTGATAGACTGCTAGCTAGAATAACAAACAAAAAAACATAAACTAGACAAATAAACACAATCAGAAATGACAAAGAAGATACGACCACCAATCTCACAGAAATAAAAAAAAAAAAAACCCAGAAACTATTATGAACACCTTTATACACACAAACTAGAAAACCTAGAAGAAATGGGGAGATAGACTGCTGGAAACACAACCTCCCAAGGTTGATCCAGGAAGAAACTGAAACTCTGAACAGATCAATAACAAGTTTCAAAATTGAATCAGAAATAAAAAGACTATCAACAAGAAAAAGCCCTGGACCAGATTGATTCACAGCCAAATTCTACCAGATATATAAAGAAGAGCTGGGGGGAGGAGCCAAGATGGCCGAATAGGAACAGCTCCGGTCTACAGCTCCCAGCGCGAGCGACGCAGAAGACGGGTGATTTCTGCATTTCCATCTGAGGTACCATGTTCATCTCACTAGGGAGTGCCAGACAGTGGGCGCAGGTCAGTGGGTGAGCGCACTGTGCGCCAGCCGAAGCAGGGGCGAGGCATTGCCTCACTCGGGAAGCGCAAGGGGTCAGGGAGTTCCCCTTACAGGGGTGACAGACGGCACCTGGAAAATCGGGCCACTCCCACCCGAATACTGTGCTTTTCCGACGGGCTTAGGAACCGGTGCCCCAGGAGAGTATAGCCCGCACCTGGCTCAGAGGGTCCTATGCCCACGGAGTCTCGCTGATTGCTAGCACAGCAGTCTGAGATCAAACAGCAAGTCGGCAGCGAGGCTGGGGGAGGGGCGCCCGCCATTGCCCAGGCTCGCTTAGGTAAACAAAGCAGCCTGGAAGCTTGAACTGGGTGGAGCCCACCACAGCTCAAGGAGGCCTGCCTGCCTCTGTAGGCTCCACCTCTGGGGGCAGGGCACAGACAAACAAAAAGACAGCAGTAACCTCTGCAGACTTAAATGTCCCTGTCTGACAGCTGTGAGGAGAGCAGTGGTTCTCCCAGCACGCAGCTGGAGATCTGAGAACCGGCTGACTGCCTCCTCAAGTGGGTTCCTGACCCCTGACCCCCGAGCAGCCTAACTGGGAGGCATCCCCCAGCAGGGGCAGACTGACACCTCACACGGCCGGCCAGGTACTCCAACAGACCTGCAGCTGAGGGTTCTGTCTGTTAGAAGGAAAACTAACAGAAAGGACATCCACACCAAAAACCCATCTGTACATCACCATCATCAAAGACCAAAAGTAGATAAAACCACAAAGATGGGGAAAAAACAGACCAGAAAAACCGGAAACTCTAAAAACCAGAGTACCTCTCCTCCTCCAAAGGAACGCAGTTCCTCACCAGCAACGGAACAAAGCTGGACGGAGAATGACTTTGACGAGCTGAGAGAAGAAGGCTTCAGACGATCAAATTACTCCGAGCTACGGGAGGATATTCAAACCAAAGGCAAAGAAGTTGAAAACTTTGAAAAAAATTTAGAAGAATGTATAACTAGAATAACCAATACAGAGAAGTGCTTAAAGGAGCTGATGGAGCTGAAAACCAAGGCTCGAGAACTACGTGAAGAATGCAGAAGCCTCAGGAGCCGATGCGATCAAATGGAAGAAAGGGTATCAGCCCTGGAAGATGAAATGAATGAAATGAAGCGAGAAGGGAAGTTTAGAGAAAAAAGAATAAAAAGAAACGAGCAAAGCCTCCAAGAAATGTGGGACTATGTGAAAAGACCAAATCTACGTCTGATTGGTGTACCTGAAAGTGACGGGGAGAATGGAAACAAGTTGGAAAACACTCTGCAGGATATTATCCAGGAGAACTTCCCCAATCTAGCAAGGCAGGCCAACATTCAGATTCAGGAAATACAGAGAACGCCACAAAGATACTCCTCGAGAAGAGCAACTCCAAGACACATAATTGTCAGATTCACCAAAGTTGAAATGAAGGAAAAAATGTTAAGGGCAGCCAGAGAGAAAGGTCGGGTTACCATCAAAGGGAAGCCCATCAGACTAACAGCGGATCTCTCGGCAGAAACCCTACAAGCCAGAAGAGAGTGGGGGCCAATATTCAACATTCTTAAAGAAAAGAATTTTCAACCCAGAATTTCATATCCTGCCAAACTAAGCTTCATAAGTGAAGGAGAAATAAAATACTTTACAGACAAGCAAATGCTGAGAGATTTTGTCACCACCAGGCCTGCCCTAAAAGAGCTCCTGAAGGAAGCGCTAAACATGGAAAGGCACAACCGGTACCAGCCACTGCAAAATCATACCGAAATGTAAAGACCATCGAGACTAGGAAGAGACTGCATCAACAAACGAGAAAAATATCCAGCTAACATCATAATGACAGGATCAGATTCACACATAACAATATTAACTTTAAATGTAAATGGACTAAATGCTCCAATTAAAAGACACAGACTGGCAAATTGGATAAAGACTCAAGACCCCTCAGTGTGCTGTATTCAGGAAACCCATCTCACGTGCAGAGACACACATAGGCTCAAAATAAAAGGATGGAGGAAGATCTACCAAGCAAATGGAAAACAAAAAAAGGCAGGGGTTGCAATCCTAGTCTCTGATAAAACAGACTTTAAACCAACAAAGATCAAAAGAGACAAAGAAGGCCATTACATAATGGTAAAGGGATTAATTCAACAAGAAGAGCTAACTATCCTAAATATATATGCACCCAATACAGGAGCACCCAGATTCATAAAGCAAGTCCTGAGTGACCTACAAAGAGACTTAGACTCCCACACATTAATAATGGGAGACTTTAACACCCCACTGTCAACATTAGACAGATCAACGAGACAGAAAGTCAACAAGGATACCCAGGAATTGAACTCAGCTCTACACCAAGCAGACCTAATAGACATCTACAGAACTCTCCACCCCAAATCAACAGAATATACATTTTTTTCAGCACCACACCACACCTATTCCAAAATTGACCATATACTTGGAAGTAAAGCTCTCCTCAATAAATGTAAAAGAACAGAAATTGTAACAAACTGTCTCTCAGATCACAGTGCAATCAAGCTAGAACTCAGGATTAAGAATCTCACTCAAAACCGCTCAACTACGTGGAAACTGAACAACCTGCTCCTGAATGACTACTGGGTACATAACGAAATGAAGGCAGAAATAAAGATGTTCTTTGAAACCAACGAGAACCAAGACACAACATACCAGAATCTCTGGGATGCATTCAAAGCAGTGTGTAGAGGGAAATTTATAGCACTAAATGCCCACAAGAGAAAGCAGGAAACATCCAAAATTGACACCCTAACATCACAATTAAAAGAACTAGAAAAGCAAGAGCAAACACATTCAAAAGCTAGCAGAAGGCAAGAAATAACTAAAATCAGAGCAGAACTGAAGGAAATAGAGACACAAAAAACCCTTCAAAAAATAAATGAATCCAGGAGCTGGTTTTTTGAAAGGATCAACAAAATTGATAGACCGCTAGCAGGATTAATAAAGAAAAAAAGAGAGAAGAATCAAATAGATGCAATAAAAAATGATAAAGGGGATATCACCACCGATCCCACAGAAATACAAACTACCATCAGAGAATATTACAAACACCTCTATGCAAATAAACTAGAAAATCTAGAAGAAATGGATAAATTCCTCAACACATACACCCTCCCAAGACTAAACCAGGAAGAAGTTGAATCTCTGAATAGACCAATAACAGGAGCTGAAATTGTGGCAATAATCAATAGCTTACCAACCAAAAAAAGTCCAGGACCAGATGGGTTCACAGCCGAATTCTACCAGAGGTATAAGGAGGAGCTGGTACCATTCCTTCTGAAACTATTCCAATCAATAGAAAAAGAGGGAATCCTCCCTAACTCGTTTTATGAGGCCAGCATCATCCTGATACCAAAGCCTGGCAGAGACACAACAAAAAAAGAGAATTTTAGACCAATATCCTTGATGAACATTGATGCAAAAATCCTCAATAAGATACTGGCAAACAGAATCCAGCAGCACATCAAAAAGCTTATCCACCATGATCAAGTGGGCTTCATCCCTGGGATGCAAGGCTGGTTCAATATACGCAAATCAATAAATGTAATCCAGCATATAAACAGAACCAAAGACAAAAACCACATGATTATCTCAATAGATGCAGAAAAGGCCTTTGACAAAATTCAACAACCCTTCATGCTAAAAACTCTCAATAAATTAGGAATTGATGGGACGTATCTCAAAATAATAAGAGCTATTTATGACAAACCCACAGCCAATATCATACTGAATGGGCAAAAACTGGAAGCATTCCCTTTGAAAACTGGCACAAGACAAGGATGCCCTCTCTCGCCACTTCTATTCAACATAGTGTTGGAAGTTCTGGCCAGGGCAATTAGGCAGGAGAAGGAAATAAAGGGTATTCAATTAGGAAAAGAGGAAGTCAAATTGTCCTTGTTTGCAGATGACATGATAGTATATCTAGAAAACCCCATTGTCTCAGCCCAAAATCTCCTTAAGCTGATAAGCAACTTCAGCAAAGTCTCAGGATACAAAATCAATGTGCAAAAATCACAAGCATTCTTATACATCAATAACAGACAAACAGAGAGCCAAATCATGAGTGAACTCCCATTCACAATTGCTTCAAAGAGAATAAAATACCTAGGAATCCAACTTACAAGGGATGTGAAAGACCTCTTCAAGGAGAACTACAAACCACTGCTCAAGGAAATAAAAGAGGATACAAACAAATGGAAGAACATTCCATGCTCATGGGTAGGAAGAATCAATATCATGAAAATGGCCATCCTTCCCAAGGTAATTTACAGATTCAATGCCATCCCCATCAAGCTACCAATGACTTTCTTCACAGAATTGGAAAAAACTACTTTAAAGTTCATATGGAACCAAAAAAGAGCCCGCATCGCCAAGTCAATCCTAAGCCAAAAGAACAAAGCTGGAGGCATCACACTACCTGACTTCAAACTATACTACAAGGCTACAGTAACCAAAACAGCATGGTACTGGTACCAAAACAGAGATATAGATCAATGGAACAGAACAGAGCCGTCAGAAATAATGCCACATATCTACAAGTATCTGATCTTTGACAAACCTGAGAAAAACAAGAAATGAGGAAAGGATTCCCTATTTAATAAATGGTGCTGGGAAAACTGGCTAGCCATATGTAGAAAGCTGAAACTGGATCCCTTCCTTACACCTTATACAAAAATCAATTCAAGATGGATTAAAGACTTAAATGTTAGACCTAAAACCATAAAAACCCTAGAAGAAAACCTTGGCATTACCATTCAGGACATAGGCATGGGCAAGGACTTCATGTCTAAAACACCAAAAGCAATGGCAACAAAAGCCAAAATTGACAAATGGGATCTAATTAAACTAAAGAGCTTCTGCACAGCAAAGGAAACTACCATCAGAGTGAACAGGCAACCTACAAAATGGGAGAACATTTTCGCAACCAACTCATCTGACAAAGGGCTAATATCCAGAATCTACAATGAACTCCAACAAATTTACAAGAAAAAAACAAACAACCCCATCAAAAAGTGGGCGAAGGACATGAACAGACACTTCTCAAAAGAAGACATTTATGCAGCCAAAAAACACATGAAAAAATGCTCACCATCACTGGCCATCAGAGAAATGCAAATCAAAACCACAATGAGATACCATCTCACACCAGTTAGAATGGCAATCATTAAAAAGTCAGGAAACAACAGGTGCTGGAGAGGATGTGGAGAAATAGGAACACTTTTACACTGTTGGTGGGACTGTAAACTAGTTCAACCCTTGTGGAAGTCAGTGTGGCGATTCCTCAGGGATCTAGAACTAGAAATTCCATTCGACCCAGCCATCCCATTACTGGGTATATACCCAAAGGACTATAAATCATGCTGCTATAAAGACACATGCACACGTATGTTTATTGCGGCATTATTCACAATAGCAAAGACTTGGAACCAACCCAAATGTCCAACAATGATAGACTGGATTAAGAAAATGTGGCACATATACACCATGGAATACTATGCAGCCATAAAAAATGATGAGTTCACGTCCTTTGTAGGGACATGGATGAAACTGGAAATCATCATTCTCAGTAAACTATCGCAAGAACAAAAAACCAAACACCGCATATTCTCACTCCTAGGTGGGAATTGAACAATGAGAACACATGGACACAGGAAGGGGAACATCACACTTCTGGGACTGTTGTGGGGTGGGGGGAGGGGGGAGGGATAGCATTGGGAGATATACCTAATGCTAGATGACAAGTTGGTGGGTGCAGCGCACCAGCATGGCACATGTATACATATGTAACTTACCTGCACATTGCGCACATGTACCATAAAACCTAAAGTATAATAATGATAATAATAATAATAATAATAAAAGAAAAAAAAAATAACTCATGCATAGAAAGACAAAAATCTTATAATCTCATTAATATGCAGAATCTTACAAAGTTAATTTTATAGAAGTAGAGAGTAGAATAGTGGGGAAGGTGTAGTGGAGACCAGGAGAGATTGCTCAAGGGTACAAATGTATAGATAGATAGGGAGAACAAGTTCTGGTGGTGTTTTTCTTTTCTTTTATTCTCCCTTCTTGGACTTCAGGTTCTTGTGTTCTATTGCACAGTAGGGTGACTACAACTACTAACAATGTAGTGTATATTTCAAGTTAGCTAGAAGAGAAGATTTTGAATGTTATCACCACAAAGAAATGATAAATATTTAAGGTGATTGATACGGTAATTACCCTCATTTAATCCTTATACAATGTATACATGTATTAAAATATCAACCTGTATTCCATAAATATGTACAATTATGTGACTATTATAAATTAAAAATTAATCAGAAAGAATAAAAAAAAAAAAAAAAAAAAAAAAAAAAAAAGAAGAGCTGGCACCAATCCTACTGAAACTATTCCAAAAATTTGAGGAGGAGGGACTCCTCCCTAACTCATTCTATGAGGTCAGCATCATTCTGATACCAAAACTTGGCAGAGGCACAATGGGAAAAAAAAAAAAAAAAACTTCAGGCGAATATTCCTGATGAGCATAGATGCAAAAATCCTCAACAAAATACTAGCAAATCAAATCCAGAAGCACATCAAAAAGCTAATCCACCACGAGAGAGAGAGAAAAAGAGAGAGAGATAGGGTTCAGGACACGCTATCCCAAAATGGAGCATCTTGGCCTATTGAATATTTTAAGCTGTAGGAATTTGAGAAACAACATGTACAGGAAGAATTTTTCTGGCCTTCCCCTGAAGCAAGTAATAACACCCTCATGTGAGAGATGCCCTCCCTATACCTAAAGAATGGAGCATCTTTATCTCCATAGACACAGAGTGGAATTTGAATGAACAGGCTTTGCTAAATTTCCCCCAATTTATTACATTTAGTTCATATCCCCTTTGTTCTATCATATTTCTCCATGACTTTTCAATCTTCATCACACCTGGCATAAAAACATTCAGGCTTAACCATTTCTTTGGGTCTTCATTTCCTTATAAAGGCCCCCATATCACATAAAACATGTTAAATAAATTTGTATGCTTTTCTCCAGTTAATGAACCTAAGATGAGTAGAAGGAAAAGATATTTTTACTAACCTTACAGAAGTCTAACCACCAGATTATCAATGGTTGAATATTTAAGAATATTAAAAGCATACCAATAAAAGTATATCTATAATAGTTATAACAGGTTTAAAGCAACCCAAAGATTCAAGCATTTCATTCCTCTGCCAGAAGTCACCAGAATCAGTGAAGACAAATTCTGTGCACCTGTGCCCAGGCGCGGTGGCTCAAGCCTGTAATCCCAGCACTTTGGGAGGCCGAGGTGGGCAGATCACAAGGTCAGGAGATCAAGACCATCCTAGCTAACACGGTGAAACCCTGTCTCTACTAAAAATACAAAAAAAAAAAAAAATTGGCCGGGCATGGTGGCAGGCGCCTGTAGTCCCAGCTACTCGGGAGGCTGAGGCAGGAGAATGGCGTGAACCCAGGAGGCAGAGCTTGCAGTGAGCAGAGATCTCGCCACTGCACTACAGCCTGGGCAAAAGAGCGAGACTTTGTCTCAAAAAAAAAAAACTATTACAAATAGGACTTGTTTAAATTTATCATGCCTACGGCTAATAATGATGATACCCTGTTGAGAATTGAGATCACAATTTAGTTTTATCATCATCTAAATTTTAGTAAAACAAAATTTTAATTTAGTCTTAAGTAAACAATTGCTAAATTTACTGACAATGATAAGAAATTACCAGTTGGTTTGAAATTAACACCTTCATCCATCTTTATTAAGTCCAGGGATGATAAATCATTCAGATTCTTCAAACATAATTCTGTTTAATTATAGAAAACACATTTTAATTTTAGTAAAATAGGGAAGTAGGGCAAAATAATTTATTATTAAATATACTAAAGTTGTGCTATTACTGTGTAATTGTTCTAGAAGAACCATAGTCCCTACTTAAGCACTAAGAAAAAGCTCATTTAAATAAAAAAGCTAATTAATATGCTAAAAACATTTTCTAAAAGTAAAAAGAATACAAGTAATAAAAATAACATTCAGTAAGTAGAAATAACACTTAAAACTTGGAGTATTTAAATGATACACATGTATTACCTCATTTAATCCTCAAAACATCACAATAAGGTAGACACCGATATTTTCATATATAGGTTAGGAAACTAAAGAATAGAGGCTAAGTAACTTGCTCCAGGTCTAAGTAACCACTTTGCTATCTGCCCTCCATTAAGGCAATGGTTTTCTTTTTCTTTTTTCTTTAAACTTCTATCAAAGATATATTAATGTATGCACAAAATATAAGAAGTCAAATCGTTCTGCAAAGATTATTCCAAAAACCACCAGTTCTTCCCCTCCTCCCTGTCTGCCACTTTCTTGAAGCAACAACTTAAAACTGTTTTAACTGATGCTTTTAGGTGTTTACTTTTGTTTCTCTGACAGGAAGCAATGCTAGTTCATGCTCACTATTGATGGGGATCAGAGCAATTGTAGTAATCTGCTGCTGACAGTTCCTTCTCTGCCTCATGCTACAGTCCAGGAGATATAAGATAGTTCAGAGCAGACAGTGGGAATACTCTAAAAGTTCAATACTAAATAGAGCAGCCACTCAAAAAACCACCCTTAGAGTTCTTTGGGAAATAGTTTAAGCAACACTCTTTAGACAGCTTGATAGTGTTAAGCGTTTGGTTAAGTAAAGATTTTGAAGTCTTTTCTAATTTTCTTAATTACCCACTATTAAATCAGTTCATTACCCACTCACTACTTGATAAGTCAATGAAAAATGCTTACTTTACCATAAGCTGAGCATGATTCTAAGCTCTATGTTTACAGCAGTTAACAAGATAAGGTTCTTCTCTTTAGAACTTATATTTTACAGAAGAAAGCAATTAACATACAAATAAATAATAAGGTTTCACATATACTATAAAGAAACATAAGGCTAAGAACCTATAGAATGATTGTGTAGAATTTTAAATCTTTTTACTAAAGCTTATCTTTATTTCCTTTTCTTTCTTTTTCTTTTCCTTTCTTTTTTTTTTTTTTGAGACAGGGTCTCACTCTGTTGCCCAGGCTAAAATACAGTAGCATGATCACAGCTCACTGCAGCCTCAACCTCCCAGGCCCAAGCAATCTTCCCACCTCAGTCTCCCGAGTAGCTGGAACTACAGGCATGTACCACCACAACACCAGCTAATGTTTTTTAAAAACTTTGTAAAGGTGGGATCTCCCTATGTTGTCCAGGCTGGTCTCAAACTCCTGAGCTCAAGCAATCTGCCCACCTTGAACTCCCAAAGGTATTACAGGCATGAACCACCATGCCCAACCTATATGTATTTCTCATAAATGTTATACATTTTGATATAGAGTAAGGCTATCCTCACCCTAATTGTCAAAATAAACACATTACCTTTTCTAAAAACAAGGAAAACAACAAGAACATCATAGAATCATTTTGTCTTCCTCTCAGTAAAGGTGGATTTAAGTAAGATACCACAGGAAGACCTCTCTAAAAAGTTAATATTTGAACAGAGACCTGAATAAAATGAAGGTGTAAAATATGCAAGGAGTGTTCCAAAAATAAGGAACAAAGTGTGCAAAGGACTTGATGTGGGAACAAGCTTGGTGTGTTTAAGGAATAGCAAGAAGGCCAATTTGGTGAGAGTAGAATAAAAGAGAGAGAAAGTGACAAGAGATGTAGTTAGAGAAATAGGCAGGGAGATATCAAGCAGGATTTTGTGGGCTGTGGTGAAAGTTTGTATTTTATTCTAAGAGTGATGGGGAAGCTATTAAGAGTATACTGAGTAAGAAAGTATAATCAAGTTTAGGAAACAGCATATACAGGATCCTTCCTGACAGATTTAAGGCAGATCTCCAAGGATAATAGCAGGGCTCAGAAAATGTTGACTCAAGGCATTTCGAACTCAATAAGACTGAGAGGACTTCAGAAACAAGAAGGTCACTCTGACCTTTCCCTGCCTTTCTGTGTGAAGCATGGTCATAAAGGAATTCTCTGACCTATCTTGTCTAAAAGTCTAAGACCCTCATTCCAGGGTGGAATGGTTCTGTCTCATACCTATGGAATGGTCCTATCTCATGCCCAGGAAGAAAGAATGCTACACAGAGAGGCCAAGAAGAATCTGAACAAACAGGCCTTGTTAAGTTCCTCCCAGTTTATTAACATTAGATAATACTCTTTTTGTCCAGTCATGTTTCTCAACAACTATCCATTTTTTTCATTAGACTTGCCAGAGAAATTCAGTTTTCCCTGGGTCTTTGGGTCTTAATTTCTGAAGGTTCCCATGTCATATACAACTTTGATTAAATAAATTTGTTATGCTTTTCTCTTGTTAATCTGTCTTGTTACAGGAGTGTCAGCTGTGAACATTGCAATGAATGAGGAAAAGATATTACTTTTTTTCTCTCCTACAATACCAAAACCTTAATATTCAGTTATATTTAGCTATTCTTGTTTATAAGGCAAAACTTTGCTAACCCTATGGTGATTGAAGACAAGGCAAATATGAGCTGTGATTCTGCTAATTTAACAAGAGATAAAACATTAAAGTTATCCGAATATAGCAATATATCTCTTTGTCTAATTTCTTGAGTGTATTTGATCATTATTTTCAAAATATATGTTTAATTAAAAATTCCATTACAAAATTAATCAATACCTTGAAGATAATACAACTTATAATCTGTATTTCAACATGAATACAGCAGCATTATGAATATATGCTATTGGTTATTACCATGTTTTAAGAACATATTTATTCTTTAAGCAAGACAATTTTACTGCTTTATCTCTGCATTTTTATTTGCCACACATGTATATCCAAGCAGAGAATAAATTTAAATTGGCTAAATATTTTTAGAGGACCTAGCATATTTTCTTTTACTAAAGAGACAGTTTCAACACAATGAAAAGGTAGCAATTTCTAATCTGAATAAATGCCTAACAATATTTTATACTTTAAAAAACAAGTAAGAAACACTAGTTGATTAACTAAATAACAAAGCTGAGGTTGGATAGGAATACATCTTTGGCACAGGTTGGGATACAAAGCCCATAATCAATCTAGGCTTATATTTTTCAATTAAAATTAAGTAGAAAAGAAAAATACATGTTGGGCACGGTCACTCACACCTATATTCTCAGTGTTTTGGAAGGCAGAGGTAGTAGGATAACTTGAGGCCAGGAGTTTGAGACCAGGCTGGAAAACACAGTGAGAACCCCTTTCTAAAAAAATACAAAATTAACCAGTTGTGGTGGCTCACGCCTACAGTCCCAGCTACTCAGGAGGATCATCTGAGCTCAGGAGTTCAAGGTTACAATGAGCTATGATCACGCCACTGCATTCCATCCTGGGTGACAGAGTAAGACTGTCTCTTTTAAAAAAAAGAAAAAACACAGAGTGTGTATCTGTAGGCATATTTTCAAAGACCAGGGTGATGTTAGAAATAAAAACCAAATAAACCAAGTTAACATATTATACAAAGAAAGATATTCTGATAGAATAAATTGATTAATTCAGAAAAAAAGTATATATGCCAAGCTTTTTGTGTGAAAAAGAAATAGTTCGCATTATTTTTCTGCAGACAAGTTTCCTTTTTAAAAAATGATTTACAAAAGCATATTCTTACTTTCACAATAACTGAACTTTTTCACTAAAATATATAGAATCTAATTTTTAGAATGAAATGCATCTAACCTTGTAATTTTGCTTCAATTCCATCTTTGTTCAATCCAGATGCAAAACCTGCATGTCATGAAAATTTACAAAAAGTAAAATAGAATTTAGTTCATCTTTACAGACTCAGTTTATACCCCAGTTAACTAGTGAAGAGCAGTCTAATTAAATCTTATATAAGAAAAAAAAAATCTCAGCTGATTGAGTTCAAACAAGGCTTAAATATCCATAGAAACAATGAACAGGAATATCATATTTTAACAAGAATGGTATGCAATAAATTTCCAAATGTTTTACACATAGCAAATATCTGTCAAGTGATTAATATCTTCTAATGAACTTTCATTATAACATGAATGTTCCTAGGAAAACATGTTTGGTAATACAACCATTTTGTGCTATTCACTAAAGCTGAAACTACACATACCCTTTAACACAATAATTTCACTCCTAGACATACCCACAGATACACATATACATGTGTATCAAAAGATATACATATAACAATGTTCACAGCAGCATTATTTAAAATTAATAATTTCCTTTCATCAAAAGATTTATAGTCATATAAATGGAATCTTTTCACGAATAGATAGAGCTAGCCTATGGTATGTAAGTCAGAATAGCATTGACTTCTGGGGGCAAATACTGACAGAAAAGGAGCATGAGGGAACATCTAGAAAATGTTCTATATCTTAATCTGGGCTGTGGTTACATGTGTGTATATGTGTGTATAAACACATATATAAAACTTCATTGACCTCTACACCTCATATTTGTGCAGTATACTATAAGTGATATCTCAATACAAAAAAGTAACTACAGAAAATAAAGTAACTATGAAAAGGAAGAAATGAAAATTAAAACATGAAAAGATACCAATATTCATACATAATACTGATAAAAATACACAAGCATACACCCTGAAGGAAAGGCTGGAGAAACAAAATATGGCACTTTTGAACACTGCTGGTAGATATATGAGCTACTAAGGTACCAATTTAGCCACAGGTATCAAATTTATAAATGCATATATCCTTTGACACAGGAATTTCATTTCTAGAGATTTATCATACAGATAGATTCATACATGTAAAAAATGAAGGGTTTTTTTGCTGCATTGTTTGTAATAGCAAACAACTAGAAAAAGTATAAATGTCCATCAATTGGGGATCATTTAAATAGGTGATACATAAGTAAATGGAATATTATTTAGCTATTACAAAAAAAAGCTTCCAGCCAGGCATGGTGGCTCACGGCTATAATCCTAGCACTTTGGGAGGGTGAAATGGGAGGATCGCTTGAGCCCACAAGTTCTAGACCAGCCTAGGCAGCATAGGGAAGCTCTGCCTCTACAATTTTTTTTTTTCAAAAGTTAGCCAGGTGTGCTGGCATGTGCCTGTAGTACCAGCTACTCTGGTGGCTGAGGTGAGAAGATCACTTGAGCCCAGAAGGTTGAAGCTGCAGTAAGCTGTGATCACACCATTGGACTTCAGCCTGGGCAACAGAGTGACAGCCTGTCTCAAAAAAGCTTCCAAGACGTACTAAGAAAAAAAGGAATGTGCAGAAGACTAAAATAATGGAGGTTTAAAAAAACATGCCACAAGGCCAGGCACGGTGGCTCACACCTGTAATACCAGCACTTTGGGAGGCCAAGGCAGGTGGATCACCTGAGATCAGGAGTTTGAGACCAGCCTGGTCAACATGGTGAAGCGCCGTCTCTGCTAAAAATAGAAAAAATTAGCCAGGCGTGGTGGTGCGTGCCTGTAGTCCGAACTACTCAGAAGGGTAAGACAGAGAATCGCTTGAACCCGTGAGGTGGAGGTTGCAGTGAGCGAAGATTGTGCCACTGCACTCTAGCCTGGGCAACCAAGAGAGGCTATCTCAAAAAAAAAAAAATGCCCATAAATTCTTTGATATTCTGCCCTCTGAGAGATGAACTTAATCCCTCTCGCCTTCAGGTGACCAGGACTCAGTGACTTGCTTCTAAAAAACAGAATAAAGCAGAAGTAATGATGTGTGACTTCAGAGACAAAGTTATAAAAAAGTACTGCTGCTTCTGATTTAGTCTGTCTCTGTCTCTGTCTCTCTCTCTCTTTCTCTCTCAGATCATTCATCCCGAGAAAAGTCAGCTGCCATGCTATGAGGAAAGATACACCTGGCAAAAGACTGAGGCCTGCCAACAACTGAGAAACTGAGGCCTCTAACTTACAGCTCTGTGAGTGAGACAACTTAGAAGTGAATCTTCAAAACCCAGGAAAGCCTTCAGATGACTGCAGCCCTAGCTGACATATGTTGCAATCTGAAGAGAGCCTCTGACCCAGAGCCACCTAGCTAAGACACTCCCAGATTCCTAACCCACATAAGCTGTGTGAGATAATAAATTCTGGTTGTTTCTAGATGATTTGTTTTAGGGTAATTTGTTAAAAGGAATGGAAAACTAATACAATATGCCACGATTTGTGTTTAAAAGGTGTGAAACTAAAATTACATTTTCTTATTTACTTTTATATGCAAAAAATATTATACAAAAAAGATATACCAATGATTACAGAACTAGGGGAGGGAAAGGCGAGAGATGGGAATTGAACAACTGTGTGGGTGGGGATATACAAGGAAGAATTTTAGTTGTATATATTCCTTCACTTTATGATTTTTGAACTAAGTTATAATTTTTGAACTAAGTAAATGTATTACCTAGTTGAAATATAAATTTTTAAGTGATATGAATATTTATATAGATATTCTTTTAATATAGGCTTATATTAATTACTCTTTGAGATCTGAAAGTTTTGAACCTCTGTACATTAGAATGATACTTCAATGAGTCAGGCTTTAATTTGGTATTTCAACAACCCCAAGTTGAATGAATGAATGAAAAAACCCTCTGGAAGCCACATAACCAGATGCGGGTTAGCTTTAGAAGCAAGATGAAAATTGTGGCAGCAACAGTAGTACTATATACTTTCATTTCTTATAAACTGAAAAATAAACAGTCATAAACTCAGGAAAAGTGAGTAGCTGAACACTAAGTACAGAAAAAATTCAAAACTTTTTGTAACTTTAACTTATTTTCAATGATTTAGACATTTCTGTTATTTTTATTGGAGCTGAATTTTTTTCTACTAGATCTATTTTTAATGGTGCTGATTTCAAACCTTGTTGAAACACTAGAAGTTAAACAGATAAAAATTTCTCAGCTTGCCTACTCTTGTCTCTAAATGTATTTGGGACTGTTGTTACCTTTTGTTTTGTTACCTATTAGTTTCTGTAATCTATCTATCCTGTAACTTATTAGTATAAATACAGGCCTAGCTGGCTTGAAAAAATTACTACTTTTCCAAATCAAAGTAACAAACCATAATGAGATGGATTTTTCAAGGCTCTGATATAAAGCAAAGTTGACCGTATCCATTCCAAAGCAATATTCACATCCGTGATGGTATGCAGTACTATCTCCGCATTTAAGTGTTCAATAAGATGTCTGTGCAAACTAATGAAAAAAAAACTTTGCATTATGAATATGCAGTTCAATGCCATAACTCTTACTTTTTAACTTTAATAATATATAATATACCCATTGCTACTTTACTAATTCATGAAATATAATTTAATTTCCAAAAACATAAAAGAAAACCTTAAAAAGTCAGTTCAACTTCTAAAAAGGCTTCAGATATACCTCTCTACTCTATGGCTGTAGAAGACAGATTATTGCTTTAACAAAAGTTGAAGCGTAAATTATATCCTACTTTCTCCAAAAGAGAATACATTAAATACCTTACTAATAGGTTCCAGATTCCCTCTATTATTAAATTAAAATAAGATGTGAAAATGATATTTCTCCTTTATTACAAATTAATAATTATAAATTTATATAATTTCATATATAAACTATAATATAATCATAATTACTAAGGCTTTATTACAAATTAGGGTTTGTTATAAACAAGAATACATGCTTGCCAAGAAATACCACTGAATAAAACTACCTTTTAAAAAAATTATTAAATTCTCTAAAATGACACAAACTTTCTAGTTAAATTGTTGAAAACTTTACAGAAAATTGCCTTAAAAAAATCTCCAAACCAAATTTCCCTTTGATATTTTAAAAGGAAATAAAATAAGCTATATTAGCATTAGTATCTTTTTGGAACATTTTTTGTACTACCTGCTTTCTACAGTGTCTCTACAAGCTAACATCTGAATGTACTTGTCCCTTGTGCTTAATCGAGTCATGATAACTGCAGTAGCTGTAGTGTCAAACTGGGGAAAAAACAAACAGAAATTTAGTGAAGAAGAGCACATCTTGGTAGCAGTCCTCTGCAATAACTCAAGACTTCCATTTTATATTAAACAGTCTCCTTGTCTGAAATAATACTTCGAAAAGGCCTTAAAAATGCTCTCACTTTGTTAACCTAAAATTTAATTTAAAAGCCTTCCAAGAGTATAGCTGTAAATATTACTTTGGTTTCAATGTAACATAATTTTGGCAATGTTAAAATCAAAACAAACTTTGGTAACTGTATAAAAGTTGTAAGATTTGGTATAATTTACATATAATCTGATTTACTCTATGAAATTGTAGAATTGTATAACATAATATTTACAAATGTTTTGAAAATATACTCTTCCTGATGTTCCCATAATACCTATAAAAATGACTTATTCATGTATTTGTCAGAGTAGGGTATGTTTTGAAATGTATTTGGGCTAACTTTTGTCATAATGCCTAGGAACACTATTAGCATTTAGTGCTAGGACCTAGGGATGTTACATATTCTGTAATGTGACAGCCGTAAACAAGGAAAACCTGTTCCATCCAAAATGCTAAGAGTACCCCCATTCAGAATAAAAAAAAAAACAAAAAAAACAGTCAAAATCAAAAAGACCTTTAACAGCATACCCATTCATAAACCCATCCCTTCATCAGCCAATACAAGCTTAGACAGAATGAAGGAAGTATGTCCCAGTTGGTGAGGCTTGTTTTACTTTTATTCCTCCATTAAAGGTAAATTTTCTCTACTATATTACTTTTAAGCCTGATATAATTATGACATGCTAATAAAAAAATACACAAATTTTTTTTGTTTTTATCATGTTTTTAAGTATAAAAAGCAAAGTTATTGTCACTTACTTGAGGTCGACCAGCTCTACCAATCATCTGTAGAATATCTGTTTCACTGTACTCTTCAAACAGTCCTCCAGCATAATGCATTGTAGATTTTATAACTACTAGGTGAGCAGGCAAATTTACTCCCATAGCTAAAGTACTGGTAGTAACTGCATCAGATTAAGACATAGTAATTTTGAGCCATTTAACTTTATTGCTTCAGGAAGACTCTTTAATAAAAGACATTCTTATAAATGTAATAAAAATTCATACATAAGAAATTTAGAAGAGAAAAAAGAGCATTATAATCTAATATAGTAACATACCTTAAATCCAAAAACCTATTAAATTCTTGTTTTTCAAATTACACTATGTTCAATAATATGATAAAGAACTAAACACTGCCAAAGAATTTACTGTAGCATCTACATGCATGGGTAACCACTTAATTTTATATTCTCAGAAGAAAAGCAGAAACAAGCAGAACACTTGAGCTTTTTCCTTTTTTCCTCTTAAATAATTTTCCAAAATATTTTACAGTATCCATAAGAAATATGTTTTACTTACAAAGAACTGGTAAATCTCCAACAGTAAAAGCTCCCTCAACTACTTTTCTATCTGACAGCTCCATACCAGCATGATGATAAGCAGCACCATCTTTTAAGATATCTGCAATAGAAATATATCAGCTGTTACTATTAATATTTCATCAATAATTGGCACCTTTCATCTATATGTGAAAATGCCATTCAAAAATTATCTGTAAACCTACCTCTCAGTTTTGAATCTCTTACGGAATATGCATACTTCTGTAACCTATTTAAAAATATCATAAAATTATTGAGTTACTCCCAGTAACATTAGAGAACTCTGAAACAGTTTATTATTTTAAAACTTAGAGATATCAAAAAATTTTCACAATATCATTATCTGAAAACTATTTTAAGAAGTAGAAAATATCCAACTTTCATATTCAAAAGTCCCTAAACTTATGAACTACAATATTAAAGCTCACTTTTAAACCAAGAATTTGGAAAACTCACTTTCCCCAAGAAAACAACATAATTGGTGATTAACAAGTCAGTATATAAGTCTACTCTCATAATTTGCCTAAAAAAAATTGTAAGAAGTAACCATTTCTAAAACTACTATATCACTAGTAAGTAAGCCAAAAAAAAAAAAAAAAAAAACATGGAAATAAACCATAGTTGTTTCCAGTGCTCTGAGACATGGCATTTAAAAAAACTAGGTTAGGAGGAAGCAAGATGGTCAGCTAGAGATGCCTAATGCTCATCCCCCCCACAAAAAAGAGCAAAACAATGAATAAACAACTAACTACATTTTGAACAGAATGACTAAAGGAAAGTGCCTCTCTATAAATTTGAAAGAGGTGATTATTCCACTAGTTGTGCAGACATCAATAGAGGGACACAGGAAACATGAAAACAAAAACAAAAACAAAACAACAACAAAAAAACAGGAAACACACCACCACCAAAGGAACACAATAATTCTCCAGTAACTGATTCCAAAAAACAGAAATTTGTAAATTGTCTGAAAAGGAGTTCAAAGTAATGATCCTAAGGAAACTCACTGAGATACAAGAGAATACAGATAGACAGGTCAATGAAATCAGGAAAACAATTCATTATCTGCATAAGAAAGTCATTCCAAAAGAACCAAACAGAAATCTTGGAGCTAAAGAATTAAATGAATGAAATCAAAAATAGAGAGCTTCAACAGCAAACCAAAACAAGCAGAAGAAAGAATCTGTGAAATGAAGTTATGTTTCTAAAATAGCCTAGTCAGAGGGAAAAAAAAAGAAAGAAAAAAAGAACAAAAAAGAGTGAACAAAGCCTACAGGACTTATGGGACACCATTAAGCAAACAAGTATTCATATTATGGAGGTTCCAGAAGGAGAAGAATGAGGAAAGGCATAGAAAGTTTAACAAAATAATTGCTGAAAACTTCCCAAGTCTTGGGAGAGACATGGACATCCAGCTCCATGAATCTCAAAATCACCAAACATGTTCAAACCCAAAAAGGTCCTCACTGAGGCACATTATAACCAAAATGTTGAAAGTCAAAGACAAAGAGAGAATCTTAAAAGTAGCAAGAGAAAAGTGTCAAGTGATTTATAGGGGAATCTCCATTAGACTATCAGTGGATTTCTCAGCAGAAACCTTGCAGGCCAGGAGAGCATGAGATGATATTTCAAAGTCTTGAAAGAAGACAATATTGCCAGTAAACAATACTATACAAAGCAAAGCTGTTCATCAGAAATGAGGAGAAATAAAGTCTCTGCCAGAAAAATAACAGCTGAAGAAATTCACCACTAGACCTGCCTTATAAGAAATGATTAAAGCAGTTCTTCTACCAGATACAAAAGAATGATAATTAGTATCATGAAAACATATGAAAGCATAAAACACACTGGTAGAGGTAGATACATAGTCAAATTCAGAATGTGCCACCACTGTAATGGTGGTGTGTAAATCTTTCAAATCTCTATTATGAAGGTGAAAAATCAAAATGGTCAAAAATACAGCTACAATGAGTTGTTAAGGAATACTGAATATAAAAAGATGTAAACTGTGTCAACAAACATAAATTGTGGGGGGAGGGCAAAAATCTAGAGTATTTGTATGTGACTGAAGTTCAGTTTAAAATAGTCTATTATAACTATAAGATATTTTACGTAAGCCTTGTGGTAACTGCAAAGCAAAAAGCTACAGGAGATACAAATGAGAAAGAGAAAGGAATCAAAGCTTAGCGCTACAGAAAAACAACAAATCACAAACTTATACAACAAGAGGAAGAAAGGAACAACTGATCTACCAAGCAGCCAGAAAACAATTAAAATGGCAGGAGTAAGTCCTTATCTATCAATAATAACCCTGAAGGCAAATGAATTAAATTCTCCAATCAAGACATATAGTGTCTAAATTGATAGAAGAATAAAAAAGACCAAGATCCAACTATATGCTGCCTACCAGAGATCCATCTTAGCTGTAAGGACACAGGCTGAAAGTTAAGGGGTAGAAGAAAATATTCCACATAAATAGTAACCAAAAGAGAGCAGGGTGGCTATTCTTACATCAGTTAAAATGACTTCAAGTCAAAAACTGTTACAAGAGGCAAAGAAGGTCACAATTTAATGATAAAGGGGTCAATTCATCAAGAGCACATAAGAATTGTAAATATATAAGCACCCAACACTGAAGCATCAAATATATATAAAACATTATTAAAGGACATGAAGAGAGAGATAGACAGCAATACAATAATAGGAAGGGTCTTCAATATCCCACTTTCAATAATGATAGATTAACCAGACCAAAAGTTAACAAAGAAATACTGGACTTGAATTGTACTTTGAGTCAAATGGACCTAACGGACAAATATAGAACTTTGCATTCAATAGCAGCAGAACGTATATGCTTCTCTAGTGCATACGAAACATTCTACAGGACAGATCATATATTAAGCCACAAAACTAGATTTAACTATTTTTAATTAATCTAAATTCAAGATGACTGAAATCATATGTAGTATTATTTCTGACCACAACAATATGAAACTAGAAATCAATAACAGGAAAAATCTTGAAAAAAATCAGAAGTATGTGGAAACTAAACAACATGCTCCTAAACAATCAATGGTCAAAGAAACCAAAAGGGAAATTAAAAAATATCTTGAGACAAGTAACAACGGAAAGACAACACACCAAAACCTATGAGATGTGGCAAAAGTGGTTCTAAGGGGAATTTTTTTTTTTTTTTTTTGATACGGAGTTTCACTCTTGTTGCCTAGGCTGGAGTGCAATGGCACGATCTCGGCTCACTGCAACCTATGCCTCCCAGGTTCAAGCGATTCTCCTGCCTCAGCCTCCTGAGTAGCTGGGATTACAGGCATGTGCCACCACGCCTGGCTAATTTTGTATTTTTAGTAGAGACATGGTTTCCCCATGTTGGTCAGGCTGGTCTTGAACTCAAGAGGAAATTTTAATAAGTGCCTATATTAAAAAAGAAGATACTAAATAGACAGCCTAACATTATACCTACAGGAGCTAGCAAAACAACAAACTAAATGCAAAGTTAGCAGAAGAAAGGAAATAATAAAGATCAGAACAGAAATAAATCAAATAGAGAAAAACCACCAAAAAAACATAGAAAATGATCAATAAAACCAAGACTTGGTTCTTCGAAAAAATAAAATAAACAAATATCTAGCTAGACTAAGGAAAAAAAAAGAAACAAATAAAATAAAAAATGAAACTGGAGAAATTACAACAGATGCCTTAGAAATTAAAGAGATCATAAGGGACTATTATGAACAATTATACATTAATACTAACAAATTGGATAACCTACAGGAAATGGACAAACTCCTAGAAAAATACAACCTGCTAAGTTTGAATCAGGAAGAAATAGAAAGCTTAAAGAGACCAATAACACATAATGAGATTGAAGTAGTAATGAAAAATCTTCCAACAAGGAAAAGCCCAGAACCAGATAGCATCACAACTGAATTCTACCAAACATTCAAAGAAGAATTACCACCAATACTTCATAAACTATTCCAAAAAATACAGCTAGAGGGAATACTTCCAAACATTTTTGTGAGGCTACTATCACTTTGATACCTAGGCCACATAAAGACACTACAAGAAAACTATAGGCTAGTATCTCTGATGAATATTGATGCAAAAATCCTCAATAAAATATAAGCAAACTGAATTCAACAACACATCAAAAAGGATTATACACCATGGCCAAGTGGATTTATTCCTGGCAAGCAAGGCTGGTTTAATACATGCCAATCAACCACTGTGATATATCACATTAACAGAATGAAAGATAAAAAACACAAGATCATCTCAATTGGTGCAGAAAAAGCATTTGACAGCAAGTTCAACATCCTTTCTTGATAAAATCTCTTAACACACAGGCATATAAGGAAAAATTCTCAATTAATGTAACAAAGGCCATTTATGAAAAGCCCACAGCCAACATCATAATCAATGGGGAACAACTGAAAGCTTTTCCACTAAGATACAGTACAAGGCAGGTATGCCCACTCTCACTGCTTCGATTCAACATAGTACTGGAGGTATCAGATAAGAAAAAAATAAATAAAAAGAATTCAAATTTGAAAGGAAGAAGTAAATCTATCTTTATTTGCAGACAACATTATCTTACATGTAAAAAAAACTCAAAGATTCATTAAAAAAACTGTTAGAACTAATAATTCAGTAAAGTTGCAGGATTCAAAATCAATATACAGAGATTAGTAGCGTTTTTAAACATAAATAATAATTTAACTGAAAAAGAAATCTAGAAAACAATCCCAGTTACAATAGCATAAAAAAATAAAATGCTTAGGAATAAGTTTAATTAAGGAGGTAAAAGATCTGTACACTGAAAGCTATCAAACAATGGTGACAGAAATCCAAGATAAAAATAAATGGAAAGATATCCTGTGTTGATGGATTGAAAGAATTAATATTGTTAAAATGTCCATACTACCCAAAGAAGTACAGATTCAATACAATCCCTATCAAAATTCCAATGGCATCCTTCACAGAAATAGAAGAAAAAAATCATAAAATTAACTTTGGGAGGCCGAGATGGGTGGATCACGAGGTCAGGAGATCGAGACTATCCTGGCTAACATGGTGAAACCCCATCTCTACTAAAAATACAAAAAAATTAGCCAGGTGTGGTGGCAGGCGCCTGTAGTCCCAGCTACTCTGGATGCTGAGGCAGGAGAATGGTGTGAACCTGGGAGGCGGACCTTGCAGTGAGCCGAGATCGCGCCACTGCACTCCAGCCTGAGCGACAGAGCAAGACTGCATCTCAAAAAAAAAAAAAAAAAAAAACATAAAATTAGTATGGAATCACAATAAACCCTGGATAGCGACAGCAAAACTGAGAAGGAAAAGAAAGTTGGAGGTACACACTTTCTGATTTAAAATTATACCACAAAGCTGGACTAACCAAAACAATATAGTACTTGCATAAAAACAGAAACACAGACCAATGGAACAGAACAGAGAGCCCAGAAATAAGTCCAAACATACACAGTCAACTAATTTTCCATTAGGGCACCAAAAGAAATGGGGAAACAATAGTTTCTTCCATAAATGACGCTGGAAAAACAATTTCCATATCCAAAAGAATAAAATTGCACCCTTATACCGTACACAAAAATCAACTCAAAAATTGACAAAAGATCTAAATGTAAGACCTGAAATCATAAAACTCCCAGAAGAGAACATAGGGCAAAGCACCTTGATATTGGCCTTGGCAATGCAGCACATCTGCTCTACCAAAAAGTCAGACTGTTTCTTTGGGGGATCCCTGATCCCATTCCGCTGACTGGGTGAGACATGCCAACTGGGGTTTCCAGCCACCTCCTAAAGGTACATGCAGACTGGCAACAGGTCAGTACTCCCTGGGGATGGAGCTTCTAGAGGAAGTCACTGGCTGTCATCTGTGACTGGTGCTATTTCCAGGTATGGGAGAAACTCAGTCAACTAGGGTTTACAGCAGATCCCCAGCAAACTGCAGCAGCTCTATAGCAGAGTGGTCTGTTAAAAGCAAAACAAACAGAAAGCAACAACACCACCAACAAAAAAGATCCCACAAAAACCTCATTCAAAGGTCAGCAACATCAAAGATCAAAGGTAGATAAGCCCACAAAGATGAGAAAGAGTCAACGTAAAAACACTGAAAACTGAAAAAGCCATAGTGTCTCTTCTCCAAATGACTGTAACATTTCTCCAGCAAGGGCAAAGAACTGGGCTGAGGCTGAGATGGCTGAATTGACAGAAGTAGGCTACAGAAGGTGGGTAATAACAAACTTCACTGAGCTAAAGGAGCATGTTATAACCTAATGCAAAAAAAGGTAAGAACCATGGTAAAACAGTACAGGAGCTGATAGCCAGAACAGCCAGTTTAGAGAGGAACATAACTGATCTGATGGAGCTGAGAAACACAACACAAGAACTTCACAATGCAGTCACAAGTATCAATAACAGAATAGACCAAATGGAGGAAAGAATCTCTGAGCTAGATTATCTTTCTGAAATAAGACAGGCAGACAAGAATACAAAAAAAAAAAAAAAAAAAGAAGAAGAAGAATAAGAATGAAAAGGAACGAACAAAACCTCCAAGAAATATGGGATTAAGTAAAGAAACCAAACTTACAACTGACTGGTACCTGAAAGAAACAGGGAGAACAAAACCACATTGGAAAACATACTTCAAGAGAACTTCCAGAAGAACTTCCCCAACCTAGCAAGACAGCCCAGCATTCAAATTCAGGAAATGCAGAGAACCCCAGGAAGATACTCCACACGAACATCAACCTGAAAAGACATAATCATCAGATTCTCCAACGTTGAAATGAAAGAAAAATGTTAAGGGCAGCCAGAGAGAAAATCAGGTCACCTACAAAGGGAAACTCATCAAACTAACAGTGGATCTCTCAGCAGAAAACCTACAAGCCAGAAGAGACTGGAAGCCAATATTCAACATTCTTAAAGAAAAGAATTTCTAACCCAGAATTTCATATCTGGCCAAACTAAGCTTCATAAGCAAAGGAGAAATAAGGTTCTTTTCAGAGACAGCAAATGCTGAGGGAAGTCGCCAGGCCTGCCTTGCAAGAGTTCCTGAAGGAAGCACTAAATATGGAAAGGATAAACAAGTCTGCAAAATAACCAGCTAGCATCATGATGACAGGATCAAATTCACACATAACAATACTAATCTTAAATTGTAAATGGGCTAAATGCCCCAATTAAAAGGCACAGAATGGCAAGCTGGATAAAGAGCCAAGACCCACTAGTATGCAGTCTTCAAGAGACCCATCTCACATGCAAAGACACACATAGGCTCAAAATTAAGGGATGAAGGAAAACTTACCAAGCAAATGGAAAACAGAAAAAAGCAAGGGTTGCAATCCTAATTTCTGACAAAATAGACTTTAAACCAACAAAGATCAAAAAAGACAAAGAAGGGCATTACATAATGGTAAAGGGATCAATGCAACAAGAAGAGCTAACTATCCTAAATATATATGCACCCAATACAGGAGCACCCAGATTCATAAAGCAAGTTCTTAGAGATCTACAAAGAGACTCAGACTCCCAGACAATAATAGCGGAGACTTTAACAACCCATTGACAATATTAGACAGATCACTGAGACAGAAAATTAACAAAGATATTCAGGACCTGAACTCAGCTATGGATCAAGTGGACCTGATAGATAGCTACAGAACTCTCCACTCAAATTCAACAGAATATACATTTTTCTGATAGCTACATGGCATGTACTCTAAAACTGATCACATAATTGGAAGTAAAACACTTCTCAGCAAATGCAAAAGAATGGAAATCATAACAAACAGTCTCTCAGACCAGAGCACAATCAAATTAGAACTCAAGATTAAGAAATATACTCAAAACCACACAACTACATGAAAACTGAACAACCTGCTCCTGAATGACTCTTGGGTAAATAATGAAATTAAGGCAGAAATCAAGAAGTTCTTTGAAACTAATGAGAACAAAGAGACAATGTACCAGAATCTCTGGGACACAGTTAAAGCAGTGTTAAGAGAGAAACATATAGCACCAAATTCCCCCATCAAAAAGCTAGAAACCTCCCAAGTTAACAACCTAACATCTCAACTAAAAGAAGTAGAGAACCAAGAGCAAACAAACCCCAAAGCTAGCAGAAGACAAGAAATAACGAAGATCAGAGCTGAACCGAAGGAGATAGAGACGTGAAAAAACTCTTCAAAGAAAAAAAATCACCAAATCCAGGAGCTAGTTTTTTGAAAAAATTAATACAATAGATAGACTGCTAGCTAGACTAATAAAGAAGAAAGGAGAGAAGGATCAAATAAACACAATCAGAAATGATACAGGGGATATCACCACTGATCCCATAGAAATACAAACAATCATCAGAGAATACTATAAAGACCTCTATGCACATAAACTAGAAAATCTAGAAGAAATGGATGAAATCCTGGACACACACTCTCTTCCAAGACTGAACCAGGAAGAAATTGAATCCCTGAATAGACCAATAATGAGTTCTGGAATTGAGACAGTAATAACTAGCTTACCAACCAAAAAAAGCCCAGGACCAGAAAGATCCACAGCTAAATTCTACCATAGGTACAAAGAAGAGCTGTCACCATTTCTACTGAAACTATTGCAAAAGACTGAAAAGGAGGGACTCCTCCCTAACCCATTTATGAGGCCAGCATCATCCTGATACCAAAACCTGGTGGAGATACAACAAAAAAGGAAAACGTCAGGCCAATATCCTTAACGAACATTGATGGAAAAAGCTTCAATAAAATACTGGCAAACTGAATCCAGCAGCACATCAAAAAGCTTACCCACCATGATCAAGTTGGCTTCATCCCCAGGATGCAAGGTTGGTTCAACGTACACAAATCAATAAATGTGATTCATCACATAAACAGAATTAAAGACATTATCTCAATAGACACAGAAAAGGCCTTCAATACAATTCAACACTCCTTCACATTAAAAACTCTCAACAAACTAGGTATTGAAGGAACATACCTCAAAATAATAAGAGCCATATATGACAAACCCATAGCCAATACCATATTGAATGGGCAAAAACTGGAATCATTCCCCTTGAAAACTGGCACAAGACAAGGATCCCTTCTCTCAACACTCCTATTCAACACAGTTTTGGAAGTTCTGGCAAGGGCAATCAGGAAAGAGAAAGAAACAAAGGCATTTAAACAGGAAGAGAGGAAGTCAAATTATCTTTGTTTGCAGATGACATGATCCTATATTTAGAAAACCTCATCTTCTCAGCACAAAAGCTTCTTAAGCTATTAAGCAATTTCAGCAAAGTCTCAGGATACAAAATCAATGTGCAAAAATCTCTCTAGCATTTCTATACACCAACAACAGGCAATCAGAGAGCCAGTGAATGAACTCCCATTCACAATTGCTACAAAAAGAATAAAATACCTAGGAATACAGCTAAGGAGGGAGGTAAAGAAACTTTTCAAGGAGAACTACAAACCACTGCTCAAAGAAATCAAAGTGGATACAAGCAAATAGAGAAACATTCCATGCTCATGGATAGGAAGAATCAATATTGTGAAAATGGCCATACTGCCCAAAGTAATTTATAGATTCAATGCTATTCCCACTAAACTACCATTGACATTCTTCACAGAATCAGAAAAAAACTATTTTAAAATTTACATGGAACCAAATAGCTGAGATGATCCTAACCAAAAAGAACAAAGCTGGAGGTATCATTCTACCCATCTTCAAACTATACTATTATAGTAACCAAAACAGCATGGGACTGGTACAAGAACAGACATATAGACCAAAGGAACAGAATAGAGAACTCAGAAATAAGACCACACACCTACAAACATCTGATCTTCAACAAATGTGACAAAAGCAAGCAATGGGGAAAGGACACCCTATTTAATAAATGGTGCTGGGAGAGCTGGCTAGCCATATGCAGAAAATTGAAACTGGACCCCTTCCTTACACCCTACACAAGAATTAACTCAAGATGGATTACAGACTTAAATGTAAAACCCAAAACTATAAAAACCCTAGAAGAAAATCTAGGCAATACCCTTCAGGACATAGGCACGGGCAAAGATTTCATGAAGAAAACACCAAAAGCAATTGCAACAAAAGCAAAAATTGACAAATGGCATCAAATTAAAATCAAAATAAGGAGCTTCCATTCAGCAAAAGAAACTATCATGAGAGTAAACAGACAACCTACAGAATAAGAGAAAATTTCTGCAATCTATCTATCTGACAAAGGTCTAATATCCAGAGTCTACAAGGAACTTGAACAAATTTACAAGAAAAAAAACAAACAACCCCATTAAAAAGCGGGCAATGGACATGAACAGACACTTTTCAACAGATGACATACATGTGGCCAACCAATATTATGAAAAAAAGCTCAACATCACTGATCATTAGAGAAATGTAAATCAAAACCACAATGAGATACCATCTCATGCCAGTCAGAATGGCAATTATTAAAAAGTCAAAAAACAACAGATGCTGGCGAGGTTGCAGAGAAAAAGGAACGTTTTTACACTGTTGGTAGTGTAAATTAGTTCAACCATTGTGGAAGATGTTGTGGCAATTCCTCAAAGACCTACAACCAGAAATACCATTTGACCTAGCAATCCCATTACTGGGTATATACCCAAAGGAATATAAATTATTATTTTATAAGGATACATGAATACATATGTTCATTGCAGCATTATTCACAATAGCAAAGACATGGAATCAACCTAAATGCCCATCAGTGATAGATTGGATAAAGAAAATGTGGCACATTTATACTCTGGAATACTACACAGCCGTAAAAAGGAATGATATCATGTCCTTTGCAGAGACATGGATGGAGATGGAAGCCATTATCCTCAGCAAACTAACACAGGAACAGAAAACCAAACACCACATGTTCTCACTTATAAGTGGGAGCTGAATGATGACAACACATGGACATATGGAGGGGAACTCATTGGGACCTGTTGGGGAGGTTGGGGAGGGAGAGCATTAAGAATAATAGCTAATGGATGCTGAGCTTAATACCTAGGTTATGTGATGATTTGTACAGCAATCCACCATGTCACATGTTTACCTATATAACAAACCTGTACATCCTGCACATGTACCCTTAAACTTAAAAGTGGAAAAAAAAAAAAACATAAGAATGGCCAACAGGTATATGAAAAGGTGTTGAACATCACTAATTATCAGGAAATGTAAATTAAAACCACCATATTATAGACAATAAATACAGGTGATGGTGTGGAAAAAAGGGAATCCTAGTACACTGTTGGTGGGAATGCAGATTGGTACAGCCATTATGGAAATAGTATTGAGATTTCTAAAGATATTAAAAATGGAATTACCATATTACCCAGCAACCTCTTCTCTGGGTATATACCCAAAGAAGAAATCATTACCTCATAAGGATATCTGCACTCCCATGTTCCTTGCAGACTGTTCATAATAGTTAAGATATGGAAACAGCCTAAAGGTCTGTTGATGAACTAATGCACAAGAAAAATGTGGTATGTGTGTGTGTACATATACATATATATATATATATATATATATATTTTTTTTTTTTTTTTTTTTTTTTTTGAGACGGAGTCTTGTTCTGTTGCCCAGGCTGAAGTGTGCAGTGGCGCGATCTCAGTTTACTGCAAGCTCTGCCCCCCGGGGTTCACGCCATTCTCCTGCCTCAGCCTCCAGAGTAGCTGGGACTACAGGCACCAGCCACCACGCCCGGCTAATTTTTTGTATTTTTAGTAGAGACAGGGTTTCACCGTGTTAGCCAGGATGGTCTTGATCTCCTGACCTCATGATCCACCTGCCTCGGCTTCCCAAAGTGCTGGGATTACAGGTGTGAGCCACCGCGCCTGGCATGTATATATATATAACATAGTATACACACACATACACACACACATGCACACACACGATGGAATATTATTCAGCCTTATAAAAGAATGAGATTCTGCGATTTGCCACAACATGGCTGGACCTGGAGGACATTGCTAAGACACTAACTGAAATAAGCCAGTCACAGAAAGAAAAATATTGCATGTTCTCACTCATATGTGAAACGTTTTTTTAAAAAGTCAAATATACAGAGGTAGAGAATAAAATAGTAGTTATTAGAGGCAGGAAGGGTGGGAACAGGGGAAGAAATGGGGAGATGTAGGTCAAAAGATACACAGAAAAGCAGATACATAGTGTGAACAAGTCTAGAGACCTAATGTACAACATAAAGACTACAGTTAATAAAACTATTTTGGATTAGGGATTCTTGTTAAGTAAGTAGATTTAGCTGCTCTTGTCAAAAAAAACCTATGTGAGATGAGAGATATGTTAATTTGCATCACTATAGTAACCATTTTACTAGCTATATGAATCACATAACATCATGTTGTAAACCTCAAATATGCCATATAAAATTTATTTTTTAAAAAAGAAAACTAGGTTAAAAGACAAGAGGAAGTTAAGAAAGTGTGTTCATAATTTGAAAATGAATTCTGAGTACATTAAAAGATTTTGGAAGTTGGTAGGCTTGGTTCTTAAGTATATAAAAACATCTAGTATTTTTCTACTTCCTTGTTGCAGATATGACACTAGGAAGAATTATTTTTATGATAACACTCATGACATTTTTTAAGGATTCACAGTGGAATGAAGATAAGGCAAGAGGAAAGGGCATGTTACTATTAAGTACAAACTCTGCTACTCACTGTTAGGTATCTTAGAAATGTTGCCTTATTTAATTATCATAGAAATATGGTGAGATGACTGATTCTCACACATACAATATTGATTAAGAAATTGAAGTTGAAAGAAGTTAAGTAATATGCCCAATAGTGCACAGCTAGTAAAAGTAGCAGCACTGTAATTCAAATCTGAGTCTCTAACTCCAGTATGTTCCTGGAAAAAAAAAAAAAAAACAAGAATAAAAAAGAATATAAAGAAAAAATAAAGGGCAAAGACTGAAGAAAGAAGAGAGGAGAGTTAAAGGAGAGAGAAACTTTCCATTAGTAACTAGGTAAGAGTGGGAAATGAGAAAAGGAATTAAGATATATGTTTGCAAAAAAATGATTATCTGAAACAAAATTAGCTAATTTGTTCACAACAGAAAAAAGGGAGAGGATGAATTGTAAATTAGTTTTAAAGGAACTTGTAGTGTATTTCAATTCCCTACTCATATAGATAAGTTCAGCTCAAAAATGTTAATTATTATGTATTCACCCTAGGACACCAGATATTTCTATGTGAATGATGCCGCCATTGCACAGAATTCTGTAAGTCTCTCAAAACTGCCTTCAGAGTTAAGCTTATGAGCAAAAAAACAAGCCTCATTACTTGATCCCCACATCTTGTTTCTGACAAAAAGTGATATGAACCAACTTGATCATCTAGTTTATTCACCCAACAAGTAGAAAGCTTCAAATTGTTTATACCTACTTACAGCCTCTCTACCCTATACCTACACATTTTTTAAAAAAACCAGTTTATCTTTATTCTATTACTAGTTTTATAATGAACTGGTCAATGTTTTTGAAACCCCATCTTTGTTTTAAAAACTTAGAAAATTAATAAGAGGCGGATGAAGCCAAGATGGCCAAATAGGAACAGCTCCAGTCTACAGCTCCCAGCGTGAGCGATGCAGAAGACAGGTGATTTCTGCATTTCCAACTGAGGTACCGGGTTCATCTCACTGGGGAGCGTCGGATAGTGGGTGCAGGACAGTGGGTGCAGTGCACCAAGTGTGAGCCAAAGCAGGGCGAGGCATTGCCTCACCTGGGAAGCGCAAGGGGTCGGGGAATTCCCTTTCCTAGTCAAAGAAAGGGGTGACAGACGGCACCTGGAAAATCGGGTCACTCCCACCCTAATACTGCACTTTTCTACGGTCTGAGCAAACGGCACACCAGGAGATTATATCCCACGCCTGGCTCGGAGGGTCCTACACCCACGGAGCCTCGCTCATTGCTAGCACAGCAGTCTGAGATCAAACTGCAAGGCGGCAGCGAGGCTGGGGGAGGGGCACCCACCATTGCCGAGGCTTGAGTAGGTAAACAAAGCAGCCAGGAAGCTCGAACTGGGTGGAGCCCACCGCAGCTCAAGGAGGCCTCCCTGCCTCTGTAGACTCCAACTCTGGGGGCAGGGCATAGCCAAACAAAAGGCAGCAGTAACCTCTGCAGACTTAAATGTCCCTGTCTGACAGACTGGAAGACAGTAGTCGTTCTCCCAGCATGCAGCTGGAGATCTGAGAATGGACAGACTGCCTCCACAAGTGGGTCCCTGACCCCTGAGCAGCCTAACTGGGAGGCACCTACCAGTAGGGGCAGACTGACACATCACATGGCCAGGTACTCCTCTGAGACAAAACTTCCAGAGGAATGATCAGGCAGCAGCATTTGCGGTTCATATCCGCTGTTCTGCAGCCACTGCTGCTGATACCCAGGCAAACAGGGTCTGCAGTGAACCTCCAATAAACTCCAACAGACCTGCAGCTGAGCGTCCTGTTAGAAGGAAAACTAACAAACAGAAAGGACATCCACACCAAAAACCCACCTCTACGTCACCATCATCAAAGACCAAAGGTAGATAAAACCACAAAGATGGGGAAAAAACAGAGCAGAAAAACCGGAAACTCTAAAAATCAGAGCGCCTCTCCCCCTCCAAAGGAACACAGCTCCGCACCGGCAACAGAACACAGCTGGACAGAGAATGACTTTGACGAGTTGAGAGAGGAAGGCTTCAGAAGATCAAACTACTCCGAGCTAAAGGAGGAAGTTCGAACCCATGGCAAAGAAGTTAAAAACCTTGAAAAAAAATTAGACGAATGGCTAACTAGAATAATCAATGCAGAGAAGTCCTTAAAGGATCTGATGGAGCTGAAAACCATGGCACGAGAACTACGTGACGAATGCACAAGCCTCAGTAGCAGATTTGATCAACTGGAAGAAAGGGTATCAGTGATGGAAGATCAAATGAATGAAATGAAGTGAGAAGAGAAGTTTAGAGAAAAAAGAATAAAAAGAAACAAACAAAGCCTCCAAGAAATATGGGACTATGTGAAAAGACCAAATCTATGTTTGATTGGTGTACCTGAAAGTGACGGGGAGAATGGAAACAAGTTGGAAAACACTCTGCAGGATATTATCCAGGAGAACTTCTCCAATCTAGCAAGGCAGGCCAACATTCAAATTTAGGAAATACAGAGAATGCCACAAAGATACTCCTCAAGAAGAGCAACTCCAAGACACATAATTGTCAGATTCACCAAAGTTGAAACGAAGGAAAAAATGTTAAGGGCAGCCAGAGAGGAAGGCTGGGTTATCCACAAAGGGAAACCCAGCAGACTAACAGCTGATCTCTCGGCAGAAACTCTACAAGCCAGAAGAGAGTGGGGGCCAATATTCAACATTCTTAAAGAAAAGAATTTTCAACCCAGAATTTCATATCCAGCCAAACTAAGCTTCATAAGTGAAGGAGAAATAAAATCCTTTACAGACAAGCAAAAGCTGAGAGATTTTTGTCACCACCAGGCCTGCCCTAAAAGAGCTCCTGAAGGAAGCACTAAACATGGAAAGGAACAACCGGTACCAGCCACTGTAAAAACATGCCAAATTGTAAAGACCATCAAGGCTAGGAAGAAACTGCATCCACTAACAAGCAAAATAACCAGCTAACATCATAATGAAAGGATCAAATTCACACATAACAATATTAACCTTAAATGTAAATGGGCTAAATGCTCCAATTAAAAGACACAGACTGGCAAACTGGCAAACCCATCTCACGTGCAGAGACACATATAGGCTCAAAATAAAGGGATGGAGGAAGATCTACCAAGCAAATGGAAAACAAAAAAGGCAGGGGTTGCAATCCTAGTCTCTGATAAAACAGACTTTAAACCAACAAAGATCAAAAGAGGCAAAGAAGGCGATTACATAATGGTAAAGGGATCAATTCAACAAGAGCTAACTATCCTAAATATATATGCACTCAATACAGGAGCACCCAGATTCATAAAGCAAGTCCTTAGAGACCTACAAAGAGACTTAGACTCCCACACAATAATAATGGGAGACTTTCACACCCCACTGTCAACATTAGACAGATCAACGAGACAGAAAGTTAACAAGGATATCCAGGAACTGAACTCAGCACTGCACCAACTGGACCTAATAGACATCTACAGAACTCTCCACCCCAAATCAACAGAATATACATTCTTTTCAGCACCACACCACACCTATTCCAAACTTGACCACATAGTTGGAAGTAAAGCACTCCTCAGCAAATGTAAAAGAACAGAAATTATAACAAACTGTCTCTCAGACCACAGTACAATCAAACTAGAACTCAGAATTAAGAAACTCACTCAAAACCGTTCAACTACATGGAAACTGAACAACCTGAATGACTACTGGGGACATAATGAAATGAAGGCAGAAATAAAACTGAACAACCTGAATGACTACTGGGTACATAATGAAATGAAGGCAGAAATAAAGATGTTCTTTGAAACCAATGAGAACAAAGACACAACATACAAGAATCTCTGGGACACATTCAAAGCAGTGCGTAGAGGGAAATTTATAGCACTAAATGCCCACAAGAGAAAGCAGGAAAGATCTAAAATTGACACCCTAACATCACAATTAAAAGAACTAGGGAAGCAAGAGCAAACACATTCAAAAGCTAGCAGAAGGCAAGAAATAACTAAGATCAGAGCAGAACTGAAGGAGATAGAGACACAAAACACCCTTCAAAAAAATCAATGAATCCAGGAGTTGGTTTTTTGAAAAGATAACAAAACTGATAGACCACTAGCAAGACTAAGAAAGAAGAAAAGAGAGAAGAATCAAACAGACACAATAAAAAATGATAAAGGGGATATCGCCACCGATCCCACAGAAATACAAACTACCATCAGAGAATATTATAAACACCTCTACGCAAATAAACTAGAAAATCTAGAAGAAATGGATAAATTCCTCAACACATACACCCTCCCAAGACTAACCAGGAGAAGTTGAATCTCTGAATAGACCAATAACAGGCTCAGAAATTGAGGCAATAATTAATAACTTACTAACCAAAAAAAGTCCAGGACCAGATGGATTCACAGCCGAATTCTACCAGAGGTACAAGGAGGAGCTGTTACCATTCCTTCTGAAACTATTCCAATCAATAGAAAAAGAGGTAATCCTCCCTAACTCATTTTATGAGGCCGGCATCATCCTGATACCAAAGCCTGGCAGAGACACAACAAAAAAAGAGAATTTTAGACCAATATCCCTGATTAATATCGATGCAAAAATCCTCAATAAAATACTGGCAAACCAAATCCAGCAGCACATCAAAAAGCTTATCCACCATGATCAAGTGGGCTTCATCCCTGGGATGCAAGGCTGGTTCAACATACGCAAATCAATAAACGTAATCCAGCATATAAACAGAACCAAAGACAAAAACCACACGATGATCTCAATAGATGCAGAAAAGGCCTTTGACAAAATTCAACAACGCTTCATGCTAAAAACTCTCAATAAATTAGGTATTGATGAGATGTATCTCAAAATAATAAGAGCTATCTATGACAAACCCACAGCCAATATCATACTGAATGGGCAAAAACTGGAAGCATTCCCTTTGAAAACTGGCACAAGACAGGGATGCCCTCTCTCACCACTCCTATTCAACATAGTGTTGGAATTTCTGGCCAGGGCAATCAGGCAGGAGAAAGAAATAAAGGGTATTCAATTAGGAAAAGAGGAAGTCAAACTGTCCCTGTTTGCAGATGACATGATTGTATATCTAGAAAACCCCATTGTCTCAGCCCAAAATCTCCTTAAGCGGATAGGTAACTTCAGCAAAGTCTCAGGATACAAAATCAATGTGCAAAAATCACAAGCATTCCTATACACCAATAACAGACAAACAGAGAGCCAAATCATGAGAGAACTCCCATTCACAATTGCTTCAAAGAGAATAAAATACCTAGGAATCCAACTTACAAGGGATGTGAAGGACCTCTTCAAGGAGAACTACAAACCACTGCTCAACGAGATAAAAGAGGACACAAACAAATGGAAGAACATTCCATGCTCATGGGTAGGAAGAATCAACATCGTGAAAATGGCCATACTGCCCAAGGTAATTTATAGATTCAATGCCATCCCCATCAAGCTACCAATGACTTTCTTCACAGAATTGGAAAAAACTACTTTAAAGTTCACATGGAACCAAAAAAGAGCCCACATTGCCAAGGCAATCCTAAGCCAAAAGAACAAAGCTGGAGGCATCACACTACCTGACTTCAAACTATACTACAAGGCTACAGTAACCAAAACAGCCTAGTACTGGTACCAAAACAGAGATACAGACCAATGGAACAGAACAGAGGCCTCAGAAATAATGCTGCATACCTACAACTATCTGATCTTTGACAAACCTGACAAAAACAAGAAATGGGGAAAGGATTCCCTATTTAATAAATGGTGCTGGGAACTGGCTAGCCATACGTAGAAAGCTCAAACTGGATCCCTTCCTTACACCTTATACAAAAATCAATTCAAGATGGATTAAAGACTTAAATGTTAGACCTAAAACCATAAAAACCCTAGAAGAAAACCTAGGCATTACCATTCAGGACATAGGCATGGGCAAGGACTTCATGTCTAAAACACTAAAAGCAATGGCAACAAAAGCCAAAATTGACAAATGGGATCTAATTAAAGAGCTTCTGTACAGCAAAAGAAACTACCATCAGAGTGAACAGGCAACCTACAGAATGGGAGAAAATTTTTGCAATCTACTCATCTGACAAAGGGCTAATATCCAGAATCTACAATGAACTCAAACAAATTTACAAGAAAAAAACAAACAACCCCATCAAAAAGTGGGTGAAGGATATGAACAGACACTTCTCAAAAGAAGACATTTATGCAGCCAAAAGACACATGAAAAAATGCTCATCATCACTGGCCATCAGAGAAATGCAAATCAAAACCACAAGGAGATACCATCTCACACCAGTTAGAATGGCAATCATTAAAAAGTCAGGAAACAACAGGTGCTGGAGAGGATGTGGAGAAATAGGAACACTTTTACACTGTTGGTGGGACTGTAAACTAGTTCAACCATTGTGGAAGTCAGTGTGGCGATTCCTCAGGGATCTAGAACTAGAAATACCATTTGACCCAGCCATCCCATTACTGGGTATATACCCAAAGGACTATAAATCATGCTGCTATAAAGGCACATGCACACGTATGTTTATTGAGGCACTATTCACAATAGCAAAGACTTGGAACCAACCCAAATGTCCAACAATGATAGACTGGATTAAGAAAATGTGGCACATGTACACCATGGAATACTATGCAGCCATAAAAAATGATGAGTTCATGTCCTTTGTAGGGACATGGATGAACCTGGAAACTATCATTCTCAGCAAACTATTGCAAGGACAAAAAACCAAACACCACATGTTCTCATTCATAGGTGGGAATTGAACAATGAGAACACATGGACACAGTAAGGGGAAGATCACACACACCGGGGCCTGTTGTGGGGTGGGGTGAAGGGGGAGGGATAGCATTAGGCGATATCCCTAATGTTAAATGACGAGTTAATGGGTGTAGCACACCAACATGGCATATGTATACATATGTAACAAACCTGCACGTTGTGCACATGTACCCTAAAACTTAAAGTATAATAAAAAAACAAGAAAATTCATAAGAATGCTATAAAACTACATGCAGTTGGTATGAAAATTAGTAATCATTATTAGATGGTATTCTTATTAGCAATAATTTCACTTTCTCCCTTTCTTTCTACCTCTCAGACTTCATCTACTTTTTGGCTGTGAGCTCTTTGTTGGTTTTTTTCATTCTGTCTTGCTCTCTACTGTTTCTTATTGCTTAATCTTGCTTTGTTGATGTGTATTATAAAAGAACTACTCTACATGCTTCACACCCTAGAGATTTTTTTTCATATGGTAGTAACTAAGAAGATCAAGTTAAATCCTTTAAATGGAAGGAAAAGTGTCAAAATACTATCTAGAGGGTGAATAAGTGGCTATGTTTGTAATTATTTAATAGACTATCTTTATAGTCTACCTTTTTAGTGGATTAAAAAAAAAACAAAGAATGTAAAGAAGACTAAATTGGCTCCTCTAGGCTTGGTACATATCTTTGGTTGACAAGCAACCAGAGATGGTGGCAAAGGAAAAGACTGATAATTGGAAAACTGATCTGACCCAAAGCAGAGAGAAGTATATTCCCCCACCATACAAAATTAGGCAGAAAAAATAAGTATCTGCTCATATCCACATGTCCCAATTTTAGTCTGAGGTCTACCACTAAACATATTTACTGATTTCCAGAAGTTATTAACAATAATAATAAGTTAATGTTCATTACATAGTAATCATGTGCTAGCACTCTGCCGAGACCTTCTGCGATAATCTGGATGCTGTCCATTTAAATCTCATGCTAAATTGTAATCTCCAGTATTGGAGGTGAGGCCTGGTAGGAGGTGAATGGATCACGGGGGCAGATCCTCATGGCTTGGTGCTGTCCTCACAACAGTGAGTGAGTTCTTGTGAGATCTAGTTGCTTAAAAGTGTATGGTACCCGCCCCCCACCCCTGCTCCTGCTCTCACCATGTGATACACCAACTCATCCTTTGCCTTCTGCCATGACTGTAAGCAGCCCAAGGCCTCACCAGAAGCTGAGCAGATGTGGTGCCATGTTTCTTGCACAGCGTGCAAAACTGTGAGCCAATTAAACCTCTCTTCTTTATAAATTACCCAGGCTCAGAAATTTCTTTATATCAATGTAAGAATGACCTAACACACCTGCTAAGATTGAGTGGTAAGCAGGATGAACATGAATCCCCCTTTCCTCAAGAAGTTGATAATCTAATGAATAGAAAAGATATTAAAATAACTATTAAACAAAAGGATATTATAATTATAGTAAGTGCTATGAAATAAAGTACAGGTTGCTTATAAAAGTAAATACAGGGAAACTGATGACTATGGAAAACTGATATTAAAGTTTAGACATGAAGGATAAATAGGAGTTAGGTGAAAACCATTCCAGTAAAAGCAAGCACCATGCAAGACAATGCTGTACAGAGTAACAGTTTGGTGTATTCACAGAACACAGAGGCGAATACAGCTTGACCATGATGATTAAAGGGGGAGAATGGTCATGATAAGTCTGGAGAATTGGCTAGGCATCACATTATATGGGCTATTGCAGGCTACATTAAGGATTTAACATTTAATCCCCAGAACAGTAAGAATCTATTAAAGGGTTTTAGGCAGGAAACTGACATTTAGATTTGCAATCTTACACAATTTATGCTATGTAGAGAATAAAGCTGGATAAGAGAGTGTGTGTGTAGTGATTAAAGAAAAGGATACAGCCTAGGCAAGAGATTAATAGTGACTTGAATTAGGGAAGTGGCAGTGTTGATGGAGACAAAATGACATATTTGAGATATATTTAGAAGTAAGAATAAACAGGACTTTGTAATTGATTGTCTGTGGGGTATAAGGTGAAGACGATATCAATCATAGTTTTCTGCTATGAGTAACTAGGGAGATAATGTATAATTAAGATGGGGAACACTGGAGAAGGAGCTGGTCTGAGAGCAAGAACCAAGGTTCTATTTGGTACATAGTGAGTTTGAGATAACTGTTGGTAGACACACAACTGGATTCAGTTACACAGATGGACTATAGGCCTGGAGCTCAGTAGGGAAGTCTGGGCCGAAGGCATAATTGTGGGAATTCATAGACATGCATAAATATTATTTGAACTTCATGTGAGTAGTTACAAACACCTAAGAGTGTGGCATTAGAAAGAATGAACCTCAGGTATATGCACTCGAATGTCAACATTTAAGAGTTGGGTAGAAGAGGTGAAAAGGGGACTGAGAACGAGCAGCCTGCAAAGGAGGAAGAAAATCAGTAGAGATGATCATGGAAGCACAGACTCCAGAGTGTTTAAGTAAGGTGGAAGTGGCCAAATATGATAGAGAGTCCTTAAAGATTAATTCGCAAGATCAGCTTTAGTGAAAGACTATAAAAGATGCTGGATTGAAATTAGGTTAAAAAAACAGATAGTAGTATGGATAATCTTTATCATTCAAGAAATCTGACCATCAGATTATCAGTATGGATAATCTTTATCATTCAAGAAATCTGGATCACACCTGTACGAAGATTCATTATCTCACTTAATCCTCAAAATTACCATTATCCTTATTTTATAGATGAGGACACTGAGGTTTACCCCAAGGTTATGGGACAAGCCTAATTTTCTCATGTCATCTAGATGAGCCCTAAAAGTCCTTCTACTTCCATGAAAAAATGAAAAACTATACCTCTGTTTCTGTTCCACAGTCATAATAAATTTAGCATCTTTCACAAGAACAGAAGCAGCCTGTTGCACACCCTTCCTTGTTGCACAAAACTGAAAATAAATTCATAACGTTTGTATTAATCATGTTAAAAACTGAATATACTAAAAAATAAGCTATCAACAATCCGTACCACAAGTGTGGGTTTCTGATCAGAGTACATTTGTATAACACTGGCAATTTTGTAGTTGAGGGTTAAATCAAACTTAAATTCAGTTTGGTTACTACTGCAGGGAAATCCAAGGACCACTTTCTGAAGTTTCACTGGTCTATGGCTCTCATCCATTTTCAGACACACAGCTGGTCTTTCTCCATCTGAAAGCCATTCTGCAATCTTTGAAACACAAAAACATGTGCATTAAAATTTTCTTCTAGTAAAGTTTTATTGCTAAAAACAACCGAATTACAAAGCACTTTAAGGTCAAGCTATAAAAGTATTTAATCAAGTATGCTGTCTTTTTCAATATTACATATTCCATTAATATTATTCTGTTGATATAGTGGTCAACACTAGCCATAGTAGTATTTCAAGATTATACCCACTTTTCACCATGGTAAACTTCCAATTAATTATTATTATTTTGTTTTATTTTCCTTCATAAGAATCCAAAGAAAAATTAAAATCAATTTTGTCATAGAGGCCAAATTTCTCACTATTATTTTCACTCCTTTGCTATTTTTGAAAACTATGCCTCAAAATGGCTGACATCTCTTTTGTGTTGTCCTAAATATTAGATAAATAGCAGCAAATTAATAGTTGGTTTAGGTTGGCAAGGGCTGCCAAGTTTTTAAGCAAACAACAAACACTTGAGAGATGCCAGTGCCAAAAGCAAACTTCAGACTCAAGCTAGAGTCACTAGTTAGTTTCTGGAACTGTGGTAAGCAATCCTTATCTTTACACAGCCCAGTTAATAATCAGGCTCCATGCCTTGCTATGAAATTGACTGTTGTTTTGACAGGTAGAAAACATTAAAATAATCTCAAGGTTATCACGAGTAGGGATAAGATCACACAAGAATTTACAGATAGAGGGGAGCAGAAGGCCGAGAATAAAAACCTTAATTTAGGGAAAAATGGAGGAAGAAGATCTGACAAAAGAGACAGAGAAACAGCATTCACAGAAGTAGTGTTTATCACAAAGGGGAAAAGTTTCAAGAATTAGAGAGTACTAGTACATAATAATTGCTTACAAATAAGTAAGAAAAATTTATATTCCAATGTGAAAAAAAGGCAAATGACATAATCTGGCAAGTTTTAAAAAAAGAACTTAAAGTAGTTGATAAATATATTAAAAATATTTACTTTAGTAGAAATCAAAGAAGTAAAAATTTTTTAAATGAGATACTACACTAAACAATAAATCCTATAAATATTTAAAAATAATAATAGCAATAATCATTCCATTATCATACTATCCAGTGTTAGGATACAGGAAAACAGCCTCTGGTAGAAGCGCAAATGAATATAACATTTATTGAAAGAAGTGCTTCTTTAGAGTTTTATATATCCTTTGATTCAGTTATTTCATTCTAAAAGTTCATCCTAAGGAAATAATCACGGATGTTTCAGATACATTAATTTCACTCTGTTTACAATAGCAAAAATTGGAAATAACTTAATCTTCCATTGTTATAGTGTTTGATAAATAAATTACGATAAAACCACAAAAATAGTATTGAAGAATATTTAATGATATAAAAATGTTTAAAGGTGAAATGCAGGTCAAAAAAAAGAGTCTGTACATTATGATTCCTACATGCTTACAAAAAAAAACTACGTACATTATGCCTCCTACATGTGTAAAGATAAACACTAGGATTTAGTTTTGTTGTTTTAATAAACTTTAAATTTTTCTGTATTATTCTTGACAAATATGAACAAAACGAGTTGTCATTTTAAGAACAAGAAAATGATTAATTGTGCCAAATTAATGATAAAGACAAAATATTCCATTGGAATAGACAATATAGTGGCTATTTGCGAAAACAATTTCTAAGAAGTAGTAGGGGAAAACCAGTATTATAGTAGGCTGAGAAGTAAGTAGGAGTGAGAAAGTAGAGTGAGACTATTATTTTTCAAGACGTTTACTTAAAAATTGAAGAAAAAATTAAGTCATATATTCATTATGGAAAGTATAATAGTGCACATGATTATTTCTTTACATGTCCATGTACCCCATTAACCATGAGATCCTCCTCAAGGACGGAGTCCATATATTTTCACTTTTGCGTCTATATTTAGTGCTTACCACAATGCCAAGCATACAGAATTGAGGAGCAAGTGGTAATCATCTAAGCGATTATTTTTATTCTCCACCGTACTTCGCTATACAATTAGAGTCAGCTAGTTACAACAACCATCACATATTGTTAGTGAAGTTATTATAAGGCACCTGAAACCCAGGAAACTAAGACTGTTAGATACTAGCAAACAAGAGATGTCCACATGTCCACAAAAAATATTTTATTAAACCTGATTAACCAAATTTTATGGCCTTAATACTGTCATATTTATGAGATCTAGCCACAACTTTCTACAACATACTTTCCTATTAAAGGAAAGGACAAAAAAATTCACTTTTCTCTAAGATCAAGAGGACTAAATATTTCACAAGTCATAAAAAACCTAAGAGCTTAGTTAAAATTGTAACTCACATCCTCAGCATTTGGAATTGTTGCAGATACAGCTACAAATCGCATTGGAATAGCAGTGCTGGTATTTTTTAAAGTCTGAGAAACAGACTGTACAGTTTTCATTCTGCTAACTACAACTTCAAGAGTTGGACCACGATTTTCATCTTTTACAATATGTACCTAAGCAGGAAATCAAGAAAAAATCATTAGCTATAGAATTAAAAATACATTTAATCAATTAAAATATTCAATAATATTAACATTCTTGCTTGAGAAAATGAGCATTTTCCACTTGAAGGGATAAAACAAACATATAGTTTGGTTGCAATGTCTTTTTTCTTTCTGTCTTATTCTAATTATCCTTTTATGTTTATCTCTGAAAGCAAATGCATTCATTACCTCATCAATGAGAAACAGTCGAACCAGTTGAACCAAAGAGTTGTCTCTCCATTTCCTAGTCATGCTATCCCATTTTTCCTAGAGAGAAAAAAAAGCATACAAGTAGTTTAATGTGATAAGGAATTATAATAAATATTAAGATATCAAAAACATCTTTAACGTGACGTATTACAAATCATAGGCAATTTTGATTGATCCCTTAAGAGTATTCTGAAAAATATTTTAAAATTAAAAAATACTTAAAGAATTTTTACAGTCTTAAAGGTATTTTTAAAACTGGGCCCTCAATTGTTTTTACACTGAACCACAAAATATTCAAAGTCCAAGTTTTGTTACCTATTTTTAAATTCTACCAAGGACCTCCGTCTATAAAACATACTACTTAGGTAAAAGAAAAAAAGCAATAAATATGATTACAAAGTATCCACAATAACAAACTGCCTATTCTTCGTCAATTTTCCCAATTTGGTCATTTGTCTTTTACTTACTGATTTGTAGGTATTCTTTCTGTACCTTGAATTGTAGTATTTTTTTAATGTTTGTTTGTTTACATTGTAAATATATGTTTCTAGTTTATAGTTTTTAAACTTTTTATCTCGGTAAAGAAAAATAGGTATTTTCTAACAAACTAAGGAAATCATAAAGTATAAATAATACCTACTGGAGTTGTCATAATAATATGGGCATGCTGAATCTCAAATAGATCGTCCATTACTGTATCTCCAGTAAGTTCTTTACAATTCAATCCTATTGGTCCAAATTTCTCTTTCCAGTCATCAAAACGCTGACTGCACAAGGCTTTTATTGGTGCCACTGTAACAATATAAAATATTTACTTTGAACATCAATTCAATTTTAAAATTATTTTCACAAACTTTGGTTAATAAAGTTAGCATAAAAAATACACATCTACATAATCGTAATATTGATAAATTAAAAATGAACAATATAGGCATATTATTTAGAGCAGGGGTGTCCAGCCTTTTGGCTTCTCTGGGCCACACGGGAAGAAGAACTGTATCGAGCCACACATAAAACATGCTAACACTAACGATGACTGATAAGCTAAAGAAAAAAAATTCTCATAATGTTTTACAAACGTTACAAATTTGTCGTAAGTTTACAAATTTGTGTTGGGCCGCATTCAAAGCCATCCTGGGCCACATGCGGCCTGCAGGCCACAAGTTAGACAAGCTTGATTTAGAGGTATCAAGGTAATAGCCAAAAAGAACTAAAAATAGAAATAGAAATGATTTATCAGGCAAGTGTAACTAAAAATGGAGAAAGGTAGGGCAGAAAATTGTTGCTTTTCACTATAAGGCCTTCAGTGATATTTGATTTTTAATCCATACGCATATATTACTTTGATTAAAAAATTTTAAAAAATACACACCTAAGAAAGCAGAGTAAAAGTTCCTATGCAAATTTCTAGAATTACAAAATGTTTGATTTTATTTGTTCATTTTGCCTGTCCTTTAAAAAATAAGCATGTAAAACTCAAATTCTCAATTCAAATATTACTTTTTATTTATAATTCTGGAAAATGTGTTTTAAATTTAATGACAAATAAGACCAGACTTTACTAGAAATATATAGAAAACCAAGTAATTCCTGAGGCCAGAAACTGAATTTATTTCTTCATTTTGCTTCAGTGGTTTTCCATTATTACAATTAATCATCACTCTTATAATAAATACTCACTGTAAACAATTTTAATATTCAACCATGGCAATGGTACTTCCATTAACAATCTTGTTATAGCTAGTTCAAACACTACAGTTTTTCCAGAACCAGTTGGAGCACAAATCACAAAATTCCTATCTGTGTAAAGAAGCTAAAAAATAAAAAGTAATCAATCATGTAACATATAGAATTTTTCACACACATTCTCAATTTGTTAAAAAAAAGTCTTAATAAGAATCTAAGGAATAATAGTTCAAACATTTTTCCTCTAAAGTTATAAAAATTGTAACTTTGCTCCAGAGCCTCCACTCTCGAAAAATAACACTATTAGTATTTTTTCATGCTGTTTTATTTGTCAATGTAGACCTAGGAGAAAATCATTCCTGGCTGAGTGCGATGGCTTACACCTGTAATTCCAGCACTTTGGGAAGACAAGGAAGGCAGATCACTTGAGGTCAGGAGTTCGAGACCAGCCTGGCCAACAGAGCAAAACCCTGTCTCCACTACAAATAGAAAACTTAGCCAGGAGTGGTGTCTCAAGCCTGTAATCCCAGTTACTTGCGTAGCTGAGGCAGGAAAATCGCTTGAACCTGGGAAGTAGAAGTTGCAGTGAGCTGAGATTTCACCACTGCACTCAAATACAAACAAATCCACCTATGAAAATCACACATATTCATTTACCAAATATTTTCTGAGCTCCTAAATGTGCTAGACACGGAGTGTGGCAGTGCAGACATAAAGATCTAGTAAATCCCAGCTGTCTCAATCTAGTGATCACAACCTGGTGAAAGGCAGAAAAATAAATAAGTAAAATAAAATACTTACATCATCAAAGGCCTTGGACTGTATATAGTTGAAATATGGAAATTCTTTGAAAATACTTCTAAATTTTGCCGCTTACAATAACATTAAGGAGTCAAATATTTCAGAATTTAAAAAATTAGTTACTTTTAATTTTAAAATTAAGTTACATTAATATTGATTCTGACAATATTTAATGATGAGGTTTTAACATTTGCTATTTGGCATCTTAAGAAAAGAATTATCATAAATTATTCTAGTCTCCAGTCACATTCCATATTCTGAAAAGAACTTGCAAAATTCCTATAGGGAAACAAGAGATTATATAAGGGTTATACTTGAGTGCTAAATATGATGGAAGAGATGCAAGTACATAATGGCAAGTAAATCAGAACTACACTTCTAGTTTATCTTTTCTAGAGTAGTGCTTTTTCTTATTTACCTTGACAAGGCCACTTGATTTTTATCTCTTCTTTAATGTACAGAATTTCACTCAACTATTTCATTAAGCATTGATTGTACTTCATTAGCTGATGTGTTTCTGGTTACCTAATACCAAATCTCTTTGTTTTTGATAATTTGATTGTGTTAAGTGGTGGGTTTAACTATAATTATCAACATACTGGCTTGACAGGAAGAACTTAAATCATCCTTCCCCGTAAGAAAGTTCAAAAATATTAATAGATATGAAGAATAAACTGTCCCCTCTCCAAGGTGAGGGTCTATTGACAGATTGGGAGATATCTGTATTTATATGGTATTCTTCTTACAATATATGAACTACAGTCATTGAACACTACATACAGAATACATTACTAGATTTAGAAAGCTGTGGGAAGCTGTAAATAAAGAAGAAAATGAGTTCCTATAGTTAAGACTTTTATAATCTATTAGAAGTTATAAGATGGTTAAGAACATATCTGAGAACACAAGTACACAGTTATTTAAACAACTGGATTTTTATAAAGATATACAAGAACTGATGGATTGCTGTAGTGATCCTGTTTAAACTTAGATCATATTACTTCTCTGATCAAATTCCTCCCTTTCTCTCAAAGCATATGGCTATAAGGCTCTACATGATCGTTTCCCCACTGCCACTCCCTCCCCGCATCAGCCCCTGCCTTTATCTCTCTGACTTCATGTCCTACTACTCTTTCCCCTGACTCATCTCCTCTAGCTATACTGAACTCCGCTGTTCTTCAAAAATATCACCTATGATCCTGCCATGAGGCCTTCCCTCTGCCTAGACTGTTATTCCTTCCATATTTCCTTGGCTCTTTTCCCTCCATTAAGTGCTTAAATCTGACCTTCTCAAGGTCTACCCTAAGTACTGTTTAATTCTACACCCTGAGCCACAAATCCCAGCAGTCCCAATTTAACCCGCTTACCCTGCTCTACTTTTTTCTTTTCCCATAATAGTCACCACTTTCTAAAAAACTCTATGACTTATTTATATGTTATTACAGTTGTTGAGATCTAGCTTCTTCCCCACCCTCATCCCAAGAATGTCATCTCCTCAAAAGCAAGGATTCATTGTCTGTTTTCTTAAGTGACATATCCCAAATACTTAGAACAGTGCCTGACACATAACTTAGTTAATATAGGTTTGCAATTATTACATCAAGCAGTTAATTTATAAATCCTCATTTTACTTTCTGGTGTGCAAAGTGTCATATCTGTGCCAAAACAAAAACGTAATTTTGAGCTTGAAAATCCATCAGCTTTAGAAGGAATCTCATTTTTCCTTCAAAACATGTCTCTTTCTATCAAATATTTATTTGTAACAAGCCCACGAGTGGGCCATCATGTTGGTTTTTCTCTCATTAGATAGTTCCATATCAATTTATATTCACAAAAATGAATCTTTGATTCAGAGTAGACATAGAATCAGTATTTCAGCTCATAAGAAAACTCAACTGCTAACATCATTTATCATCAATATCAACACTTGAAATCAATTTTTTTCCTTACATTCAATAAACTCTCAGCAGTGTCACTGAAATTATGGGGAAAATGTCTGCAGAACTGAAAATGACAAGACTACTGTGGTAGGACCAATCTGAGAAAACTTCTATTGCCCTGAGGATTCAAATGTAGTAAAATATTTAAAGAGAATAAGAAAATAGGGTGTGTCCAAGTAATCTACAAACTCTCAAATTATCACAAATAGCATTCAGTCTTCTACTTTAAATACATACTTGGAAACAATAAGGTATAGGACAATGAGTTTTACAGAAAATGAACTTTTTGGACAATAAATCAGTGGACACAAGTGTAGGCAGTAGTCCTAACTAATAAAGACCCCTAAACAACAGAATCACTTCAGCCGTGCTAATATAATACAGCATAAAAATCCTCAAAGCTCTTTAAAAGCCAGTGTCATATTATGGAAAGGCTTTCCAGTAAGGGATAAGAAGAATCAGCCATCGTACAGATAGTTAAACATCTTTAACAGCTTACTGCTAATATATTTCCTATGTTTCCATCCTATTTTGATCACCAAAGAAAAGAAAATGTGGCAGCATTGAGACACTATGCTGAATAAAATGCTAAACACTGGTTATATTTATAGTTATATATCAACATGTATAACTCTCCTATTGATCCCTCTCCCTCATTTTTACTCAAATCAGCTATCTGCATTGGAGGCAACTTTTCATGAGAAGTCAGGCAAGTATTTTCTAACCATACTTCAGAATTATGTCAGATGATCCTTCGAGTGCCCAGGATTAGAGTTATTGTTGCCTAGATTTCTCTAGCACAGCTATGCAATATCTGGAATTCATTTTTCATTTTGTCAACTAGACCATAACTTTTGTGGATGCTAGAGCATTGCCAAGCATTGAGTCACTAATTATATATTCCTAAAGCATAGTTTTAATGATGATATTTGACCTGCTCAAAAATATTGCATGGTTTCTCCTCATTGCAGAGATTGTATTTTCACTACAAAAAAGAAGTAACTATGAGAGGTGATAGATACATTAATTAGCCTGATTGTGGTAATTATTTTTGCAATGTTTACATATTAAAAAATATCACGTTGTACTCCTTAAAAAATATACCATTTTTATTTGTCGATTACACCTCAACAAAGCTGGGGGAAAAAATAAAAAATAAAAATAAAAAAAATAAAAAATAAAAAAAATAAATAAAAAATAAAAAACCCTTTGACCTTGGTATTCATGACATTATATGATATGATTCTAAGATAACTATCTAATATTTCTTATTACTTCTTTAATCATATCTTTCACTTTAGCCAAACTGGAAAGCTTATTCTTTCCAAATGTATTTCATACTTTTTTACCTTCACCCTTGCTTATGTCTCTACTTTGGCCAGAACAATTTCCTTACTTTACCTGCCTTACTTTATCTGCCTTTCAATGTATTTGGAAATAGGCAGGTAAATAAGTCATGATCCTTGCCTTCAAAGAGTTCACAGATCATGGGGAAATAGTCACATAAACTGCTGGTGAATTAAAACAAAATAAGTGCACTATTATAGGCATACACAGGGTATTAAAGAAGCAAAAACAATGTTACCTCCAGAACACACAAACATACTCAAAATATTTACACTGGAAATGTCCAGACATGAAAATTGGATTCTAGGTATAAACTCCAAATTGGATTTTCAAAAATACTAGATCTGTAGAAATGTCCCCAATCCACACAATATCCCATTCTCATCCATTTCCCCTACCCAGTTCAACCTAATTTGGCTGCTCTTTCTCAAAGGATGAGAAATTATCTGTACCTATTTCTAAGTAAATATGTAAGTAAATATGCTGTACCTATTTGTAAGTAAATCTGACTTCTGTACTTAATTTGCCATAAACGGATAACTAACAGTTCACGAATCGGCACCAGTCTGTGATCACACCCTGAGTAGCACTATCACACACATACATCTTTTTTTTTTTTTTGAGATGGAGTCTCACTCTTTTGCCATGCTGGAATGCAATGGCACAATCTCAGCTCACTGCAACCTCCGCCTCCCAGGTTCAAGTGATTCTCCTCCCTCAGCCCCCTGAGTAGCTGGGATTACAGGCGCACACCACCAGGCCCAGCTAATTTTTTATATTTTTAGTAGAGACGAGGTTTCACCATGTTGGTCAGGCTGGTCTCGAACTCCTGACCTTGTGATCTGCCTGCCGCAGCCTCCCAAAGTGCTGGAATTACAGGTGTGAACCACTGTACCCAGCCACATGTACCTCTTACATCACCAAAAAGATTAACTTTTCCCTCTTTTTCTCCATCAGCCAAAATAAACAAACACAATTAAACAAATGTTTTAAAATTATGATTTAATAAATACAAAGCAGCTATTGTAAATAACTTAAAGGATACGAATTTCTGTGACAGCCTTCAAGGAACCTAAACCATCTTCTGTTACCTCTGAAAAAAAAAATCCTACATATTTATATAAATATTAAACAAAATTTAATGGTCAGAAGCTAGGACCTGAAATGAATATTTTCAACCTTTCCATAAAAACTGTTTCAATAAAACTAACACAACTTTTTATTGAGAGCAAAGTTAAAAATATTTTTAGCACACAGGATAAAATATTTTAACACACAGCACAGCTTAGAAAATAATGCAATATAATAAAAAAAATGCAGAAATTGCACAGAGAGATAATTTACTCAAATTTACTATATTTTTACATTTTCCCCTATGCTAAGAAATGCGTTTTAGTCTGTACTCATAAAATGAACTGGAAAAGCAAGAAATTACCTTGAATATCATGAGGCTGGAAAGCAACTGAAAAAGATGGTGCTTTGAACATGCATTCTCCGATTTCAGAAGCAGAAAAAGCATTATTTGCTGTAAACACATTTGCAGAATATTGAAATTTCCGCTTACTATTGCTATAGTTCCTTGATTTCCCTTTGTTCATTTCTGTTTGTACAATTTTCACTGAGCCAATGTGAGAGTCCAATTCACTGTCATTAGAATAAGCACTCCCATGTATATTGTCAGATATTTTAAATAATCTGCAAAAAAAAAAAAAGACCCACATATTTTCTCATGTGTAACACTTGCTTGGAATATGAAAAACTAGCATAAAATTGGCCCCCTTAAAAACACTCATAGATTATGGTTTACTCAAACAAAAAAGCTAAACATTCTCCTAAAATATAACTTGCTAAGTTTACCAATGAAGTATGTCTTTCTACTTTCCTAAAACTCAGATAAATCCATTTGTGGTAGTCAGCCTCCAAAATGGCCCAATGATCCTTGCCTGCTCCTCACCCCTTTACAGTCTCCTACAAATTGAATCGCTGAATCAGGACTGGCCTGTCTAACTAGCAGAGTACTGCAGAAGTGCAAATGTTCGACTTACAAGGCTAGGTAATAAAAGACATTGCCCCTTCCCCATGGTCTCTTAGATCTCTCACTCTGTGGAGAGCTAGTCACAATATAAAGAAAGCACTCAAGCAATCCTATGAAGAGGCCCAGGTGGAGAGGTACTGAGGTCTCCTGCCAACAACCAGCACTGACTTTTCAGTCAAGGACAGTAAGCCACCTTGAAGAGAGACCTGATAGCTCCTGTCAAGCTTTCAGATGACTGCAGCATGGCTAACATTTTGATTGTGGCCTTCTTGTGAGAGGCCCCCAATATCTTTATGCATTCTCACAAGACAGCCTAAGCCAGAACTACTAGCTAAGTTGTTCCTAAATTCCTAGCCTGGAGAAACTGTGAGAGATAATAATGTTCATTGTTGTTTTAAACTACTAAATTTTGGGATAATTTTATTATGCAACAACAGATAACTAATGTTCCATTTAAAGTCAGTAAAGTGCTTAAGAGAGAGAAAAAGCCACTAAACATAGTCACAGTAAATAGTAAATTTCATAACACCTAATAGTAGTTAAATGAAACTGAAGTGATTCAAGTTACTGAATTATATTAACATATTAAATTTATAGGAATAAGTTAACAGACTTTTTATGAATTAAAAGTTGTCAGCAACTGCATTTCACGCCACAGAAGCTACCAGATAAGAGTTTTCCTAGCCAATCAAATCAGCACTGTGTATCCCCTCAAAAAGGAAAAGATATAAACTAAGTATATTAGCAGATTAAATCATCCCAAACACTGTATCCAATAACCATTTCAATGTAAGAACTACTTCTTTGCAAAGTTCTAAAAACAAGGAAACACTTTATCTTTATGACTGTACTGTATTATATTTGATCAAAAGACAATCTATCGAAGTAACTTGTTCACAATATCCCTAAGGGATGAAGTAACCATTAAGGTTCCTAATAAAACATTCACATCTTATAGAATAAGTAATGGAGATGACATTCATTCAGGGGCTGAAGATCAAGTTTAATTAGCAATGGCCAGTGCTTTCATCAGTCTTGTCTATGAAATGGAACCTCCATTAAAATGCCTAAACAACAGGGTTCTGAGAGCTTCTGGAATGGTGAACACATCAAGGTGCTGACAGAGTGGCATGCTCAGAAAACTTATGGGAACTCTGCACCCCCTCCCTCATATTTTGCCATATGTATCTCTTTCATATGGAGTTGTACGCTTTATAATAAGCTGGTAAATGTAAGTAAAGTGTTTCCCTTAGGTCTCTGAGTCATTCTAGCAAATTATTAAATCTAAGACGGGGTCATGGGAAGCCTCAAATTTGTAGTTGGCCAGACAGAAATGTGGGTAGCCTGGGAATCTCATTTTCAGCTGGAATTCAAAGTGGGGTCAGTCTTACAGAACTGAGCCTTCAACCTGTGGGGTCTGACGCTAATTCCAGGAGTTAAGTTTCAAATTGATTTAAATTGTTAGATGCCAAGTTGGTGTCAGAGAATCAGTCGGTGTCAGTCAACACCCAGTCTTTACATTTATGGTCAGTTGATTTCCAATGACAGTGCCATGACATTCAGTAGGGAAAGAACAGTCTTTTCAACAAATGAGGCTGGAACAACGGAATATCTACATGCAAAAAGAATGAGGATGGACTCCTACTTCACACAAATATTTAAAATATTAAATAATAGATCACAAATGTAAACATAAGAGCTAAAAACTCTGAAACCCTTAGAAGAAAACTTAAGAGTAAATCTTCGTGACCTTGGATTAGGCAATAATTTCTTAGATATGACACCAAAACCATAAGCAACCAAAGTGACGCCAAATCAGTATTACATCAAAGCAAAAGCATAAGCATAAAAGAAAAATTAGATAAACTGGACTCTATCAAAATTTAAAACTTGCGCTGCGAAGAACACCATCAAAAAAGTGAAAACCCACAGAATGGGGGAAATATTTGCAAATCATACAGATGATAAGAGACTTTTATTGAGAATAAAGAACTCTTAAAACTCAACAATTAAAAGACAAATAGCCCAATTAAAATATGGACAAAGGATCTGAATAAAACATTACTCCAAAGAAGACAAATGGCTGATAATCACATGAAAAGATTCTTAACGTTATTGCTACAGACTGGATATTAATGTCCCTCCTTCCAGATTCATTTGTTGAGGCCCTAATCCCCAGTGGGGTTTTGTTGGTTTTTTTTTTTTTTTGAGATGGAGTCTCGCTCTGTCACCCAGGCTGGAGTGCAGTGGTGTGATCTTGGCTCACTGCAAGCTCCGCCTCCCGGGTTCAAGCGATTCTCCTGCCTCAGCCTCCTGAGTAGCTAGGATTACAGGCGCATGCCACCACACCCGGCTAATTTTTGTATTTTTAGTAGAGACAGGGTTTTACCATGTTGGTCAGGCTGGTCTCGAACTCCTGACCTTGTCATCTGCCCGCCTCAGCCTCCCAATGTTATGGTATTTGGAGGTGGGGCCTTTGCAAGGTAATTGGGTTTAGATGAGGTCATGAGGGTACCTCCCCATGATGGAATTAATGCCCTTATAAAAAGAGGATGAAACATGAGCTCTCTCTGTTTATACACACACCAAAGAAAAACCATGGGAGAACATAACTAGGAAGAGGGTCGTCATCAAGAACCCAACCATGCTGGCACTCTGATTTCTGACTTCCAGCCTCCAGAATCGTGTAAACAAATGTTTGTTATTTACACCACCCAATCTATAGTATTTCATTATACCAGCCCAAAATAACTAAGACAATTAGTCATTACGAAAATGCACATCAACACCACAATGAGATACTTCTTCACATACCCAGTAGGATGGCTATAATAAAAAAGACGGAAAATAACAAGTGCTGGCCAGAATGTGGAGAAACTGGAACCCTCAAATATTGCTGATGGGACTATAAAGTGATGCAGCCACTTTGGAAAACAATTTGGCAGTTCCTCAGAAAAGTTAAATATAAAGTTACCATATGACCCAGCAATTCTACTTCTGGGTTTATATCCAAAGAATTGAAAACACACATTCACACAAAAACTTGCATGCATTTTCATAGCAATATTATTCACAATAGACAAAAAGTGAAAACAACCCAAATGTCCATCAACTGATAAGTGAATAAACAAAATGTGATATATCCATTTAATGGACTATTATTTGGCCATAAAAAAAAATGAAATACTGGCCAGGCGCGGTGGCTTACACCTGTAATCCCAATACTGGGAGGCCGAGGCAGGCAGATCACACAGTCAGGAGATGAAGACCACCCTGGTCAACATGGTGAAATCCCGTCTCTACTAAAAATACAAAAATTAGCTGGGTGTGGTGGCACATGCCTATAGTTCTAGCTACTCGGGAGGCTGAGGCAGGAGAATTGACTGAACCTGGGAGGGCAGAGGTTGTAGCGAACCAAGATCACACCACTGCACTCAAGCCTGGGTGACAGAGTGAGACTCCAAAAAAAAAAAAAAAAAAAAGAGAAAGAAAGGAAGGAAGGAAGGAGGAAGGGAGGGAGGGAAAGAAAGAAAGACTGATACATAACACAACATGCATGAACCTTAAAAATATTACGTTAAGTGCAGCCCTTCATGCTAAAAACTCTCAATAAACTAGGAACTGACAGGATATACCTCAAAATAATAAGAGCTATTTATGACAGACCCACAGCCAATATCATACTGAATGGGCAAAAACTGGAAGCATTCCCTTTGAAAACTGGCACAAGATAGGGATGCCCTCTCTCACCACTCCTATTCAACATAGTGTTGGAAGTTCTGGCCAGGGCAATCAGGCAGGAGAAAGAAATAATGGGTATTCAATTAGGAAAAGAGGAAGTCAAATTGTCCCTGTTTGCAGAAGACATGATTGTATATTTAGAAAACCCCACTGTCCCAGCCCAAAATCTCCTTAAGCTGATAAGCAACTTCAGCGAAGTCTTAGGATACAAAATCAATGTGCAAAAATCACAAGCATTCTTATACACCAATAATAGACAAACAGCCAAATCATGAGTAAACTCTCATTCACAATTGCTACAAAGAGAATAAAATACCTAGGAATCCAACTTACAAGGGATGTGAAGGACCTCTTCAAGGAGAACTACAAACCACTGCTCAATGAAATAAAAGAGGACACAAACAAATGGAAGAACATTCCATGCTCATGGATAGGAAGAATCAATATCGGGAAAATGGCCATACTGCCCAAGGTAATTTATAGATTCAATGCCAACCCCATCAAGCTACCAATGACTTTCTTCACAGAATTGGAAAAAACTACTTTAAAGTTCACATGGAACCAAAAAAGAGCCCACATTGCCAAGTCAATCCTAAGCCAAAAGAACAAAGCTGGAAGCATCATGCTACCTGACTTCAAACTATACTACAAGGCTACAGTAACCAAAACAGCATGGTACTGGTACCAAAACAGAGATATAGACCAATGGAAAAGAAAAGAGCCCTCAGAAATAATGCTGCATACCTACAACTATCTGATCTTTGACAAACCTGACAAAAACAAGAAATGGGGAAAGGATTCCCTATTTAATCAATGGTGCTGGGAAAACTGGCTAGCCATATGTAGAAAGCTCAAACTGGATCCCTTCCTTACACCTTATACAAAAATGAATTCAAGATGGATTAAAGACTTAAATGTTAGACTAAAACCATAAAAACCCTAGAAGAAAACCTAGGCATTACCATTCAGGACATAGGCATGGGCAAGGACTTCATGACTAAAACACCAAAAGCAATGGCAACAAAAGCCAAAATAAACAAATGGGATCTAATTACACTAAAGAGCTTCTGCACAGCAAAGAAACTACCATGAGAGTGAACAGGCAACCAATGGGAGAAAACTTTTGCAATCTACCCACTGACAAAGGGCTAATATCCAGAATCTACAAAGAACTTAAACAAATTTACAAGAAAAAAATCAAACGACCCCATTAAAAAGTGGGCGAAGGATATGAACAGACGATTCTCAAAAGAAGACATTTATGCAGCCAACAGACACATGAAAAAATGCTCATCATCACTGGCCATCAGAGAAATGCAAATCAAAACCATAATGAGATACCATCTCACACCAGTTAGAATGGCGATCATTAAAAAGTCAGGAAACAACAGGTGCTGGAGAGGATGTGGAGAAATAGGAACACTTTTACACTGTCGGTGGGACTGTAAACTAGTTCAACCATTGTGGAAGATGATGTGGCAATTCCTCAAGGATCTAGAACTAGAAATACCATTTGACCCAGCCATCCCATTACTGAGTATATACCCAAAGGATTATAAATCATGCTACTATAAAGACACGTGCACACGTATGTTTATTGCGGCACTATTCGCAATAGCAAAGACTTGGAACCAACCCAAATATCCATCAATGATAGACTGGATTAAGAAAATGTGGCACATATACACCATGGAATACTATGCAGCCATAAAAAAGGATGAGTTCATGTTCTTTGCAGGGACATGGATGAATCTGGAAACTATCATTCTGAGCAAACTATTGTAAGGACAGAAAACCAAACACCACATGTTCTCACTCATAGGTGGGAATTGAACAATGAGAACACTTGGACACAGGGTGGGGAACATCACACACCGGGGCCTGTCATGGGGTGGGGGGTGGGGAAGGGATAGCATTAGAAGAAATACCTAATGTAAATGACGAGTTAATGGGTGCAGTACACCAACATGGCACATGTATACATATGTAACAAACCTGCACGTTATGCACATGTACTCTATAACTTGAAGTATAATAAAAAAAAAAAAAAAGAAAAGAAAAATATTCACCTCCAAAAAAAAAAAGTTACGTTAAGTGAAAAGAAGCCAGGCACAAATGGCCATATTTTGTATAATTCCACTTATATGAAATGTTTAGAATAGGTAAATCCATAGAGATGATAGAGACAGAAAGTAGATTAGTGGCCACCAGGTGCTGTGGAAAGGGAGAAATGAAGAGTAACTGTTAATTAGTAAGGAATTTATTTTGCAGGAGGTGAAAATGTTTTAAAATTAGTTAATAATGATGGTTGCAAAAGTATGTATTATAAAAACCAATGTGGGTAAATACATAAGAATGAAAAAAATAAGAAAATAAAATAATTCTACACTTCAAAAAGGTGCATTTTATGGTATGTGAATTATATCTTAATAAAGCTGTTATTACAAACATTATAGAAATCAACCTCAGCTGGACCCTTTACAGTGTCCATCAGTCCTACCATTATTCTAATTAGACTGCTCTCCCATTCTCCATAATTTATTCCACTCTTCTCATTCTTGCTCAATACTCTCACTTTCTCCCTCAAACTCCACAGATAACCACATCTCCTATGTCACAGAAAACAAAAACAATCAACTAAACTTCTTCTGAATCTTGAATCCATATACCCAACTGAATATCTGAACTATTTACAAATATCTAAAATCAACATGTCCATATCTGTACTCATCACCTTCCCCCGAACCTGTTCTTACTTTATAGTTCTTTAAATCAAAAAAGGGTACTACCAACCTTCATCATTCTGGCTCAAACCAAAAACCCAGGAGTCAGATCTCATATCCAATAATCACTTAAGTCCTGTGGGATTATATCTTCTAAATAATTCTGGATTGTCTCCATTCCTGATACCACTGTCCTAGGTCAGGCTACCATTTTCTCCCATCTAGACTAATAAGATAACCTTTCAAGTGGACCTTCACATTTTAACTCCCTTCCATTATAATTTATCCTCCATACTGGGGCCAAAATGAACTCTTAAAGAAAAGAAAATCTAATTTCACTCCTCTGTTTCAAACCCAAGGCATTAGGAAAATGGGTCTCAAACATTAGGAAAATGGGTGCATAATAATCACCTAGAAAATTTGTTAAAAATGAAGATTCCTGTGTCCCACCTGGACTGTTGTGGTACCATTTATAGTAGATAGTTATATATTACAATTATGGTTATTTTTATGTGTAGGACCAGGACTATGACACCAGGAATGGAGAAAGTATGGAATTATTTAGGAGATAGAATTTTACTGTTTTTCTCATTCACATTCTACCATATTTAACACTTTTAGATGTACAAATATTCAACTTTATTCACAGAATATTATTTAGTTTAATTATAATAATTACCTTTTCCGGAATACTGATGTGCTCGCTCCTTTATCTTCTGCAAAATTAACTAATTTTGTATCATCAGGAACACTCTTCTCAGGTGCTATCTCAGTGCCAATGTGATTTTTATATTTCTGAGAAGCATATGTCAGCTTGCCAGCAACATGTGATAAGTCATTGTTACCTACCCCTTCTAAATTTAGATCATCCTGTTCATATTTATCAGAAGAAAAGGCAAATTGGAATTTTTGTGTTGGTGAAATATAATTTGTGTCTTCATTAGTTATCTTTAAATTTGATGTTAACATTTTTGGCCTCTTTTCCTGACCTACAAAAAAGGAATATCTTAATTATTACATGTTCTCCATTAAAGGAAATTTTCAAAATGATGATGAAAAACTTTAATAAAAATTCCAAGTTAAGTATGAAAGCCAAAAGCAAAGCACTAGTAATAAGACAATCTGTAATACCATATATGGTTTTAAAATATAGGTGATTGTTACACTTATGGTATATTACATCACTAAAAGACACTCAGAAATTAATGTGCAATTATTGAATTAAATTTGAAGTTTATATGGCACCTGCATTATAAAATAGGTTTAATTTCTTCCTGACCCATAACAAATGATATAATTATACAAGTAATTATGAAGATTTAAAATTTATATAAATGATTTGCACACAGAAATACAATGACCAATTATATAAAATGTTACCAAACACAATACATTATTAACATATCTAATGCTTTTAAGTTTGTAATCTTGCTTCTAAAATCAAAATAAAGGAATGGTTTCATCAGAGTGACGGAATTTTAAAGGTTTCTTTAGAGGCTTTGCAAGAATTTTTAGGGAAGTTTAGAGGGAATTTGGACGTCTTACGAGAACTTAAATTTGTTTTAGCATCTATGTATCTACATTATACACTATGCTATATATTATTTGATATAAGTATATATATAACATATAGGTAAATTACAAAGCTTAATAATAAAATGTATGTGCATGAACCTATGACCCAATTTAAAAATTAAAATTTTACTAATATTACATTAGGTTACATACATTGTTTGAGCATGCTTGTTTTTGGGCTTTTTAAAAATGGTATCACACCATATTTAATCTTCTGCATCTCGCTTTTTTCACTCAATATTTCTGGGATATGGTTACCAGGTGATCTTACCTTTAGTAAATGGCAAGGCAAAAACTGAATAGCGGTGATAGGAGTTTTAATAGTCACAGAAAAAATGTTCATAAAACAAAAATCGAAACGTGTGTGTAATAGTGTATTATGTGCATTTGTGTATACGTATGTAGGTGTATTATATGTATAGAGAAGAAAAATATTTTAAATTTTAAGATTTGGTGGGCACTATTTTGTTTTTGGGGGTATGTTATGTATTTAGAGATGAGGAGGGTCTGTTTGTTTGTTTATATATTTATTTATTTATTTAGAGATAGGGTCCCACTATGTTGCCCAGGCTGGACTGCAGTGGCTATTCACAGACTCCCAAGTAGCTGGGACTACAGGTGCCACTGCATCCAGCTTGGTGAGCATTCTTTTTAATAAAAGAAGGATCTGACTTTCATTTTATTTCATTAAAATAAAGAAATTTTAATTGTTTACATAATGAGTATACATATTTTGGGGGGGTATCTGATATTTTCATACATGTATATACAATGTATAATGATCAAATCAGAGTTTTCAAAAAAATATTGCCATGAACTGTATGGGTTTGGCTTCACAACAAGTATGTGATAATTTACCTAACAGTTTATTACTTTCTTTTTTTTTTTTTTTTTTTTTTTTTGAGACAGAGTCTCCCTCTATTGCCCAGGATAGAGTGCAGTGGTGCAATCTCAGCTCACTGCAACCTCTGCCTCCTGGGTTCAAGCCATTCTCCTGCCTCAGCCTCCCGAGTAGCTGGGACTACAGGTGTACACCACCACGCCTAGCTAGTTTTTTAGTAGAGATGGGGTTTCATCATATTGGCCAGGCTGGGTGATCTGTCCACCTCGGCCTCCCAGACTTTCTAATTCTTCCTTTAACTCCTGAATATCTGAAATTTCTGAAATCAATACCCAATATGAATATACATATTTTGGGGGCATATGCATTATTTTGATACATGTATACACAACGTATAACAATCAAATCAGGGTTTTTAAAAAAATATTGCCATGAACTGTATGGGTTTGGCTTCAAAACAAGTATGTGATAATTTACCTAACAGTTTATGACTTTCTAATTCTTCCTCTAACTCCTGAGTAACTGGAATTTCTGAAATCAATGGAGCAGGAGGGAGAAACCAATCCAATGACTTTTCGTTGTCTGGATGGCTATATAAAATATAAAAATGTGAGTATATATGTTAATAAAGATATAACATGAGAAGCTATGTATTTATTAAACATTACTCAATTAGACTCTTAAACATCCTATAAATTAACTTTCTGTCAGCACTTTGATTTATCCCTATACAGCAGTGTTTTCAACCTTTTACCCTTATGTATCATAGGATTAATGATACTGCTGTGTGAGATATGCTACCTAAATAATCCTAAATAATGGCAATAATTCTATCTCCTTTTCTCCAATTCAAATGCCAGTAACAGGAATCTCAAATCTGCTCCAATATAAAAACGAAGTAGTAAATCATTCTCAAACTTTAGCATTTTAACTATTACAAGTAACAAATTACTTGACATATCTCACAACTAATCATGGGTCATCAATGTGTAAACGACACCATTACTGGTATTCCAGAGCTGGGATCCCCAACCCCTGGGCCGCAGACTGCTGCTGGCCTGTTAGGAACCCGGCTGCACAGCAAGAGGTGAGCAGTGGGCAAGTGAGCAGTACTGCCTGAGCTCTGACTTCTGTCAGATCAGCGACGACATTAGATTCTCACAGGAGTGCGAGCCCTATTGTGAACTGCACATGAGAGGGCTCTAGGTTGCATGCTCCTTATGAGAATCTAACTAATGCCTGATGATCTGAGGTGGAACAGTTTCATCCCGAAACCATCTATGGAATAACTGTCCACAAATTCAGTCCCTGGTGCCAAAAAGGTTGGGGACCGTTGTTCTAGAGTATTCCTATAACATTATCACAAATTAATGTCCTAACCTAAATATTCTTAGTCCAAACCATCTACAAACTACAGAAAAATCCAAGATATCATTTGAAACTGATGACCTCTTTATAACCTATAGTAATAGATATTTTTGCCACCCTGTTGGCATCATTAACTACCCCTCCTCATCTTTCAACTGTGATCGTGTTAACTGATACTGCTTTAATGGTTCCTCTCCCATCAAAGTTGACTTGTTCTTCATTAGGACAAAAAGATAAGTGTTAGGTGACAGGAAATAAAGTTGAGAAGAGCATCATATATTTTGTCTATACCAAGTCCCAAAGATTTTATGATCTAGTCATTTAGGATGTTACGCTCTCTAAAGTGAGAGACTCAGTCTTTTACTTTTCTGTCTCTCAGAGCACCTAGCACATAGCTACTCTGACCATATTTTCCGAGTAAAAAATCTACAACACATTATCTTGCAACGTCTAACAGACTGCTTAATAACAAGCCAGATCTTTTAAAATGTAGGACTATGTCAGAGGGTCCCCAAGATCACCCCCAGTTCAATAATACCCTAAAATGATTCATAAGACTCAGCATGTAGTCCTACTCACGGCTACCAGGGCGAAGTCCAAGGAAAACCAGGCATGAGCTTTCAAGAGTCTTCTCCCAGCAGACTCTGCAGGAGGCACTTAATTATCTCAGTAATGACTTAGGACAATACCCATGAAATGTTGCCAAAGAAGGGAAGCTCTTCAGGGACCCAATGCCCAGGTTTTTATTGGGGGCTAACATTAACATAAGCATCCCCTGTCTGGCACACACCTAAATTCCAGAATCTCAGAAAAACGGCAGGTGTTCAACATAAACCATATTATTTGTATAAACAGTTTACACATAGTAAGCCACTGTTGTCAGTTAATGGACGGGATCTTCCTGAAATCTAAGTTCTCAGACTCTAGCCAAAGACGCCCTTGCAAACAGGCCTTTTCAAGAAAAGCAGTTTAGGTCTGCTATATTAACTCTTTTCTACACAAGGACTATTTCAGAAAATCCAAGAAAGAGGAATAATAGCTGTACTATTCTGCCTCTTAATAAAATCAAATCTTCCTTATAATTTCCCAGTTTTTTTTCCAGAGGTGGCATCATCATCCCAGTCACCCAGAATCCAAACCATAGTATCTTTTTTACTAACTATATCTAGATACATATTAGGTCTTATTGTATATTCCTTGTAATGCTTCTTATCATTTCCTTTGTGTTTCCATGGTCATTATCATAATCAAGGCTCTTACTAACTTGTCTTAACTTCCCTCATTGCCTCCAGGCTTTCTCTCTATTTTACAAGTTCCTACCACATTCATCTGGAATTGTTTTCATTATATTACTCCATTCAAAATTCTTCAATGGCTTTCAAAGATTGCCAAACTTCCTAGTGGCCTCAGACCACCTTATAGTTTTAACTCTCCTACACACACCTTACAGTCCAAAATAAACTAAACTCCCTGTTGTATAACAAATAGATAATGCATTGTCTCTCCTCATCTTTTTTTTTTTTTTTTCTCCCTCCTGAGACAAGAGTCTCACTCTGCCACCCAGGTTGGAGTGCAGTGGCCAGATCTCGGATCACCACAACCTCCACCTCCTGGGTTCAAGTGATTCTCACGCCTCAGCCTCCCCAGTAGCTGGGATTACAGGCATATAGCACCATGTCCGGCTAATTTTTGTATTTTTAGTAGAGATGGCGTTTCACCATGTTGGCCAGGCTAATCTCAAACTCCTGGACTCAAGTGATTTGCCCACCTCAACCTCCCAAAGTGCTGGGATTACAGGTGTGAGCCACTGTGCCTGGTCACTCCTCACCCTCATTCAAAGATATTTACTCAGCTTGCCCCTGTGCCCTGCCCCACTCCGATATCTACATGCAGAAGTTCTACTATTTTATTCATTCATTAATCCATTCAGTAATTATTTACTGAGTACTATGTGCCAGGTATTGTTCTAGGCACTAGAGCTTATATTCAAAGGCTGGCTCAAATCCTACCTTTTCCAAGAAATCTCCCTAGGTTCCCAAAGATTTTCTCCTCCCTTCTTCTTATAGAGGGAACCTATAATATGTATTATAGTCTGCCTTGAGCTGTGTGAATGTACAGATAGATAATAGAGAAACAGATAAGTAGATGGATAGCTTTGACAGACAGATATTTGATACTCCCTCTAGATTATAAATACCTAGAGTTTTATTTTTATGTCCATTTACATCAGCAGTACTTAGCAAAGTCCTTTACATAATTTCAATAAATAATTGTTGATTTAATTCAATGGCTTTTAACCCACAGTGAATTATATCCAAAATCCTTATTCCAGCATTTAACGCACATCACCATCTAACCTCAACTTAGAATTTCTAACTTTATGTCCCAATGTTTCTCCTTCATGAATTGTCTATTCCAGGAAACTTCTCTACATGTTATCCCTTAATAGTACCAAGAATTGTCCTATCTCCATTCTTTTTCTCTTGCTCTAACACTCTGCCTTCAAATGCCCACTTCTTCTCTTTTTATAGGAATTATCAAATCCTTTAAAGCCTCCTGAAGTCTCCCCCTACTACCCAAAAAGCCTGACCTGACTGTGTACTCCAAGACGACCTTCCTTCCAAGTCTGAAATTTCACTGCATGAACATATGCTTGTCATTTGCTTTGCACATATTTTTTACCGTATTTTCAGAAAAACCACCATATGTTACAAAATTTGCATTGGCCAGACCTGATTAACACATGTTGCCCCAGTTGGATGTGCTCTTTCACTCTCAAAAGTGTCCCAGTATAGATGATTATTTACATGGTCATATTACCTATTAATGTCTTTCCATTTGTGTGTTTAATCTCCTCAACTAGATTTTAAGTACTTTGTAAGTAAAAGTCTGTTTCATCCTTTTTATAACCCTTTCAACTTTCAATCAATATTTGAATGAACAAGTAAAATAATGAGGCAATAAATATATCTCATTAAAATAGGATAATACAATACACGAAAAATACACAGAAAATTCAAAATTGAACAATGCACATGAAAATCCACAAAAGCCAGTATTTAACATACTATCTACTCTCTAGTCTTGTTTTCTTTGGTCTCACATCTTTATTCCCACACCTACTTCCTGCCAGCACTTAATGTGCCTATCATACTTTGCCTTTGGCATACTGTCCATTCTGTTTCCAGATGGTGACGTCATTCCTTGTCCTGAGCTACTCTTTGAGCATTATTTCCCATTTTTAGCTTGGCCAAAAATAATCCGAACAAACCAGAAATGCAAATAAATGCAAGCCAAATAGGCAAGAATCTATTTTTTTTTTTTTTTTTTTTTTTTGATACGGAGTTTCACTCTGTTGCTCAGGCTGGAGTGCAGTGGTGCCATCCTAGCTCACTGCAACCTCCGCCTCAGGCTTCAAGCAATTCTCATGCCTCGGCCTCCCAAGTAGCTGGGATTAGAGGCATGCGCCACCAGGCCCGGCTAATTTTTTTGTGCTTTTAGTAGAGCCAGGGTTTCACCATGTTGGCTAGGCTGGTCTTGAACTCCTGATTTCAGGTGATCCACCCGCCTCAGCCTTCCAAAGTGCTGGGATTACAGGTGTGAGCCACTGCGCCTGGCCCAAATCTATTCTATTTTTAAAATTATAACATTTAAGATGTTAAACTTCAGTTACTCCCCTATACTACTGGTAAGAGAATTCCATGTTTACCAAATATGTAACTGAAATATCGTTCTGTTGATTCCTCATTTTTATTTGTATATTTACCAGAGAGAAAACTAAAACTCACCCAAATTCAAAAAATCCTAAAGTAATATACTATGTTATCAATCTTTAAGGGAGACTTACTTTTCAACTTCATCTGGTTTTTCAAAACACAAATTTTCCAAAGAAAACAAGCAATCATTTGATTTCAGCATTGTTGAAAACTGGAATTTGTCATAAATCTACAAAATATGGAAAAAGTAGTTTATATTTTATTTATAAAGATGTAGAAAAATATTTCTGTATAATCACTAATTTTCCATAGTCTCCTGTAAAATATAACCACAGACTATCCTTCCAGCTTCATCGTCTGCAACTTCCTTCAAAGCACCTCAATATTCACATACATTATTCTCTGTTTTCCACTCATTCATGGATTCACACTTGCTCCCTTCTCTTCATAGTGCTCCAATGCTTGGAATGTGTTTTCTGCCATTCTCCAACTGGCAAATTCCTATCCATCCTTCAAGTTATAGGTCAAATGTCATTTCTTCTTCAAAGGCTTTTCTGAATTTGTTTTCTTCCTCAAGGCAGAATCAATCAGTCTTCTTGGGCTCTTAAATACTTTGTTCACACCATTATCTTCGAGTTAGGACAGCACATTTTATTGTGAATGTGTGCACCTCTAACAATATACTATGTATATATGCAGGGATTTGCTTCAAAATAAAGGGGAGAGATGAAGGAGTATTGAAATAATATTGACAATGAGTTGATCACAACTAAAGCTATGTAATAGGTACATGGGGTTCATTATAATATTTTTTCATATGTTTGAACTTTTTCAAAATAAAAAAATTACAAGTTATACATATGCATATTTACATTTATATTAGATAATGCATATACTACACGTTTATATTCTTTTTTAAAAGATAATTTTTGCACTCAGAGATATTACCTAAACATAAAGGATAAAAACATTCAGCATTGGCCACCTTGGAACATAACAAAAATCTGGGGCTGAACAAAGATGCAAATGTGATTTTAAAAAAAAAACACTAGTCTCTAGATACATACATTGCTCCCATTAGAATTATTTTTCCCTGCATATCCCATTTTTTTCTAAATTCTTAAACATCATAGAACATTCTATATGACAAACCATAAAATCAGACAAATTGTAAAAAATCACATTTCTGCTTCTTCTGTTTTAGTTAATACATTGTAAATTTGTCCTCAAGATAGAAACTACAGTCAAAGAAATTGTATAAATGCCATCTAGTGGAGAAATACGCATTACCAAGTCAGATTATGTCTCTCCAATTTTGAATCCTACTTGATGTGGGGATGAGATACAAGTGGGAGTGATATGGGGAAGGGAGAATGTTTCCACATACACCGCTTGACAAATGCTACTGTATGAGAACTAAACCTGTATATATACTTTAGGGCTGTTCTTACTGATATAGAATATTGTGAGGTTTTTCACTGTTTTCGTTATTGGGTTCTTCCCCCTTCCATCTGTTTAGTGTAACTGCCCTCTTCATTTTTCTCTATCTATTAATCAGTTGCCAACAAAAACAAGTAGTAAAAATGAAACAAACTAGTATGGTTCTATAAATGTCTAAAACAATTTGACTATACAAAAAATAGAAGCCTAGGATAATAGGGCAGGAGGTAGAGGGAGTCATTCAGAACTATGCGAAATCTTTAACAGCTTTAAGTAAACAATTTCAGAACTTGAAAACAATTATCTGAAAAAGTATAAATGAAAACGTTAATCATGTTTTTATATTGCCTAAAAAGTAACAAATAAAATGTTCCCTTTCTAGTTTTAGGAAATCTATGTTCAAACAAAAGAAACTTTTTCTAAAATAAACCTCACCAGACCAGTTTCATATGGCTTTGCTACCTCAGAATTTAAGTCAAAAATCTTAAGGCTAACATTTATACACTTGAATACTTTCTTCCCAAAGCAACTACAAATAGACAACAAAACTACAAATTTAAAACATTTGGGAAGAAAAGCGTTGCATAAACTGACAAAAACCTCCTATACAAACAGCAAATATTTTCATAAGAATTTTTGATTTCTAGTTCTAGCATACAAGAATATAACTTGTTTGGGTTCAGAATAAAAATTTGATTTCTTATATGCTCCTATGAAAAAAACACCCCTTATCTAAAACTGCATCCTCTCATCCTGCATTATTTTTCTTCATAGCATGAACTGATAACTAACATTATAGTATATGCTTAGTTGTTTATTACGTTTCTCCCTTTAGAGCAAGCAGGGACTTTTTGCTCACTAATGTGTTCCAATAACCCAGAATAGTGCCTGGCACACAGTAAATGGTCCATAAGAATGCATTGTGGAATAAATGCATTAGCAATAACCAGTTTATAAAAATAGTGTTAAATAAAAATAATTTTCTGTTAATTTAGAAACTTAAAATTTGAGCCCCAATCTTCAACGTTCAGTTTAAAAATGTGAAATTTTTTTCTAGTTCAGGATTTATGTAAATAAAATCATGAAGGCTCTAAAAGATGATGAATTTAGCACTTTCATTATGTAAACAAATCTTTTTTTAAAAAAGAAACACAGGTCCTAAAAGGGGCCTTGCTACAGTTCAGTATGAGTTTGTGATGTGAGGGGATGCTATTTTAAATTAATTAAAGTTCTAGGTTTAGATTCAGATTTTCTAAGTTCCTATTATTTATTATTAAAGTTTTAGTTTCAGCACGTGGCACAAAATTAGATTGCCAAACACAATAAACAATATCATCCCAGGTAGCTTTATTTTTAAGTGTCTGCTCTGCTATAATCACTGTCAAAATACTTAAAACTATTTTTGAGTCTACATAATTTGCGGTGCCGACCTTCTCTAGTTATATTAATGACAATCTCTAGTTAAATATTAATACAACTAGATACAATTAATCTCTAGTTATATTAATGACAATTCATCATTTTGTCTTCTGTAATCTTTATTGTATAAAATTATTGTATTGTACACAATTATTGTACAAACTTATTGTATAAAATTGCAGGCCTATTACTTATTTCTTACAATTTTCACTCAGAAATATACTCCTTATTTTAAAAGTACAGAAACTCAGATATAAATTATTGATTTGCTGGAAATTTTTGTGAGTTAAGGAAGAAGTAGGGACCAACATTTACGGGAATAACCGACCGTCACAAATAACTGCAGAGAATTTGACAAAGAAGGAAAAATCAACGGGAACAAATTACTCCGAGGCTCCTCCTGGGAAAGGACCATACAATTGTCGGAGCCCCAGATCTCACCCCCTCTCCCCAGGCACCAACGGGGCTAGACGGGTCCGGCTGGGGACCGAATCAGCACCTAAAGCAAAATAACAGCTCTATGGATTTCCTAAGGAGAATATCCTAAATCCAAGGCAGAGGCCTTAGGGCCCCGAGAGTGGCGCAAGAATGGGGCGCTGGGGCGCGTCACTCCACCCCCAGGGTCCCGTCACTCCACCCCCAGGGTCCCGTTTCCTCCCACCGCTGTGAAACCCGCGGCTCAGACAGATGGGTACGTCCCCCCGAGCGCTCGCTCAGGGGGCGCCACACACCGGAACACAATACACAGGAACCGAACACCAATCAGCCGACTCTAGGGGCGGGCCGGACGCCCAGCCAGTCCCACCCCGCGAGGAGCTGGGCCCGCCCTGCGCCCGAGCGCGCCTCAAGCCTCACCGCTTTATGACTGGAAATGCGGCTGAGGCGCCTGGCGCAGGCCCGCGGCCTGGAGTCGGCTGGTGACCAACAACTCGCCGCGCCCGTCCGCTGCCTGCCCGTCAGACGGCTCTAGAGATCGACCGCTGCCCGGACGGCTCGGCTGGGTCCCCACTTCGTGCGGGCGTCGGGCCCTAGTCCCCACCTTCCCCGCGGGCGTCCGGGCCCCACTCCTTACCTCCCTGCGGGCAGCTCCTAGGCCAGTCGAGCGCCGATTTATCAGCCCCTCGGAGGACCGCCAAGCCTGGCTAAGCCGAGCTCCAAGCAATGGATCGCCCAAGCCCCCAACCTCTCCCTTCCTACCTTTTTTTCTCCGAAAGTTTATAACTGGTTTTGAATATATCTCTTGCAGTTTACTGTGTCTATTCTCTTTAAATACAGCTTCTAACCCTGGGTTCTAAGGGTCTACTAAATGGTACCCTTTCCCTAAGCTAACCTGCTTCCCTACCCCCACAACCACCACTCCACAAACATACCCCAACCTGCCTTTCTCATCAAAATTAGCCAGGCTCTGGGACTTCTGGTCTCTTCGTAACTAAAAAGTGTTTTACCTATATTATTTATAAAATATCACAGTGGCACTCATGAGGTCGGTTTTACTGAGGAACTTGATTCAGAAATAAAGTTAAATTTCAGAAATAAAGGTTCTAAAACACAATGATATTTAAATATGTTTACCAACAGGAATTTATAAAAACAGGGCAATAATGTGTTCTTAGGCTGTAAACATGAACAAACTATAAGTTATCCTTTTAAGTTTCTTTAGAATTTTCCTCTGAAGATTTGGCAGGGAATGTTTTGTAGATGATAAAATAGCAATGAATCGATGATTTTCTTACAGAGACATTTATCTTTCCTATGGAAACCCCCACCTGTGACATCTAGGGCCAACCTACTGCTGTCTGACTGCGCTATTCCTGTTCTCTTTTTTCCCTGCAGTTCTACTGTTCATTAGCTATATGACCTTGGAAAAGACCCAACGTTTAACTCTTAATTCTTCATCCTCAGTGATACTAATAAGCTCTAACTCCTAGATACTGCTGCAAGGGTTAAATAAAATATTTGCAGTAGTCCTACCACACAGTAAATGCTCATGAATATTAATTTCTTTCACCTTCTCTGAAACGTAAATTTATTCCAGTAATTGGATAAGCCAGTTATTTGGATACTGATAAAATAACAAGTCTTTGTCTCTTGGAGAAAATAACATTTTGACTGCATAAACTATTCTTAATAGAAAGGTTGAATTATCATTTCTCTCAAAAATACTGGAGAGGAAAGTTACTTTCTGTAGACTGCATAGAGGAAAATAACAAAACACTGCATTTGTTATAGTGAACCCCTCAATGTGTTGAAATGTATACATTGAATTCTAACCCCCGATGTGATGATATTTGAACGTGGGACTTTTGTGAGGTAATTAACTCAAAAGGGTAGAGCCTTCATGAGTAGGATTGTGCCCTTTTAAGAGGCCAGAGAGTTAGCTCGCTCTTTTTCTACCATGTGAGGATACAGGAGGACGGTATCTGCAAGCCAGGAAGGAGGCCCTCGCCAAATACCGGATCTGCCTGCACTGTGATCTTGGACTTCTCAGGCACCAAAATTGTGACAAATGTTTGTTGTTTAAGCCACCCAGCCTATGGTAATTTGTTACAGCAGCTTGAACTAAGATAGGGTTTGAGTGATAGAATTGTAGAATTCAGCAACAGCAGGTACAGAGGGAGTCTTACTGTCAAAGCACACAGTAGCAAATGGCCACCGTGTTCATAAACAAAAACATTCATTCACTCACTCATTTATTCAAGAATGCATGGGGAATCTATAGAGCCTTACTTTCTCTTAAAATAATGTAAGAAAAATGTCAAAGCTGCAGTTTTTAAAAGGATGCCTCAGGACAGTGATAAAGTTACTAAAAATCCCATTTTGGGGGGAAGGATTACCATGGTTTTTAGTAATGTTGCCACATTTCTCAAGAAAACATTTTAATCCTAAAGATTTAATTTTACAACCAGTGCAAGCAACAACGTTATAAGCAATCCTCCAAATTGAATAACATAACTAACATTTGAAATATAGTCTTCCCGATCAACTTCTGGCATGACTGCATAAAGAGCTTTGCTACCTCACTTTGCAGTGAAACTGGTGAAAATTCTAGAAAAATGACTCAGACCCTCTGGAAATGATCCTAAGGGCAAACAGCAAAAGGAGAAACATCTCTTCAAGAAAGAGATACAAAAATTTGGTAAGAAAGGCAAGGGTCTGTGGTATTTTATCCAAGACTCCCAAGTCCCAGTTTAGCGAGACAGGCTCCATTCTAGACAGCTGCAGCCAAGAATACAGAGCTCTCTCTGCACCCAGCTCCCACTAGAAGGTGCGCTTTCTTTCTTTCATTGTGGTAAAACATGCATAATATTTATAATTTTAACTATATATAAGTGTATAATTCAGGGACATTAAATACACTCACAATGTTGTATAACCATCACTCTTATCCATACCCAAAACTTTTTCATTATCCCCAATAAGAAATTTGTGCCCATTCAGGGAGGGAAACATCACACACTGGGGCCTGTTGGGGTGTGAGGGGCTGGGGGAGGGATAGCATTGGGAGAAATACCTAATGTAAATGACGAGTTGATGGGTGCAGCAAACCGACATGGCACATGTATATCTATGTAACAAACCTGTACGTTGTGCACATGTACCCCAAAACTTAAAGTATAAGAAAAAAAAAAGAAATTTCTGCCCATTAAACAGGAACTCCTCCTTTTCCCCAATTCCTGGTAACCTGTATTCTACTTTCTATTTCTATGAGTTTACCTATCCTAAGTACTTCATATAAGTGGAATCATACAGTATTTGTTCTTCTATTTCTGGATTATTCACTTAGCGTAGTGTTTTCAATGTTCATCCATATTGTAGCATGGATCAGAATTTTACTCCTTTTTAAGGCTCAATAATATTCTATTGTATTTATATACCACATTTTGTTTATCCATTTGTAATCCTGGCTAAGAGACATTTGAGTTGTTTCCACATTTCCACCTTTTGGCTATTGTGAATAATGCTTCTAGGAACATTCGTGTGTAAATATCTCTGTTCAAGTCCCTGCTTTCAATTCCTTTGGATATGTACCTAGGATTGGAATTGCTGGGACATATGGTAATGCTATTACAGCCAATGCCATGAGTTTTAGCTGTTACATCCAACATAACCAAAATTTTCTTTACTTTGTAACGTCCACATCTTTTACACCCTGATTAGTCAGTAGAAATTGATATTGAAAAATTAGTCTCAGCCTAGGCAACACAGCGAGACTTCATCCCTACCAAAATTTTAAAAACTAACTAGGCATGGTGGTGTGTGCCTATAGTCCTATCTGCTTGTCAGGCTGAGGCAGGAGAATGGCTGGAACCAAGGAATTCCAGGCTGCAGTGAGCTGTGATCCCACCACTGCACTCCAACCTGAGCAATAGAGCAAGATCCTGTATCTAAAAAAGCAAGAAAGAAAAAGAAAAATTAGTGTTGATGGCTCTAGAGAAGCAGGAACCAAGAAATGTTGAGGTTTCAAGACTATTTTTCTGCAGGTGACAGCCAGAAATGTGTTGTGTTTTTTATTGTCAGATTTGGACAAGAAACAGTGAAGAGATCATTTGGGAAGAATCTGAGAATTACAAAATTAATTTCTGAGAAAAAAACAGAAAAAAGGAAATAAAGGTAGTTTGATATGATGAGATTCTCAGGAGGAAAGAAAAGTTTAGGGAGTTAGGCCCAATTCAGTGGATACTTAAATAACAAAAAGAAGATTGAATTAAGCACAAACCAAAAAAAAAAAAATCTTTGTTCTTTCTTTCTTTTTCTTTCTTTCTCTTTTCTCTCTTTCTTTCTCTTTTCTCTCTTCCTCCCTTCCTCCCCTTCCTCCCCTTCCTTCCTTCTCTCCCTCCCTCCCTTCTTTTTTCCCCTTCCTTCCTTCCTTTTCTTTCTTTCTTTCTCTCTCTCTTCCTTCCTTCTTTCTTTCTTTCTCTTTCTTTCTTTCTTTCTTTTCTTTCCTTTCTTTCTTTCTTTCTTTCTTTCTTTCTTTCTTTCTTTCTTTCTTTCTTTCTTTCTTTCCTTCTTTCTTTCTTTCTTTTTCTTTCTTTCTTTCTTTCCTTCCTTCTTTCTACAGGGTCTTGCTCTGTTGCCCAGGCTGGAGGGCAATTATGTGATGACTCACTGTAACCTCATGGCTCACCATGACCTCAGCCTCCTGGGCTCAAGCAGTCCTCCTGCCTTAGCCTCCCAAGTAGCTGGGACCACAGGTACATACCACCACACCACACCCTGCTAATTTTTTAAAAATTATTTTTATTTTTTGTAGAGATGAGGTCTTGCTATGTTACCCAGGCTGGTCTCAAACTCATTGCCTCAAGCAATCCGCCCACCTTGGCCTCCCAAAGTGCTCAGATTACAGATGTGAGCCAACATGCCTGGCCAGGATAATTTTTCTTTAGGAAAGATTTAGTAAGTATGTATGTAACCAAGAACATAATGACATAAATTGATTAGAAAGCAATTCCTTGAGTTCCAAATGGCTAGGGAGAGTGTTTAATGGTGTTGTATAAGATCCTATACTCTTATTTCAGGAAATGTTTTTTTTTCTTTTCAGGTAGAAATTGACTCCTCCTACCAAAATGAATTTAAAACTTTTTCTGCTCTCCAAAGTCAAGAATGTTGATCCTAATAGAACTGCCAGACAGGGTGTTCCAATTAGGCCTAGAACCAATGCACCATACAATGACAGCCAGCTAAGGTATATTACAAAGAACATAAGCTTTCCATAGAAATCAGTTGAGAAAGATTCAGCATTCAATGGCTATTCTTTGTACTTGACTGTATAAGTAGATTCTAAAATGTGTTAACACAAACCCTGAACTAGGAAGCAAACATCCCAGTACATAAACTTGAGGACAAAGGGAGATATTCCACACCAGCATAGATTATTTCCTAAGTAAAAATTAATGCCAGTTTCTTCAGGAGGAGTATGTGGGGACTCATAACCAGTGTATGCATGTTTTATGGTTAGTTGTATTCAGGTTTGTGAGGCAAACTATACATACTTCACATTGAGTATACTAGGTTTAGTCATTCTTAGCAAATTCTTTTGCCGTTATTATAAAGTCCCTGTATAAATAAGAATTAACATATTCCTTCAGGTGGTTGGTGTCTGGAGTAGACTTTACCTGACTATTATAATTAAGATTCTGGCATCCAGAATCTTATATAAGATTGTATTAATGAAACATGCAACATATTATATCTTCAAAAAGATTATTTAAAGGAACTTTTAGAAGCCACTGACAGATATCTTTAAAATATATTTAAATGTCAGAAATCAGAGTAGAAAACATACTTTTAAAAAAGCATTTTTGTTATGTTTTGTTTTGTTTTTTGTCTCAGGCCAAAAAGTAATTGGCAGGATCTTGCAGCCATACGATCAAAGATTAATATTATATATATGTTGTCCAGAAATAAGATAGTTTCTACAGGTGATATAATTTTGTAGTTAATCAGGAGATATTGCAATGGTACAAATAACCAGTTAAGATACTGAACAAATTGATGTGTAGACAGAATAAGAAATAAGAAACACTATGTAGAAGTAGAAATAATGCATTTGTCTGGAATCCTTTCCAGGAAATGGGGAGAAGGAAGAGACACTATCACAACTGGCAGATGATTATTCATTTGTGATATATGTTGAGTTAGGATGCATTTAAGCATGGGTTATCTCATGTTTAAATTTGTCAAAGCATTGAGAAAGCACAGTACATACAATAGTATATATTTTAGCATCTTGAGTAAAAAGCATCTTGGAACAAAGTTGAGAGTGCTGTATACATGTCTACCCAGAGTCTGAAGCCACCACAAAGGGAAATAGACACATCAATTTTACACAACAGCTGCCACCACCAATAACCACTAGAGAAGGAAAAAGGGATAAATTTGAACATTTTCTCTAGAACTTCTGGCTGCTTACGGCTTCCACCAGTCCTGAGAACATGAAATAGGAGGGAGAGGGAGATGTTGAAGTGCAAAAGGGATAGAGTAGCTCTTTGGTAAGGAATGAGTGGTAAAGTTAGGACCCTCTCAGCCCAGGGCCCAGCACCCTAAGGGAGACACATTTGCATCCAGGGAGCAGCAGATGGAGCAAGATGCAGCAAGAGAGGCTGCAGGGACCAGCCTGTGGAGGAGAGGCGGCTTAAGCAATACTCACAGACCATTCCCTGGGCCTGGCCCCACTAAGCCTTCCAGAGTTGAGAATCCTGCCTTGGGCGAGATCTGCTAGCCTCAGAACAACATGTTGCCAGGGTAGAGGCAGAGAAGCAGGCAGCAGAACTGTCACCATGGCTGCAGGGGCAGTTCTAGAACTAGGAGCTATGAAATCAACCAGGAATGTAAGCCTGGTTTATGAAAAGTATATGCTATTATGATGGTTAATTGAACTGATTGCTAAAACCAGGAGTTTGTTAAGCCCCTTCTCCTAGTTGTCAGCTGGGAAACCAGAGGGACTATTGAGTAGGGAGTGTCAGAGAATCTAGGATTCCAACAACTGGGACATGTTCCCAGAGTAATGATGCTTCATGGTTTTTGGTAACCTGCACTGTTATTTTGCTTTGTCTAACTCAGATTAGTGGCCTATGAAACATCAGTGTCACAACACAATTTAGTAGCACTCTACAGTTTAAAAGCATTTGCTCATTTAATGGATGGGGAAAATTTCTGAGAATTCATAAAAATGGTATGTGTGCATGTCTGAATGAGTGGCTGAGGGTAGGTGCCTTGTGTATGTGTGTTATGGGGAGGGGAGGACAATGGCATGAAACCAAGCAGATGGAGAACATATTAGATACATAAATTAGATGTATTAGCACATCATCCTTCCACTAGTAAATAGAGTACTGTGGGTTAAAGCAAGTCCCAGTGAAAGAGTTCTGCCCAGAAACACAAGGTGAAGGCTGAGGATTTAAGAAAAGACATGGAGACTGAGTGGGAATTAAAATCTCATAAGCCCAGAAAACAACAAGTAAGATAAGAGAGTGATTAATATAAAAGTAAAATGAGTTAATGTATATTGGACATCTTTCAGATACCTGTGAAGTAAAAGAGCTATCAAACTGTAGGGTGTCATTGAACATTAAGAACTTTATCTTTATTCACCTATGTGTTCCTTAATTAACAGAAAATATAAAATTTGCTACCCCAGAAAAAAAATGACAGCATTAACTCTGAAAAGGAGTCCTGCCAATTCCTGCAATTTGTGCTCAGACTGTCTATTCCATCCACACATTAGGAATGAGCAAGTAGCTCACTCAAGTAGTAGGAAGCTTCCTTTTCCAGCAGGATGCTTTGTATCACAAGTCATTTGGGGGAAGTTTTGACAAAATAAGTTATTTTGTAGGCCATAAGGTATAATGCTGGGGAGTTCAAACATATTCTTTTTCTGGAAAAAGTACCATTCACATGATTTAGCTGATATTTTCCCCAAATTGGGAAGCATCCTAGACATGAATATTTGATATCTAATATGGTGATTTTGCCTGAATTCCCCTATATGTGATCTCCAGCTCTTTCTACAAACCATACTCTTTCCCTTGAATAGCAGTTAACACTGATTTTTGTTGTTACTTAAAGATTACAATCAGAAGAAGTATATTTTTAAAGTATCTGGCTTTGAACAAATTCCCATTTTATTTGTAATATCTACTGCTATCCAGAGTGGACTTAAAGCATAAAGATTTTTTCTTTCAACTTCACTCTCAAGTGACATCTTTCCCAACATATTCATATACACAAGTCACATTAAAATATATATAGCAAAGAATCCTCTAAACAGCTATTTCTCCCAGCCTAACATCTGAGCTGCCATATGTTATGAATGTTTTGAACTCACAGAGATTTTGTAGCAAGTCACAAACCTGCATGGTCTGAAAGCACATGACTGCATCACTTCTCAGCCTTTTGGCTAAGATCAAGTGCAGTATTTTTTCTTATTAGTTTAAAGCACATGACTGGAAAAATCTCCAACATCAGAAATTAGGGGCTAATGATACATATGCAAATAGAAAAATGGATACAAATTAAATACAAAGCTAAATAATTCTTTTCAAATCATACCAAAATTTTTTTTTAATTTTATATGATTACCCTAACATCTAAGCCAAAGAATATTTTTAGGCCTCAGTAACTTGTGATCAGAATGTCTCAGTTGATTTGTATTTCTTAATTGAGAAAGTTTCTCAGAAGTTTCTCACCTATACTTTCATTTCTGGATACTAAAAATGAATAAAATCTTAGGTAAAATAAATAATTCCAACTCCCTCATTATACTGAGAAATATATAGTTATTGCTTTGCTTAAGAAAAAAAAAAAAGACTGTCATTGGCGGAGCCAGCAAACTCAAATTTCTACATACCCAGTCTCCTGCTCTTTCCACAAGCCATACTCTTCCCATTGAACAAGACTTAGCAGATAACACTTGGAGTTTTGCATTTGGTTTATAAGGAATATTGACAACAAAGTGTTTTCAAAGGTGGGAAAATAGGAAAGTTAAAGAGCCTAGGACATAAACAATATGTAAAAAAAAAAAAAACAAGCTGGAGGATTGAGGAAGGGTAGTATATAATATAGAGAAGAAAAGGCTAAAAAAGATTGGCTCTTTTCAAATATTTAAGGGACTCATAGTGGAATAAATATTCTTTGTTTATGCTTTTATAGGCGTGGTTTCAGAGGGCTGAACTAGTACCATTGAATTAGGGTTGTTACTGGGTGAGAAATAGATTTCAACTATGAAAAATTATATGAAAAAGGCTTTCCTGTTTTTTCTTATAAAATTTATTGATGAATAATTTAAGTACAATAAACTGCATCTATTTAAAAGGCACAATTTAATGAGTTACAATAGTTATATATATCTGTGAAATCACCACCTTAACAAAAAAAAATACAGAACATTTCTAGGAACTCCCCCTCCCCCCGCCAAATTCTTCATTTCCTTTACAGTCAATTGTTCCACCTGCCCTTGGCTGCAGGCAAACACTGATCTGCTTTTTATCATTATATAGTAGTTGCATTTTATATAAACAGGATCATATATCATGTATTCTTTTGTGTCTGGTTTCTTTCATTTAGTCTAATGATTTTCAGATTTATCCCTATTGTTTTATGTATGAGTAATTCATTCCTTTTGCTGAATATTATTCAATATAGTTTAGTATTATTGGAGAATACTATTCCATATATGAGTATAATACACTTTTTAATCCATTCACTGGCTGACGGGCATTCGGGTTGTTTTCAGTTTGGAGTTATAGTGAATAACATTGCTATGAACATTTGTGTAAAAGTTTTTATATGCTCATATGTTTCCATTTATTTTGGGTATATACCTAGGAGTAGAATAACTAGATTATATGATAGGCATATGTTTACCTTTTTAAGAAAGTTCCATATTGTTTTTCAAAGTAATTATACCATTTTGCATTCCTGCCAGCTGTGTTTGAGTTCCGGTTAATTCTGTTTTGCCAACACTTGCTTAGTCTTTTCCATTTTACCCTTTCTAATGGTTGTAATGGTATCTAATGACTAATAAAGTTGAGCATCTTTTCATGTACTCAATATCTTTTATAAAATGTTATTGAGGTGTCTTGTTATTGTTGAGTTGAGGTCTTTATCTAAATACCAGTTAGTCCTTTGTCAAATACATGACAGAGTATTTTCCCCCATACTGTGTCCTGTCTTTTCATTTTCTTAATAGTGTCTTCCAAAGAGAAAATATTTCATGTTGATGAAATCTAATTCATAAATTTTTTCTTTCATGATTAATTCTTTTTGTGTCTTATTCTAAGAAATGTTTGCCTATGTCAAGTTGGTGAAGATTTGTACCTATCTTATTTTCCAGTAGTTTTGCAGTTTTAGCTTATCTTTAGGTCTGTCACATGTTTCAATTAATTTTCCATATTATGTGACATAAGAGTAGATGTTCTTTTTCTCTTTTTGTTCCTATACGGACATCCAGATTTTCCAGCAGTTTGTTGATTTCATTTTCCCATTGAATTGTTTTGGCAACTTCATTGAAAAATCAATCAGCCATGTATGTGTGGTTCTATTTCTGGACTATAATACCATTAATGTAAACATCTATATTTTATCTTATTTTTATTTTTATACTTAAAGTGTATCTTCATATTTAGAGTACGTCCTTGTAGTCAGCAGGTGGTCACATCTGCTTTTTAATCTAGTCTGATAATCTTTGTTTCTTCATTGGAGTGTTTAGTCAATTTATATTTAATGTAATTATTGATATGGTTGGGTTCAGTCTACTATTTTATTAATTTTCTACTTGTCATCTCAGTTTTCATTTCTTCATTCTCCCTTTCCCGCCCTCTTTCAGATTATTATATATTTCTTATATTTTTATTTGAATCTCTTAGCTTTTTTTTTTTTTTTTTTTTTGAGATAGAGTTTTGCTCTGTCGCCCAGGCTGGAGTGCAGTGGTGTGATCTCGGCTCACTGCAACCTTCGCCTCCTGGGTTCAAGAAATTATCTGCCTCAGCCTCCCAAGTAGCTGAGGTTACAAGTGCCTGCCACCACACCTGGCTAATTTTTGTATTTTTAGTAGAGACAGGGTTTTGCCATCTTATCCAGGCTGGTCTTGAACTCCTGACCTCGTGATCCACCTGCCTCGGCCTCCCAAAGTGCTGGGATTACAGGCTTGAGCCACAGTGCCTGGCCTCTCTTCGCTTTTTAATCATACCTTTTCACAGTTTTTAAAGTAGTTGCTTTAGGTATTACAATATATATCCTTAAACTTTTCACGGTCTGCTTAGAGTTAACATAGTACTTTTTGTAGCAATCTAGGTCTATTTACCCCCATTCCTGCCGTAGTTTATGTTATAGTTGTTCTATATATTACTTCTACATAATATTTTAAACCCCTCAAGGCAATGTTCTAATTTTTGCTTTTCACAATTATATATATTTTAAAGAAATTAATAGAAATAATAGTTTTCCACAGTTACCCACATATTTTGCATTTCTCATGCTTGTCATTTCTTCCTCCATATCAGAAGCAATAAATTGGTATGTACAATGTTTATGTACAATAAACTGCACCTATTCAAAAGATACAATTTAATGAATTATGATAGTTGTATATATCAGTGAAATCACTACCTTAATAAAAATACAGAACAGGACTTATTTTAAGTCTTGTATATTACTAAAATATTAGGCCAAGATATGTGATTTCCTTAAATACACCAAGGCTTGTATAAAATGTTCTTTCTAGCTTTATCCAAAACCAGAAAGTAAGATTATCTTTCAGTATCTTACTCTATGTACTCTAAATCACAAAGTCTCATATTCTGTAACTAACAAGGCTACACTTTCAGTGTGTTAATATGAACTTTCAAACAAATTTTTAGGATTATTGCTTTATAAACTTACTGCAAAAAGGAACTTCTGCCTTCATTTCTTTATAGTAACTACATCGCTCCCAACTTTCAATGTGTTTGCTTATTTATCATTAATAATTTGACTTAGAAAAGGAGGGAACAGAAAATCTTAAAGATATAGACTTAGAAATCTTGGTCACTTAAAGATAAGTCAAAATTGGGGTTAAAAATTCTCTGCAACTATAATGTACAATGGTAGTTTCAACAATCATAATTTTCAGAATTTGAGAATATTTTACAATAAATGGTGTACACAACCGTAGTATGAACAAAGTTCAACTATGTATTTCTTTACTAATAGGTGTAAAATAATTTGAGTGATTCTGTTTAACTTTCTCTATTCTTCCTGCCAAATATCCACCAACATCCATTTTTCTCATCTTTCATATAAAGGAATTTATAACTGGGCTTATCTCACTAGGGACAGCGTTTGTGACTGCAACTTGCAGTTAAGTGGAATAACACAACTGAGTTCCTGCCAATAAAATTTGATGAAAGTGAAGTGTGTCACTTCTGATTCAGACATTCAGATACATTCTCTTTCCCACCAGTGACCCACTTTTAACCATGCAGATGGCAGCAATGCCCCAGGGATGACAGTACAACATGATGGATGAAACATGGGTCCTTAAATTATCACCATCAGAAGGGTTGTCTGCTAGCCTGGGACAATCACAGGAGACTATTACTTGGGTGGAACAAACCTTTACTTCTGATATGGTTTGGTTGTATTCTCACCCAAAATCTCATCTTGAATTATAATCCCCAAAACCCCACTTGTTAAGGGCAGGACTAGGTGGAGGTAATTGGATCATGGGTACAGTTTCCCTCATGCTGTTCTTATGATAGTGAGTGAGTGAGTCTCAAAAGATCCGATGGTTTTATAAGAGTCTGGCATTTCCTCTGCCTGCACTCACTCCATCCTGCTGCCCTGTGAAGAAGGTGCCTGCTTCTCCTTTGCCTTCTGCCACGATTATTAAGTTTCCTGAATCCTCCTCAGCCATGTGGAACTGAGTCAATTAAGCCTCTCTCCTTTATAAATTACCCAGTCTCGCGTATTTCTTTATAGCAGTGTGAGAGCAGACTAATATACCTTCTTTTAAAAAAACTGAATTTATGTAGTCTTTGTTTCAGCAGGCTAGCCTTATCCTAACACACCTTGGGTTCAGTCTCAGCACTTCTAGGTGGTAATAAGGACAGGGAGAATAGTCAAAGCAGCAGATTCTACAATTCCATGTCCTTTCACACAGGGCACCAGAAGAATGTGCACCTATCATTCCAAGTGTAAGATTCCTTCCAGGCAGCTATGTGAGTTGATTAGGCAGAGAGACAATGTAGATACAAGTTATTGTCTACAGCAACTTTGACGAAGGTTTACAGAAGAAATAACAGATATGCTTAATTCCCAGTAGCTCTCTTACATGAGAAGACCAAAATTAACTGTCTTAAAATAACACATTCTTCACCTCCTGACCTTATTTTCTGAGACATAAACCCCACCCTCTTGTCCCCAGTCTTCTTCCAAAGTGAAGCTAAGTGTTTGGGAACACCATTTTGAACAACTCCAAGAGGTGGCATTCACATCAGAGTCTAATTACTGTTTCCTACATGTTTTTCTTTATTATAATTATTACCATTAAGTACAGCTTCCATTGTCAGGGATGTTGGGAAGTGGGTAAAACCTGAGGTTTTCCTGTGAGAATTTAACTCTTTTTTGGTGAAATACGTACTATATTCTCGACTTCCTTACTCTCGAGGGCAAAAGAATGCAAAATATTTTATAGTCCTGCCTGCCTTGTCTCTCTGTTTTGTTTCCCTCTCCTTAAAGTCTCACCGACCTGTACAATATCTCAAGAATTCACTAACTTCCCAACAGTCTGCTTCAAATATTTAACCTTGATATATTTCTTCTTCTAATACAATAGAGGCTCCATCTCAATTTTTCTTCTAATTACTATCTCCCTCACAAAAAACTCTTTCTCTCAAATCATGAAAGGCTGTTCCTTTTCCGACTTCTCTTTTAAATCTCTGAATGCAACAGGATTCCTGATTAAGATGCCATTTTGTAACTCTTTCTGTTACAATGCCCATTCCCTGGCAGTTCTTTGTTGAACATTTCTCTAGTGACCTCATGGTCTGTCTTGGGTTCCAGATGTGTCACATATATCTGGAGCCTCTCTAAATGTGTTTGTTCTTCTTCTGCACAGTGTTTACTACATTTCCCAGTCCCACTGTCTTTTACAGGATCAAGAGACTAGTTCTTACTGTATGATTGGAAGGGATGTGTCATCCCAGGGCCAAGGCGGTTAACAAATAGTATGTCTTTTCCAATTTCTATTTGCTCCTTGGCTGTCCAGACAGAGGATCCAGGAGGAACTCAAGATCTTAGAAGAAAGCAGAGTCATGAGACAGAAAGAGCCTGAGTCCCTGAACCATCAAGTGGAAAGCCACCTGTCAAACATCTCATTAGACTGTTAAGTGCAAGAAATAAACTTTTGTTGTTTTAAGCCATTGAGATTTGGGAGCAGGGAGGTGAAGGGGAGGGGAGAACATTGTTACCACATCGTAGCTTCACCTACAATAATACACCATGTAATTTTTCTTCAGTTATACCTGAATATCCTCTAATTGGGATGTTAGAATAAAAGTAATTGTATGAAATTAATTAAATCACACAAAAGATAAATTTTAAACACTTTTTCTGAAATGTTTAACTCTAATAATTTCTGCTACTAATTTTTCTTAATAAGTTGCTATTCAGGTTATAGCCACCAAGACCCTCTCACTAAGGAGAGAGATTTAGAGGTTTGGATGGTCTTAATTCTTAAGCAAATGCTTTAATTGAGTTCTAGCACACCTACATACAGAAAAGTACAAAAATCTTAAGAATACAGCTTCATGATTTTTTACAAAGTGAACACTTTTGTATTCCCATCCCATCCCACAATCAAGAAATAAAATAATCTCCCTCCAATACAACTTCCATAAATAAATATTGCCTGTACTTGAACTTTATATAAATTGAATCATATAATATATACTCTTATGTTACTGCCTTCCTTTGCTCAATATTATGTTCATGCTTATGATTATTTCACGTAGTAGATTTGTTGACTTTCATTGCTGTCTAGTGTTCCAATTTAAGAATAAACCAAATTTGTTTACGCATTCTTTTGTTGGTGGATATTTTGGTTGTTCATGTTTGGGAGCTATTACAAATAATGTTGCTGTGAACATTCATACACATGTTTCTTAGTGCATTTATGAATGTATCTCGGTCTGGTTTATAACTGGGAGCAGAATCTCTGGGTCATACAACATGCACATGTTCAATTTTAGCAGATACTGCCAAGCTATTTTTCAAAATGGTTGTACCAATTTACACTGTCACTAATTGCTCCACACCCTAGCTAATTCCTCTTTTTTTTTTTTTTTTTTTTTTAAGACAGTCTCACTCTGTCACCCAGGCTAGAGTGCAGTGGCACAATCTTGGCTCTCCGCCTCCCAGGTTCAAGCTATTCTCCTACCTCAGCCTCCAGAGTAGCTGGAACTACAGGCGCACACCACCATGCCCAGCTAATTTTTGTATTTTTGGTAGAGGCAGGGTTTCGCCATGTTGCTCAGGATGGTCTCAACTCCTGAGCTCAAGTGATCCACCCGCCTCAGCCTCTCAAAGTGCTGGTATTATAGATGTGAGTCACCACACCCTACCTAATTCTTGGTAGTATTCTGAAAAGTGTGAGGTAGTATCCCACTGTGGTTTTAATTTATATTTCCTCCCGCCTTTTTTTTTTTTTCTGGAGTCTCCCTCTGTCACCCACGCTGGAGAGCAATGGTATGATCTCGGCTCACTGCAACCTCTGCCTCCCGGGTTCAAGCAATTCTCCCACCTCAGTCTCCTGAGTAGCTGGGATTACAGGCGCCACCACACCCGGCTAATTTTTTGTATTTTTAGTAGAGATGGGGTTTCACCATGTTGGCCAAGCTGGTCTCAAACTCCTAGCTTCAGATGATCCACCCGCCTCAGCCTCCCAAACTGTTGGGATTACAGGCGTGAACCACCGTGCCCGGCCTAATTTATATTTCTCTTATTGCCAAAGAGCCTGGGCACTTTTTCACATTTTATTGTCCAGTTATGTAAATTTTGGGGGGCATATACCAAATGCCTGTCCCAATTTTTACTTCTTCTAAATAAGGTCCTTTGATAAATGGAAATTCTTAATTTTAGTGATGCTCAATTTATCAATATTTTCCTTTTAGATTAGCTCCTGGTTTAAGAAATCTTGGCCTATCCCAGGTCATAGAGCTATATGTTATCTTCTAGAAGTGTTATTGCTTTCATTTGCACAAATATTGATTTTGTGTATTAATTTTCCATATGAATATTCAATTAATCTGGCACAATTTATTGAAAAGACCACCTTTTCCCTCACAAAACTACAGCAGCACCTTTGTCATATACCAAAGGTAAGTTTGTTTTTGAGCTCTAGAGTGTTCCATTGTCTGTTTTTCTATCGTTATGCCAATACCACATTGTCTAAATTACCACTTTAAAATAAGTCTTGGTATTCGATAATAGAGGTTTTCTAACCTCATTCTTTAAGACTTCCTTTTTCTATGAGCTTCCATATAAATTTGAGAATTGGTTTGTCAAATTCCACAAAAAGTCCCGCTGGGATTTTTATTGGCATTGCATTGAGTCAACAGATTGATTTGGGGAGAACTGAAATCTTACAATATTGTTATTATCAGCTGATTTCCTGTTTATTAATTTTTTAAATTTTGTCTCGTTTCATAAACTGGGACATAAAGCTCAATGTTTATTCATCTTATTTAATGCTGTATTCCAGAACTGAAGAATACTTGGCACATTGTGGGTTCTCAGTAAATATTTTTTGAAGCAGCAAATTAATATTCTACTGGGGTAGCTATTTTGTCCTCCTCACGCCCTTTTCTTGACCAGTCCTACTAATTCTTCAGATCTGAAATCATATGCTGTTTCCTCAGGGGATGATCCTTGCCTGATCTCCCAGACAGGGTCAGGCTCCCCTGTTGTCTGTCCCTGTTTTGACATCCTCCATTCTTACATTCATACTGTTGCATAATAAAACATACAATAACTATATAATTATTTAATATCAGTCTTCCATCTACAGTGTAAGCGCCCTGAGAATGAGGACCAAGTCTGTCTTAATTTCTTACTCACTTCTGCACTCCTAGTATCTAGCTGATTACTATGCACAAGGCAGGTGTCAACAAATATTATTAAATTATTTTCTAAAAGAGGCCTAGACCCCCTCTGTTTTTTCTTAAAAATATGTTATTATATTGCCAACATTTTGCTACCCTAACATCAAAAATCTCTCTAGATATTTTCTCCTGCTTTTATCCTCTGGCTTATTTAATGGATGTTTTCTATCAGATTTTCTAGGGTGGGAAAGGGGGTTTTTCATGTCCCCCCACCCCCAGCCCAGATTGGCTGAATCAACAGACTCGGTTCTAAGCCGAAGTCCTAAATTACAGCTGGAGAAGCTACATTGCTAACAAGCTCTGCAAGTAACTGCTGCACTGGCGAGTTTGGCACCCACTCTTTTGGGTTACATTCATGACATTGCTGCTTTATCTCTGCACTCCATAATTTTTGTAACCCTGTTCTGGGTCCAGTTTCTCTCATCATTTTGTCCCATGCTGTGTTCTGCTTTTGCTCTCAAGGCTGCATTTTTTATTTTGGCCACCTGCCCTTTAAGGACAGCTGGAAGGCCACCCCAGCTTCCTAGTTAAGAAGCTCATTAATCTCATCTTTATCTTCCTGGTCATGCTGACCAACCCAGCTTTATGGGCCACACATTGTCACAGTTCTCTGATCCAACTTCATAGACAGTGCAAAGGAAATAGCCCAAGATTTGAAATAAGGAAACCAGAATGCATCTGCACACAATTGTTTGCTATCTGTGTGACCTTGAAAATGTTACTTAACTTCTCTTCACTTCAGGTATAATAATAATATCTGTCCTCCTTACCTCAGAGATGTGAGGATCAAATGACATGATGTATTATGCCAGAACTTTATAAACTATAAGTGGATATATACATAGTAATTATAAATAATAACCTCAGCCATCTTACTCTTCACATGATGGGGGGAGCTATTTACACACTGACATCTTTAATAAGAAAAGACATTCTTCCTAGCACTGTCTTGTTCCTTCTTTTTAAAAAAGTTTATTTATTATACTTCAAGTTCTTGGATACATGTGCAGAATGTGCATGTTTGTTACATAGATACCTATGGTGGTTTGCTGCAGCCATCAACCTGTCATCTAGGTTTTAAGCCCCACACGCATTAGGTATTTGTCCTAATGCTCTCCCTCCCATGGCTCCCCACCCCCCACAGGCCCTGGTGTGTGATGTTCCCCTCCCTGTGCCCATGTGTTCTCATTGTTCAACTCCCACTTATGAATGAGAATATGTGGTGTTTGGTTTTCTATTCCTGTGTTGGTTTGCTGAGAACGATGGTTTCCAGCTTCATCCATGTCCCTGCAAAGAACACAAATTCATTCTTTTTTATGGATGCATAGTATTCCATGGTGTATATGTGCCACATTTTCTTTACCCAGTCTATCATTGATGGATATTTCGGTTGGTTCCAAGTCTTCGCTATTGTGAATAGTGCAAAATAATCATACGTGTGCATGTGTCTTTATAGAACAATTTATAATCCTTTGGGTATATATCCAGTAATGGGATTGCTGGGTCAAATGGTATTTCTGGTTCTAGATCCTTGAGGAATCGCCACTGTTTTCCACAATGATTGAACTAATTTACATGCCCACCAACAGTGTAAAAGCATTCCCATTTCTCCACATTTTCTCCAGCATCTGTTGTTTTCTGACTTTTAGCAATCACCATTCCAACTTGCCAGAGATGGTATCTAATTGTGGTTTTGATTTGCATTTCCCCAGTGATCAGTGATGATGAGCTTTTTTTCATATGTTTGTGGTTTGCATAAATGTCTTCTTTTGAGAAGTGTCTCTTCACATCCTTTGCCCACTTTTTGATGGGGTTGTTTGTTTTTTTCTTATAAATTTGTTTAAGTTCTTTGTAGATTCTGGATATTAGCCCTTTGTCAGATGGGTAGATTGCAAAAGTTTTCTCCCATTCTTTAGGTTGCCTGTTCGCTCTGATGATAGTTTCTTTTGCTGTGCAGAAACTCTTTAGTTTAATTAAATCCCATTTGTCAATTTTGGCTTTTGTTGCCATTGCTTTTGGTGTTTTAGTCACGAAGTCTTTGCCCATGTTTATGTTCTGAATGGTATTACCTAGGTTTTCTTCTGGGGTTTTTATGGTTTTAGGTTTTACATGTAAGTCTTTAATCCATCTTGAGTTAATTTTTGTATAAGGTGTAAGGAAGGAGTCCAGTTTCAGTTTTCTGCATATGGCTAGCCAATTTTCCCTGCATCATTTATTAAATAGAGAATCCATTCCCCATTGCTTGTTTTTGTCAAGTTTGTCAAAGATCAGATGGCTGTAGATGTGTGGTGTTATTTCTGTGGCCTCTGTTCTGTTCTATTGGTCCATATATCTCTTTTGATACCAGTTCCAGGCTATTTTGGTCACTGTAGCCTTGTAGTACAGTTTGAAGTCAGGTAGCTTGATGCCTCCAGCTTTGTTCTTTTTGCTCAGGATTGTCTTGGCTATACGGGCTCTTTTTTGGTTCCATATAAAATTTAAAGTAGTTTTTTCTGATTCTTTGAAGAAAGCCAATGGTAGCTTGATGGGAAAAGCATTGAATCTATGAATTACTTTGGGCAGTATGGCCATTTTCACGATATTGATTCTTCCTATCCATGAGCATGGAATGTTTTTCCATTTGTTTGTGTCCTCTCTTATTTCCTTGAGCAGTGGTTTGTAGTTCTCCTTGAAGAGGTCCTTCACATCCCTTGTAAGTTGTATTACTAGGTATTTTATTTTCTTTGTAGCAATTGTGAATGGGAGTTCACTCATGATTCGGCTCTCTGTTTGTCTATTATTGGTATATAGGAATGCTTGTGATTTTTGCACATTGATTTTGTATCCTGAGACTTTGCTGAAGTTGTTTATCAGCTTAAGGGGTTTTGGGGCTGAAATGATGGGGTTTTCTAAATATACAATCATCTCATCTGCAAACAGAGACAATTTGACTTCCTCCCTTCCTGTTTGAATACCCTTTATTTCTTTCTCTTGCCTGATTGCCCTGGCCAGAATTTCCAATACTATGTTGAATTGGAGTTATGAGTGACGGCATCCTTGTCTTGTACCAGTTTTCAAAGGGAATGCTTCCAGTTTTTGCCCATTCAGTATAATATTGGCCGTGGGTTTGTCATAAATAGCTCTTATTATTTTGAGATATGTCCCATCAATACCTAGTTTACTGAGTGTTTTTAGCGTGAAGAGGTGTTGAATTTTGTTGAAGACTTTTTCTGCATCTATTGAGATAATCATGTGGTTTTTGTCGTTGGTTCTGTTTATGTGATAGATTACGTTTATTGATTTGCATATGTTGAACCAGCCTTGCATCCCAGGGATGAAGCCAACTTGATCGTGGTGGATAAGCTTTTTGATGTACTGCTGTGTTCAGTTTGCCGGTATTTTATTGAGGATTTTCGCATTGATGTTCATCAGGGATATTGGGCTGAAATTTTCTTTTTGTGTGTGTGTGTCTCTGCCAGGTATTGGTATCAGGATGATGCTGGCCTCATAAAATAGTTAGGAAGGAGTCCCTCTTTTTCTGTTGTTTGGAATAGTTTTAGGAGGAATGGCACCAGCTCCTCTTTGTACCTCTGGTAGAATTTGGCTATGAATCCATCTGGTGCTGGGCTTTTTTTGGTTGGTAGGTTATTAATTACTGCCTCAATTTCAGAACTTGTTATTGGTCTATTCAGGGATTCAACTTATTCCTGGTTTAGCCTTGGGAGGGTGTACATGTCCAGGAATTTATCTATTTCTTCTAGATTTTCTAGTTTATTTGCATAGAGGTGTTCACAGTATTCTCTGATGGTAGTTTGTATTTCTGTGGGATCAGCGGTGATATCCCCTTTATCATTTTTTATTATGTCTATTTGATTCTTCTCTCTATTCTTCCTTATGAGTCTGGCTAGCAGTCTATCTACTTTGTTAATCTTTTCAAAAAACCAGCTCCTGGATTCACTGATTTTTTTGAAGGGTTTTTATGTGTCTCTATCTCCTTGAGTTCTGTTCTTAGTTATTTCTTACCTTCTGCTAGCTTTTGAATATGTTTGCTCTTGCTTCTCTAGTTCTTTCAATTGTGATGTTTGGGTGTCAATTTTAGATCTTTCCTGCTTTCTGATGTGGGTGTTTAGTGCTATAAATTTCTCTCTTAACATTGCGTTAGCTGTGTCCCAGAGATTCTGGTACATTGTGTCTTTGTTCTCATTGGTTTCAAAGAACATATTTATTTCTGCCTTCATTTCATTATTTACCCAGTAGTCATTCAGGAGCAGGTTTTTCAGTTTCCATGTAGTTGTGCAGTTTTGAGTGAGTTTCTTAATCCTGAGTTCTAATTTGATTGCACTGTTGTCTAAGAGACTGTTTGTTATGATTTCTGTTCTTTGAACTGTTTGTGTAAGAGACTGTTTGTTATGATTTCTGTTTTTTTGCATTTGCTGAGGAGTCTTTTACTTCCAATTATGTGGCCTATTTTAGAATAAGTGCTATGTGGTACTGAGAATAATGTATATTCTGTTGATTTGGGGTTGAGAGTTATGTTTATGTGATGGATTATGTCAATTAGGTCCACTTGGTCCAGAGTTGAGTTCAAGTCCTGAATATCCTTGTTAATTTTCTGTCTTGTTGATCTGTCTAATATTGACAGTGGGGTGTTAAAGTCTCCCACTATTATTGTGTGGGAGTCTAAGTCTCTTTGTAGGTCTCTAAGAACTTGCTTCATGAATCTGGGTGCTCCTGTATTGGGTGCACATATATTTAGGATAGTTAGCTCTTCTTGTTGCATTGATCCCTTTGCCATTATGTAATGCCCTTCTTTGTCTTTTTTGATCATTGTTGGTTTAAAGTCTGTTTTATCAGAGACTAGAATTGCAACCGCTGCTTTTTTTTGCTTTTCATTTGCTTAGTAACTATTCCTCCATCCCTTTATTTTGAGCCTATGTGTGTCTTTGCACATGAAATGTGTCTCCTGAATACAGCATACCAATGGGTCTTGACTCTTTATCCAATTTGCCAGTCTGTGTCTTTTAATTGGGGCATTTAGCCCATTTACACTTAAGGTTAATATTTTTATGTGTGAATTTGATCCTGTCATCATGATGCTAGCTGGTTATTTTGCACGTTAGTTGATGCAGTTTCTTCACAGTGTTGTTGGCCTTTATATTTTGGTATGTTTTTGCAGTGGCTGGTACCAGTTTTCCCTTTCCATATTTAGTGCTTCCTTCAGGAGCTCTTGTAAGGCAGGCCTGGTAGTGACAAAATCCCTCAGCATTTGCTTGTCTGTAAAGGATTTTATTTCTCCTTCACCTACTTCTGTCAATTTGTTGCTTATGAAGCTTAGTTTGCCTGGATATGAAATTCTGGGTTGAAAATTCTTTTCTTTAAGAATGTTGAATATTGACCCCCATCTCTTCTGGCTTGCAGGGTTTCTGCAGAGAGATCCACTGTTAGTCTGATGGGCTTCCCTTTGTAGGTAACTGACCTTTCTCTCTGGTTGCCCTTAACATTTTTTCCTTCATTTCAACCTTTGAGAATCTGATGATTATGTGTCTTGGGGTTGCTCTTCTCAAGGAGTATTTTAGTGGTGTTCTCTGTATTTCCTGAATTTGAATGTTGGCCTATCTTGCTAGGTTGGAGAAGTTCTCCTGGATAATATCCTGAAGTGTGTTTTCCAACTTCATTCCATTCTCCCTGTCACTTTCAATCTTCGGTTTGGTCTTTTCACATAGTCCCACATTTCTTGGAGGCTTTGTTCATTCTTTTTTATTCATTCTTCTCTAATCTTGTCTTCATGCTTTATTTCATTAAGTTGATCTCTAATCTCTGATATCCTTTCTTCCACTTGATTGATTTGGCTATTGATACTTCTGTATGCTTCATGAAGTTCTCATGCTGTGTTTTTCAGCTCCATCTGGTCATTTATGTTCTTCTCTAAACTGGTTATTCTAGTTAGCAGTTCCCATAGACTTTTATCAAGGTTCTTAGCTTCCATGCATTGGGTTAGAACATGTGCCTTTAGCTCAGAGGAGTTTGTTATTACCCACCTTCTGAAGCCTATTCCTGTCAATTTGTCAAACTCATTCTCCATCCAGTTTTGTGACCTTGCTGGAGAGGAGTTGCAATCATTTGGAGGAAAAGAGGCGTTCTGGTTTTTGGAATTTGCAGTATTTTTGCACTGGTTTTTCTTCATCTTCGTGGATTTATCTACCTTTGATCTGTGATACTGATGGCCTTTCGATGGGGTTTTGAGGTGATGTCCTTTTTGTTAATGTTGATGTTGATGTTGATGTTATTGATTTCTGTTTGTTAGTCTTCCTTCTAACAGTCAGGCCTCTCTGCTGCAGGTCTGCTGGAGTTTGCTGGAGGTCCACTCCAGACCCTGTTGCCTGGGTATCACCAGTGGAGGCTACAGAACAGCAAAGATTTGTGCCTATTCCTTCCTCTGGAAGCTTCATCCCAGAGGGGCACCTGCCTGATGCCAGCTGGAGCTCTCCTGTATGAGTTGTCTGCCGACCCCTGCTGGGAGGTATCAACCAGTCAGGAGGCATGAGGATCAGAAACCCACTCGAGGAGGCAGTCTGTCCCTTAGCAGAGCTCAAGCACGGTGCTGGGAGATCCACTGCTCTCTTTGGAGCCACCACTCAGGAACGTTTAAGTCTGCTGAAGCTGTGCCCACAGCTGCCCCCGCCCCTCACTCCCCACTCCACCACTGCCCCCCCACCCCCCCGCCAGGTGCTCTGTCCCAGGGAGATGGGAGTTTTATCTATAAGCCCCTGACTGGAGCTGCTGCCTTTCCTTCACAGATGCCCTGCCCAGTGAGGAGGAATCTAGAGAGGCAGTCTGGACACAGCCACTTTGCCGTGCTGCAGTGACTTCCCTCGAACTTCCCAGCAGCTTCCTTAACACTGTGAGGGGAAAACCGCTTACTCAAGCCTCAGTAATGGTGGATGCCCCTCCCCCCACCAAGCTCAATTGTCTCAGGTCAACTTCAGACTACTGTGCTGGCAGCAAGAATTTCAAGCCGGTGCTTCTTAGCTTGCTGGGCTCTGTGGGAGTGGGACCTGCTGAGCGAGACCACTTGGCTCCCTGGCTTCAGCCTCCTTTCCAGGGGAGTGAACGGTTCTGTCTCACTGGGGTTCCGGGCACCACTGGGGTATGGAAAAAAAAAAGACTGCAGCTAGCTCAGTGCCTGCCCAAACAGCTGCCCAGGGCCCTGGTGATGTAGGCACACTAGGGAATCTCCTGGTCTGCAGGTTGCAAAACTATGGGAAAAGTGTAGTATCTGAGCCTGATAGCATAGTCCCTCACAGCTTCCCTTGGCTGGGGGAGAGAGGCTCCCCTACTCCTTGCACTTCTCGAGTGAGGTGACGCCCCACCCTGCTTCTGCTCACCCTCTGTGGACTGCACCCACTGTCTAACCAGTCCCAGTGAGATGAACCGGGTACCTCGGTTGGAAATGCAGAAATCACCCACTTTCTGCATTGGTCTCACTGGGAGCTGCAGACTGGAGCTGTTCCTATTCGACCATCTTGCCAGATCTGTCTTGCTCCTTCTAAGAAATAAACCAGGCACACGTGGTGGCTCATGTCTGTAATCCCAGCACTTTGGGAGGCCGAGGCTGGCAGATCACCTGAGGTTGGGAGTTCAAGACCAGCCTGACCAACATGGTGAAATCCCATCTCTACTAAAAATACAAAATTAGCTGGGTGTGGTGGTGCATGTCTATCATTCTGGCTACTTGGGAGGCTGAGGCAGGAGAATCACCTGAGTCCGGGAGGTGGAGGTTGCAGTGAGCTGAGATTGCACCACTGCACTCCAGCCTGGGCAACAGAGCAAAACTCCATCTCAAAAAAAAAAAAAAAAAGAAATAAACCAACTGGCTAATTATTGTCTTTTCTGACCTCAAAATACCCTTTACACTGTGTCTCTGGCTATACAATAAAATATCTTAACATTTTTTGAGCCTTTCTATTTTTCAGTACTCATCTGTGTGGGTTACACAAACTTGTCTTGATAAAAGTAATATTTCTCAAGCAATGGAAGTAGAAAGTCTCAAGTTGTTCTTTTGAAAAGCTGGAAGTATTGATATACTATGTGACTCATAATTTCCACATCTCTAATGAACTTTAATTATCCATCCCCTGCAATCTATCGCCCACTCCTGTTGATTCTATTCACTAACTCTCAATTCCTTTCCCTCTCCTCTATTGCCATTGTCTTATTCAAATCTTCCTCATCCTTAATGGCTACCATTATAATTCCCTCCTAACTTGTTTAACTGCTTTAATTTGCTGTCTTCCAATTATTCCTCTATACTGCCATTAGGAATCAACAAACTACAGCTTTTGGATGAAAGTCAGGCCATAAAAGTTTTTTGGAACATAGTCACACTCTTTCATTTATGTATTGTCTATGGCTGCTTTGGTGCTACTGTACTGAGTAGTTTCAACTCAGTAACTACACGGCCTGTGAAGTGGGTTGAGTGATGGCCCCAAAAAGATATGTTCACCTCCAAGTTTCTGGGACCTCACAATGTTAACTTATTTGGAAAAAAGTCTTTTCAGATATAATTAAATTAGAATCTTGAGATGAGATCATCCTGGATTACCCAAGTAGGCCCTAAGTTTAATGATGAATGTCCTTAAAAGAAACACACAGAAGACACATACGGAGTAGAAGTCAATGTAAAGATGAAGGAAGAGATTGGAGTAATGTGGCCACAAGCCAAGGAAGCCAAGGAACACCTGGAAGACACAAGGAACCTCGTCTTCCCTTACAGCTTCTGGAGGCAGTGCAGGCTTAACAACAACTTGATTTTTGACTTTTCATCTCCAGAACTTTGGGAAAACAAATTTTGGTTGTTTTAAGCCACTAAAGTCATGGTCATTTTATTACATCAGGCTCGGGAACTAATAAAGCACACAATTCTAAAATATTGACTACTTGGTCCTTTAAAAGAGAAAAGTACACCAATCCTTGCATTAAAGTTACATTTTCTAAAATACAAATCTAATCATTTCATTCCCTTACTTTCAGAAAAAGTCAAACTTATTAGCGCGACATATGAGAAACTTCTTAACTGACTCCTGCCCACTTTCTCAGCTGTATACTGCCAACTTCTCCTTTCTTTCCTCCTTCTTTTAAATAAACTGATAATTTTAGAATAGTTCTACATTTACAAAAAAGTTCCAATGGTATTAAAGAGGATTCCTTATATTTTGAATGCGGTTTTCCCTTATTATTAAGATTTTACACTAGTATGGTACATTTATCACAGCTAAAAACCAATATTGACACATTATTATTAACTAAAGTCCATACTTTAGCTAGATTTCCTTAGTTTTCAATCTGTTTTCTTTCCTTGAATCTCATTTAAAATACCACATTACGTGGCACATATACACCATGGAATACTATGCAGCCATAAGAAATGATGAGTTCATGTCCTTTGTAGGGACATGGATGAAATTGGAAATCATCATTCTCAGTAAACTATCGCAACGACAAAAAACCAAACACCGCATATTCTCACTCATAGGTGGGAATTGAACAATGAGAACACATGGACACAGGAAGGGGAACATCACACTTCGGGGACTGTTGTGGGGTGGGGGGAGGGGGGAGGGATAGCATTGGGAGATATACCTAATGCTAGATGACGAGTTGGTGGGTGCAGTGCACCAACATGGCACATGTATACATATGTAACTTACCTGCACATTGGGCACATGTACCATAAAACCTAAAGTATAATAATAAAAATAAATAAATAAATAAAAAAAAATAAAATACCACATTACATTTAATCATTATATCTCTTTTTATCTTTCCCTTTCCCTTCCTTCTCTTCTTATTTGTTTGTTTCTGTTCTGTGCTAAACACTGGGAATATAAACAAGCATAGCTTTCCTAGTAGTCAATAAAACTAAAAATGAAAAAGTTAACTAATTAATATGGTTAAGATACATGCTATGAAGGACAGGAGCAGCAGACAGGCTGAAGCTGTGTTACACAGAACCATAGTAAGGACTAATTTCATCTGATTTTTTTTTTTAGACCGAGTCTCACTCTGTCACCCAGGCTGTGGTGTGATCCCGGCTCACTGCAACCTCTGCCTTCCGGGTTCAAGAAATTCTCCCGCCTCAGCCTCCCAAGTACTTGGAATTACAGGTGTGCACCACCACACTTGGCTAATTTTTGTATTTTTAGTATAGATGGGGTTTCACCATGTTGGCCAGACTGGTCTCCAACTCCTGACCTCAGATGATCTGCCTGCCTTGGCCTCTCAAAGTGCTGGGATTACAGGTGTGAGCCACCGCGGCTGGCTTCTGATTTTTTAAAATGATTATTCTTAGTGGGAGTAAAAGTGACAGCAGAAACACCTATTAAGGAAGCTATTGCAATGGTTCCCATTAGAGATGATAGTGGCTTGGAGTGAGTGGGTGAAGTGGAGATGGAATTAGAGACAGTAGCCAAATTCCAGAGATATTTCTGAGATAGAAACAAGCGGACTTGATAAATGTTGATGTGGAGGATGAGAAACAAAGTGAAATCAATTACCAACCTCTCAGTATAGGTCTCTCTGCCCCAGCCATACTAAACACTTGTTACCGTCATACTTACCATGAGAGCTAGAGTCCAAAGCTTTTAGACTTACTGAACTCTCTGGTTAAATGCCTTTTTTCCCCCCAGTTACCTGATTGGCAAATAATTTCTCTTCAATATTCTGTTCTCTTCACTATTCCTCACCTGCTCTGGGAAGCCTTCCCTAACAATGCCTCGTTATTCCAACCTCCACTCTACCTCCCAGAATTAGAGAGGCTTTCTTTCCTCTGTGTTTCCACAGCAGTGTGCGCATAATTCTATGCTAGCTTGTAGCACTCATATTGTTGAACTGTTACCATTTGTTTACATATCTATTTTTTGAAGGCATGTGTCATATTTATAGTACAATCCCTGGCACAAAGAAAAGTAAATAATTGTTTAATCGATCAATTCTTTCCTATAATTCGCAGAAACAGAAAAAATAACATTACTTAAAATTTACATACAAGAAAGTCATCAAAGCAATCACTAGTAAATCTGAAATATGGCTGGGCGTGGTGGCTCATGCCTGTAATCCCAACACTGGGAGGCCAAGGCAGGAGGATCACTTGAGGTCAGGAGTTCGAGACCAGCCTGGACAACATGGTGAAACCCCATCTCTACTAAAAATACAAAAATTAGACAGGCGTGGTGGTGGGCACCTGTAATCCCAGCTACTCAGGAGACTGAGGCAGGAGAATCACTTGAACCTGGGAGGTGGAGGTTGCAGTGAGCCGTGATCGAGCCACTGCACTCTAGCCTGAGCAACAAGAGCAAAACTCTGTCTCAAAAAAAAAAAAACCTGAAATATAACTAATGTCATCCACAGTGTACTTGTGTACTTATTACTTCTAATCTTTTGCAAGTGCATTTCTGTTTACAACCTATGATCTTATTAAGTCTCTTTTATCGTAAATTATATTTTATAGACTCTCTATTGAGAGACATTTAAAATAGAGCCATATTATTTGTAAAGTTTCAACTTTCTTTCTTTTTTTTTTTTTTTTTTTAAGAGACTGGGTCTCACTATGTTGCCCAGGCTGACCCCAAACTCCTGGGCTCAGGAGATTCTCCCGCCTCAGCCTACTGAGTAGTTTGGAGTGCACTGGCATGATCTCAGCTTACTGTAACCTCCACCTCCCCAGTTCAAGTGATCCTCCCACCTCAGCCTTCTGAGTAGCTGGGATTACAGGTGAGCGCCACCATGCCTGGTTAATTATTTTGTATTTTTAGCAGAGATGGGTTTCGCCAAGTTGGCCAGGCTGGTCTCGAACTCCTGACCTCAAGTGATTCGCCAGCCTCGGCCTCCCAAAATGCTGGGATTACAGACATGAGCCACCACACCTGGCCTCAATTCCTTTTAGAATACTGTCTTTCATTTCAACAAAATTAGATTGTGGTTATGTAGCTTATTTAATTAGCTTGATGGCAAGAAGTTTTATAAACTGAATCAATGTGATTATGAGTGTTTTTCTTCTTAGAAATATTTGCCTTGTATTATTTTCATATTACAGACATGTTCACAAGTTGGTCATATTTTTACAAATAAAAGACACTATTTCCTAAGATCAAGAGCAATTTCCAACAAGTATGCCTTGTTCAACTTTTATAGGTTTCTTTTAAGAGTGTTCTTTCAAGAGTATTCTCAGGAAGGAATAAAAAAAGATGTTTCTTATCTAATGCAACATTGGATAAAATACTTAGAAAGCCTATAGCTGAGGCTATTTTTTCAAAGCTTTTAGGACATCACAATCTTAAAAATGCTAGCGAATTCTCTGCAAGCGGGTGCTGTAGAAGACTTAACTCCACAGTGGGAGTCAGAAAATTATAGCATATTCCCACATCACAAAAACTCAGAGTTGGTCACTGAACTTAGGTAAACTATAAATATTTTCCTATTTAATCCTTTTGTGTATAGCACACTGTTTTTTATGTTTACTTGTTAGCTTGCATCAATAATAGCAACTTTAACATTTAAATTCCTAGAAGACAGGATCTGATTCTATTGAACACACTCTATTTACATTTTGAATACTGATGTATGTATATATGAACATGTTTACAGTAATATTATGACAGCTTTCAAAAATTTCTCCTGGGATAACACTTTTTCTCCCTTACATCATCAAACATAAATAAGATAGTTAGATGGGCCATATTCAATTGAAGTCTCTCTTTCGAAGAATCTTTTACTATTGAAGAATTCTGACCTCTAACTCCGCTTTATTTTTAAGAATAAAATTTGAGACCGGGTGTGGTGGCTCACACCTGTAATCCCAGCACTTTGGGAGTCCAAGGCAGGCAGATCACCTGAGGTTGGGAGTTCGAGACCAGCCCGACCAACATGGAGAAACCCCGTCTCTACTAAATATACAAAATTACCCAGGCGTGGTGGCGCATGCCTGTTATCCCAGCTACTCGGGAGGCTGAGGGAGGAGAATCACTTGAACCTGGGAGGTGGAGGTTGCAGTGAGCCCAGATCACGCCACTGCACTACAGCCTGGGCAACAAGAGCAAAACTCCATCAAACAAAAAAAAAAGTATTCAACTTCCACCACTCTGAGATAGCACTGATGTCTTTGGCTTTTTTCTCCAAGGACCATTTTGAAGATGAAACTGAGCACTGAGTATGAACACTCTGTTACTTCTGTCAGACCCAAAGCCACAGTGTATATTAAGATACAAGACTTGTTGCTAGTAATAAAGCTAAGAATACAATGCCTTTCTAAAAATGTGTTTATTAATTCCTGGTGGATGATAATTACTTTTTTTATTTTTTTATGTAATTTAATTAATTTATTTATTTGAGACAGAGTTTCACTCTTGTCGCCCAGGCTGGAGTGCAGTAGCAGGAAGCCGGCTCACTGCAACCTCCACCTCCCGAGTTCAAGCAATTCTTCTGCCTCAGCTTCCCGAGTAGCTGGGTTACAGGCACCTGCCACCATGCCTGGCTAATTTTTTTGTATTTTTTTTTAGTAGAGACGGGGTTTCACCATGTTGGCCGGGCTGGTTTCAAACTCCTCACCTCAAGTGATCCACCTGCCTCAGCCTCCCAAAGTGCTAGGATTACAGGCGTGAGCCATTGTGCCCGGATGATAATTACTTCTTTAATATGAGAAGTATGCATGCCTTCTTTATAACATTTATATTATAATATAATTATAATATATAATTACCTTCTTTATAATGTTTATAATTATAATATAATTTTAATTTTAATCAATTAACAAAATTAAGACAGGGTCTCACTCTGTCACCAAGGGTGGAGTGCAGTGTCACAATCATAGCTCACTGCAGCCTCAAACTCCTGAGTTCAAGTGGTCTCCCTGCCTCAGCCTCCCAAGTAGCTGGGACTACAGGCACATGCCACCATGCCTGGCTAATTTTTTTAAATTTTCTTGTAGAGAAAAGGTCTTGCTATTGCCTAGGCTGGTCTCAAACTCCTGGCTTTAATTAATCCTCCTGCCTCAGCCTCTCTGAAAGTGCTGGGATTATAGGCATGAGCTACCGCACCTGGCCTATAACTCAACATTGATATGAAATTTCATCTTCATTAGGAAAAATGAGTAAACATAATTTCCATACCAAATACTGGAAAAGAAAAACATGCTAAATATTACAAATCAACTAAACATTTCATAACAATTATGTTGATAAATTACTGTTATTATTTGGTAAAATTAAGAATTTTATGATACTACTTGTCCAGTTGATTTAAAATTTAATTCAAAATTAAAAGTCAGCAAAATTGGCATATTTAATGCTGGAAAAGTTTCTTTACTTTTCTTTCTCTTTTTTTTTTTTTTTTTTTTTTGCGGGGGGTGCCTAGTCATAGTACACAATGTTGCTTACTGGAAATAGAACTTCAAGGGTGAAGAGGAATAAACAAGGTCCTGTTTCCTGTGATTCTTAGCCCTTTAATCGTAGTGCTCCTAAGATAGGAGAAGAGTGGGATACACTAAAACAGCTTCAGGGAACTAGCCACTTTGGAGTGCTAAACCACAGGCCCTGAGCAAATTCTAACAACAGCCACACAATCCTTTCTAAAGTCTTGCCTCACCTTTAGTATTTTAAGCCCAATGCCTTAAGTGATATACTGGTTATTTTCTTCTCCCTAGACGATTCTTGCTTTGATGGGTTGCTTTATGTCTTAGGGTTTCAGTGTGTGGTCTACTGGGTATGGCAAAAACATTTCACATTTGCCTACTGAGTTTTCCCTACACTTCTGACAAGCTGTTGGATTTACGGGAAAAGTAAGGTTTTCTCTCAATGTGCTTTTTTGTTCTATACTGCAGTTTTAAATAATTATTTTTATAAATCCTCAGCCTTTTTCTCTTACTGGAATTGGGTGGAAAACAAGAGATCTTATTATAGTTTACTTTTTGACCTAAGCAGTACAATAGAAGATCTTTTGAAATGCATAATATTCATGATTGAAAAGTTTATAGATTTTGGTTTCTTACAAATTAAAGTGAAGGAGACCAAGTTATATTATGGCAAAATTATGATGCGAAATAGTGTTTTCCAAGATTTGCACATAGTCGGTGCTTAACAAATTCATGTTAGTTTCTTTCAAGTCAATCAGGAGTTTCTTCCTTCATCTATGAACAAAAATATTATTATGACAAAGTTATCCTTGAAACTCTCATACGCTTGGGATAATTATGCTTAATGAACATCTGATTTTTTTTCTTACTACATTCCAAAATTGGACTTTGAAAATCCCCATTGCATTTATTATTAGGAGAATGGCTGTGGGGAGAAGCATAGGTTGTGGTTAGGAGCATGGGCTTTGGCATTACCTGGACCTGAGTTGGAGCCCATGTTGGAGCCGAGTGCCCTGGGATGAGTCACTGAACTTCTCTGTACCTCACTTTTCTTACCTCTAATGTGGGAGAAATAATACTCACCTGAAAAGGCGTTGGTGAAGAAATGAGATGATGTACATAGAGCCTGTCACAGTAACTTACATTATAAGGGTTCAATAAGTGACTATTGTTATTATTCCCATTATTATCAAATATTTGACGTGTCAGGAGAAAAACAAAGCATATAAGTTTTAATATATTTATAAAGGTATGTCCTTTGAGCCTATCTATAGTAAATTAGCGCTTTCTACAAGTGATATGAAGAACATGAGAAAACTGTTATTTTCTGGAGAAGATACAGAAGCATCAGATTTTATCAATATTATCAAAAATTATGTTTTATTTGCATGCATATGGAACCAGGAAAATACTTGAGGGTCAGGAAGGGGATAGCAAAAACCGAAAAACCGTGGGCCTTTATATAATTCTTTTTTCAGTCCTTCTAAGGGTTCCAGATTAAATAACATGAGTTTAATTTTTTTCTTGCTTTAAAATTTTGCCCTGTAATACATTCTCACTGTTACTGGAGGTAATAAGTTAGCCACTGGAAAGAGCCAACATGAAGTTCATATCACACTTTTTTAATACTTTTTATTTTAATGATATTCTATAAGCTTGATAATTAAATGAAATGAATCAGTATAACAAGGTTAAAAAATCCTCAGAGTAAAGCAAAAAGCAACTTTAAAAAAGTCTTCCTAAGACATACATATCAATAGTAAGCACTATTCCAGTTTATAATATTATCTAGAGATTTTAATACACTGACTCAACTCTTTCTTATTGTAATTCAACTTGCCTCATCCCAAGTTATCTTTTTTAGAAAAATCTTAATCCTCATCCCTTCCCCTTCTTCTTATACCATTTTGCTTCTACCTTACACCCAACATTTGCCATGTTTTCTCTGGAACTCCTTGTCTAATATCAACCTAGCACATCATTGCCCTAAAATCTCCCCTAGATTTCTTTCTTACTTAGATAGGCTGCCTTAATGCAATCCTTCCCTTTGTCTTTTCCTTACAAAATATGCAGCATATATAGTCACAAGTCACTTAACAACAAGGATATGTTCTGAGAAATGCTTTGTTAGGTGATTTTGTCATTGTGCAAACATCAGCGTATACTTACAAAAACCTAGATGACATAGTCTGCTATGTACCTAGGCTATAGTCTATTGCTCCTGGGCTACAAACCTATACAGCACATTACTGTATTTTACAGTATTACAGTAATATTACATATTACTGTAGTTTCAATGGTAAGTATTTGTGTTACCTAAACATATCTAAATATACAGAAGGTGCAGTAAAAATACATACTACAATCTTATGGGACCACAGTTGTACATGTGGTCCATCACTGAAACCTTGTTATATGGCACATGACTACAAAAACTCCATTTTTTAAGATTTAAGATTTTTCATACAAAAGTTAGAAACTACAACAATGTAATTATTGATATAATTAGGTTTAAATCTATTATCTTGCTATTTGTTTTCTATTTTTTTCATGTATTTGTTGTTCCCTTTTTCCTCCTTTTCTACTTTCTTTCATATTATTGAACATTTGGTATTATTATAATGTGTTTCCTTTGTTGACTTGTTAGCTGTATCTTTTTTGTGGTGAAGGTTGCTCTAGGGTTTATAATAAGTGATATCCATCTTTAAGTGATATTTTGCCACTTCATGTATAGTGTAAGAAACTTACAATAATATATTTCCATTTCTTTTCTCATAGCCTTTGTGCTCCTTATGTCATCATTTGCCGTGATGTCAGATCTATGTTTCTTATCTGATATCATTTTCCTTCTGCCTGAAAGACATCCTTTAGCATTTCTTGCAGTAAAGTTCTGCTGGTGATGAATTCTTTCAGATTTTTTCTCCCCATCTCTTTCAATATCTTTCAGCCTTTGTATGTCTGCTAAAGCACTTTTTTTCCTTTCATTTTTGAAAGGTATTTTCACTAGATACAGATTTCAGGTTGACAGAGGATTTTTTTTCTTTCAATACATTAAAGATATTGTTTCACCATCTTCTCACTTGCATTGATTTCAGTGACAAATCTGCTGTCATTCTAATTTTTGTTCCTTTGTACATAAGATGATTTTTTTCTCCTCTGGCTGCTTTTATTATTTTTTTCTTAATCACTAGGGTTGAGCAGTTTGAATGTGATGTTCCTTTGTGCAATTTTCTTTGGGTTCATTAAGCTTCTTTGTTCTGTGGGTTTGTACTTTTCATCAAGTTTGGAATATTTTTGGCTATTACGTCTTCAAATATTTTTTTCTATTTCTCCCTTCCTCTCCTCTCTTTCAGGGACTCCAGTTAGATGTCTATTAGACTGCTTGACTGTTTCCCTGTGGTTGTTTTTTTAATTCTCCTTTTTTCTCATTTTAGATTGTTTCTATTATTATCTTCAAGTTCACTAAGTTTTTCTTCTGTAACATCACATATGCTGTTAATTCTCTCCAGTATAAGTATATTTTTATCTCACACATTATTGTTTCATCTCTAAAATTAGATTCGGGTCTCTATTTCGCTTTTTGATGGTATAGAATACAACTATCACAATCATTTTAATGTCTTTGCTCATTCTAACTCTATATCAGTTATGATTCAGTTTCAAGTGATTAATTTTCTCCTCATTACTGGTCATATTTTCCTGCTTCCTGTACAGCTGGTTATTGGTTATTTTTACTGGGTTCCAGACGTCATGAACTTTATCTTTTGGGTGCTAGATATTTTTGTAATTCTATAAACATTGTTGGGCTTCATTCCAGTAGACAGTTAAGTTATTTGGAAGCTGTTTGGTGCTTTTGTATCTTGCTCTTAAGATTGTTTGGTGGAAGCAGAGCAGTGCTCAATCTAAGCGTAGTTATTCCCAACTATTGAGGCAGAAGCTTTTATATACTCTACCAGTGCTGCATAAACCTTGAAGTTTTTCTGTCTGGCTGGTGAGGAATAGGCATTATTTCTGGCCCTGTTACTTCTAATTCATTTGGGTCTTTCCTTGCCAAAAGTACATGTTTCCTAGCTAATGGTAAGAGTCTTTCCTTACATGGTTGTGCTTATCAGTACACAGCTGAATATTTGAGGGGATCCTCTGCAGACATCTGGAGTTCTCTCTCTGTGCATCTCTCTTCTCTCTGAAATTCTTTCCATTAAACTGTATCTGCTTTGGTCTCCCTGGACTCTAAGGCCTCAACTCAGGGATTCTTCAAGACTCCATCTAGGCTCCCCCTTCCTGTGCCATGGCCTAGAAACTCTCTTTGGACATACCCCACCCCCAAGCTATAAACAGAGCACCAAGAAAATAACTTATAGAGACTTGGGTGTTCACAATACAGGGAGACTAGAATCTCATTCCCCAGATGGACAACTTCCTAGTCAGTAGTCTTATTGACCTGTCCCACAACTACATTTCAAGGAAAAGGAAATTGGAGATGGGTAGAGAGAAGCAGTTGTTGGAAATAAGCATAGCAAGAATGCATGTTTTCATGTATCAAATACCAGGAGAGTAGGAGGACTTTAGCCATGTTTCTCATGCCCCAGCTAGTAGGCATTCTGCTGGTTGAAGTGACTTCAGCAGCAAGAGACAAGGGGGGTATACCATTGGGGTACAGCACCCCTTGAAGGTGTCAAGAAACTGGTTCCCCTGAAGAACCTCACGAGTGCTCCCACCAGAACCAGCAGTAGGAAACCTGCCACAGAGAGGGTACAAATATCTAGTCAACATTTGCCAGAGAAGCAGTAATGCATAGCAATTTTAGTAATGAGCTCAACTAGTTAAAAAGACTGGTGCCCTTTCCTTTTAATCTCTCCTCCATGCCCTCAAACTCAAGAGAGCTTGGAAAGGAAGAAGAAGGTGAGAACAGTGAACAAACAGCTCTTGTCTCCCTGCCTGTCCTTGTCCCTTGAGTTACAATCAAGCAGGGGCTGAGGAAGGAGGGAAGATGAGAATAGAGCTTATAAATGGCTAGACATTGTTTAATAACTGAAGGCAACTAGCAAGTTATGTATCTGCCTAGGATTCTATTGACAGAGCAGTGACTGGAGAAAAATAAAACTAATTCATGTTTATTCTCCAGTGAGTTCAAACTGCCAGATTAACTGGTTATCTTTCTATCACCCAACACAGAGTCTCCAGTACCTAAGACCTATTTACTAAATTAGCCAACTAATAAACCTTAATTATTTGGAATTACAATTTTCAGTTGATATGAGTAAATAATTCAAATTTTAAAATCTTTCAAGACTAAATCTTAGACATTAGGAAGCAGCATTGATGCTCCAATACTTAGTTTGACCAAAGAAATTCAACCATATGAATCATAGTTTTGATTATAAAAGTAATTATTTTAACTTTTTTTATTACTGAGCTAGTTATTCCTTTTGTGTTTTTTTTTTTCAGTATTTGTGGTGAATTTCTCTTTCCTCTACATTAAGAAAAACAATACACTTTTACAAAATACTGTCTGAGGCTAACCTGATATCTCTATGTGACAGTTCTTTGTTGTAACTGCCACCCTCATATAGCATCATATGTAATCCACAAGGTATTTATCCTGCCCATTGTGATAGATAGGTCTCTTTACCACTAGATGGCCTGATCCTCTCAAAAAATGAAGGAGAACAATTGGTGACTCTGGCGTTAATTGCCCTAGAAGTGAACAGAACTATTTCAAGTAAGTGTATGGAACTGAAATATTTTAATTGTAACAAATAAGCTTTAATTGGCTTTCCCTGATTTTTTTAGAAAGGATTATTCTCACTTCTGTTAATATATCTTAATTAATATCTCTCCATTTTATGTTTTTCCCACATGGTATATGCTATTTATTACTATTGCGTTTTAAATTTTTCAGACTATCTTGCTGTGGTAGTGATTAGGAATAAGCTGTCTAATTCCCATTATCACACATCTTTTTAAACCATATACTTATAGCTTCATCATTAGAAAGGCATTCATTGTCTTTCAAAAGTTTCATTATGGCTGGGCATGGTGGCTTACGCCTGTAGTCCCAGCACTTTGGGAGGCCAAAGCAGGTGGATCACCTGAGGTCAGGAGTTCAAGACCAGCCTGGCCAACATGGTGAAACCCAGTCTCTACTAAAAATTCAAAAAGTAGCCGGGGGTGGGGGCATGCACCTGTAATCCCAGCTACGTTGGAGGCTGAGGCAGGAGAATTGCTTGAACCCAGGAGATGGAGGTTGCTGTGAGCCGAGATCACACCACTGAACTCCAGTCTGGGGGACAGAGTGAGACTGTATCTCAAAAAAACAAAACAAAAGTTTAATTAGGAGAAAAAAATGAAGAGGCTTCACTGTTAAAAAAAAAAAAAAAAAAAGTGGGAGTGGGGTCTGTTCCAAGATGGCCAAATAGGAAGAGCTCTGGTCTGCAGCTCCTAGCGTGATCAACACAGAAGACGGTTGATTTCTGCATTTCCAACTGAGGTACCTTGTTCATCTCATTGGGACTGGTTGGACAGTGGGTGCAGCCCATGGAGGGCGAGCCAAAGCAGGGCAGGGCAATGCCTCACCCAGGAAGTGCAAGGAGTTGGGGATTTCCCTTTCCTAGCCAAGGGAGGCTGTGACAGACTGTATCTGGAAAAATGGGACACTCCCGCCTAAATACTGCACTTTCCAATGGTGTTAGCAAACAGCACATCAGGAGATTATATTCTGCGCCTGGCTCGGCAGGTCCCACGCCCGCGGAGCCTGGCTTACTGCTAGCGCAGCAGTCTGAGATCAACCTGCGAGGCAGCAGCCTGGTAGGGGGAGGGGCGTCTGCCATTGCTGAGGCTTGAGTAGGTAAACAAAGCAGCCAGGGAAGCTTGAACTGGGTGGAGCCCACCACAGCTCAGGAAGGCCTGCTGCCTCTGTTGACTCCACCTCTGGGAGCAGGACATAGCTGAACAAAAGGCAGCAGAAACTTCTGCAGACTTAAACGTCCCTGTCTGACAGCTCTGAAGAGAGTGGTTCTCCCAGCATGGTGTTTGAGCTCTGAGAACGGACAGATTGCCTCCTCAGGCAGGTCCCTGACCACTGTGTAGCCTAACTGGGAGAAACCTCCCAGTAGGGGCCAAGTGATACCTCATATAGGCGGGTGCCCCTCTGGGATGAAGCCTCCAGATGAAGGATCAGGCAGCAATATTTGCTGTTCTGCAATTTCTGCTGTCCTGCAGCCTCCACTGGTGCTACCCAGGCAAACAGGGTTGGGAGTGGACCTCCAGCAAATTCCAACAGACCTGCAGCTGAGGGACCTGACTGTTAGAAGGAAAACTAACAAACAGAAAGGATAGCATCAACATTAACAAAAAGGACATCCACACCAAAACCCCATCTGTAGGTTGCCAACATCAAAGACCAAAAGTAGATAAAACCACAAAGATGGGGAGAAACCAGAGAAGAAAAGCTGAAAATTCTAAAAACCAGAGCACCTCTTCTCCTCCAAAGGATTGCAGCTCCTCATCAGCAATGGAACAAAGCTGGACAGAGAATGACTTTGATGAGTTGACAGAAGTAGACTTCAGAGGGTTGGTAATAACAAACTGCTCTAAGCTAAAGGAGGATGTTCGAACCCATCGCGAGGAAGCTAAAAACCTTGAAAAAAGGTTGGACGAATGGCTAACTGGAATAAACAGTGAACAGAAGACCTGAAATGACCTGACGGAGCTGAAAACCATGGCAAAAAAACTACATGACGCATGCACGAGCTTCGGTAGCTGATTCAATCAAGTGGAAGAAAGGGTATCAGTGATTGAAGATCAAATTAATGAAATAAAGCAGGAAGAGAAGTTTAGAGAAAAAAGAGAAAAAAGAAATGAACGAATCCTCCAAGAAATATGGGACTATGTGAAAAGACCAAATCTATGTTTGATTGGTGTACCTGAAAGTGACGGGGAGAATGGAACCAAGTTGGAAAACACTCTGCAGGATATTATCCAGGAGAACTTCCCCAACCCAGTAAGGCAGGCCAACATTTAAATTGAGGAAATACAGAGAACATCACACAGATACTCCTTGAGAAGAGCAACCCCAAGACACATAATTGTCAGATTCACCAAGGTTGAAATGAAGGAAAAAATGTTAAGGGCAGCCAGAGAGAAAGGTCAGGTTACCCACAAAGGGAAGCCCATCAGACTAACAGCGGATCTCCCAGCAGAAACTCTATAAGCCAGAACAGAGTGGGGGCCAATATTCAACATTCTTAAAGAAAAGAATTTTCAACCCAGAATTTCATATCCAGCCAAACTAAGCTTCATAAGTGAAGGAGAAATAAAATATTTACAGACAACAAATGCAGAGAGATTTTGTCACCACCAGGCCTGCCTTACAAGAGCTCCCAAAGGAAGCAATAAACATGGAAAGGAACAACTGGTACCAGCCACTGCAAAAACATGCCAAATGGTAAAGACCATCAATGCTAGGAAGAAACTGCATCAGCTAACGGGCAAAATAACCAGCTAACATCATAATGACAGGATCAAATTCACACATAACAATATTAACCTTAAATGTAAATGAGCTAAATGCCCCAATTAAAAGACACAGACTGGCAAATTGGATAAAGAGTTAAGACCCATCAGTGTGCTGTATTCAGGAGACCCATCTCACGTGCAGAGACACACATAGGCTCAAAATAAAGGAATTCAGGAAGATCTACCAAGCAAAAGGAAAGCAAAAAAAATAGCAGAGGTTGCAATCCTAGTCTCTGATAAAACAGACTTTAAACCAACAAAGATCAAAAGAGACAAAGAAAGCCATTACATAATGGTAAAGGGATCAATTCAACAAGAATAGCTAACTATCCTAAATATATATGCGCCCAATACAGGAGCACCCAGATTCATAAAACAAGTCCTTAGAGACTTACAGAGAGACTTAGACTCCCACACAATAATAGTGGAAGACTTTAACACCCCACTGTCAATATTAGACAGATCAACAAGACAGAAGGCTAACAAGGATATCCAGGACTTGGACTCAGCTCTGCACCAAGTAAACCTAATAGACATCTACAGAATCGCAACCCCCAAATCCACAGAATATACATTCTTGTCAGCACCACATCACACTGATTCCAAAATTGACCACATAGTTGGAAGTTAAGGACTCCTCAGCCAACGTAAAAGAACAGAAATCATAACAAACTGTCTCTCAGACCACAGTGCAATCAAATTAGAACTCAGGATTAAGAAACTCACTCAGAACCACTCAACTACATGGAAACTGAACAACCTGCTCCTGAATGACTACTGGGTAAACAATGAAATGAAGGCAGAAATAAAGATGTTCTTTGAAACCAATGAGAAAAAAGATGTAACATACCAGAATCTCTGGGACACATTTAAAGCAGTGTGTAGAGGGAAATTTGTAGCACTAAATGCCCACAAGAGAAAGCAGGAAAGATCTAAAATCGACACCCTAACATCACAATTAAAAGAACTAGAAAAGCAAGAGCAAACACATTCAAAAGCTAGCAGAAGGCAAGAAATAACTAAGATCAGAGCAGAACTGAAGGAGACAGAGACACAAAAAACCCTTCAAAAAATCAATGAATCCAGGAGCTGGTTTTTTGAAAAGATCAACAAAATAGATTGACCACTAGCAAGACTAATAAAGAAGAAAAGAGACAAGAATCAAATAGATGCAATAAAAGTTATAAAGGGTATATCACCACTGATCCCACAGAAATACAAACTACCATCAGAGAATACTGTAAACACCTCTATGCAAATAAACTAGAAAATCTAGAAGAAATGGATAAATTCCTCAACACATACACCCTCCCAAGACTAAACCAGGAAGAAGTTGAATCTCTGAATAGACCAATAACAGGCTCTGAAATTGAGGCAATGATCAATAGCCTACCAACAAAAAAAGTCCAGGACCAGATGGATTCACAGCCGAATCCTACCAGAGGTACAAAGAGGAGCTGGTACCATTCCTTCTGAAACTATTCCAATCAATAGAAAAAGAGGGAATCCTCCCTAACTCATTTTATGAGGCCAGCATCATCCTGATACCAAAGCCTGGCAGAGACACAACAAAAAAAGAGAATTTAGACCAATATCCTTGATGAACATTGATGGAAAAACCCTCAGTAAAATACTGGGAAACCGAATCCAGCAGCACATCAAAAAGCTTATCCACCATGATCAAGTGGGCTTCATCCCTGGGATGCAAGGCAGGTTCAACATAAGAAAATCAATAAACGTAACCCAGCATATAAACAGAACCAATGACAAAAACCACATGATTATCTCAATAGATGTAGAAAAGGCCTTGACAAAATTCAACAACCCTTCATGCTAAAAACTCTCAATAAATTAGGTATTGTTGGGACGTATCTCAAAATAATAACAGCTATCTATGACAAACCCACAGCCAATATCATACTGAATGGACAAAAACTAGAAGCATTCCCTTTGAAAACTGGCAAAAGACAGGGATGCCCTCTCTCACCACTCCTATTCAACATAGTATTGGAAGTTCTGGCCAGGGCAATCAGGCAGGAGAAAGAAATAAAGGGTATTCAATTAGGAAAAGAGGAAGTCAAATTGTTCCTGTTTGCAGAAGACATGATTGCATATTTAGAAAACCCCACTGTCTCAGCCCAAAATCTCCTTAAGCTGATAAGCAACTTCAGCAAAGTCTCAGGATACAAAATCAACATGCGAAAATCACGAGCATTCTTATACACCAATAACAGACAAACAGAGAGCCAAATCTTGAGTGAACTCCCATTCACAATTGCTACAAAGAGAGTAAAATACCTAGGAATCCAACTTACAAGGGATGTGAAGGACCTCTTCAATAAGAACTACAAATCACTGCTCAATGAAATAAAGGAGGACACAAACAAATGGAAGAACATTCTGTGCTCATGGATAGGAAGAACCAGTATCGTGAAACTGGCCATACTGCCCAAGGTAATTTATAGATTCAATGCCATCCCCATCAAGCTACCAATGACTTTGTTCACAGAATTGGAAAAAACTACTTTAAAGTTCATATGGAACCAAAAAAGAGCCCGCATTGCCAAGACAATCCTAAGCAAAAGAACAGAGCTGGAGGCAGCATGCTACCTGACTTCAAACTGTACTACAAGGCTACAGTAACCAAAACAGCATGGTAATGGTACCAAAACAGAGATATAGACAAATGGAACAGAACAGAGGCCTCAGAAATAACACCACTCATCTACAACCATCTGATTTTTGACAAACCTGAGAAAAACAAGAAATGGGGAAAGGATTCCCTATTTAATCAATGGTGCTGGGAAAACTGGCTAGCCATATGTAGAAAGCTCAAACTGGATCCCTTCCTTACACCTTGTACAAAAATGAATTCAAGATGGATTAAAGACTTAAATGTTAGACCTAAAACCATAAAAACCCTAGAAGAAAACCTAGGCAATACCATTCAGGACATAGGCATGGGCAAGGACTTCATGACTGAAACATCAAAAGCAATGGCAACAAAAGCCAAAATAGACAAATGAGATCTAATTAAACTAAAGAGCTTCTGCACAGCAAAAGAAACTACCATCAGAGTGAACAGGCAACCTACAGAATGGAAGAAAATTTTTGCAATCTAACCATCTGACAAAGGGCTAATATCCAGAATCTACAAAGAACTTAAACAAATTGTATAAGAAAAAACAAACAACCCCATCAAAAAGTGGGCAAAGGATATCAGCAGACACTTCTCAAAAGAAGACATTTATGCAGCCAACAGACACATGAGAAAATGCTCATCATCCGGCCAGGTGCAGTGGCTCATGCTTGTAATCCCAGGACTTTGGGAGGCCGAGGCGGGTGGATCACGAGGTCAGGAGATCGAGACCATCCTGGCTAACATGGTGAAACCCCATCTCTACTAAAAATACAAAAAATTAGCCAGGCGTGGTGGTGGGCACCTGTAGTCCCAGCTACTCAGGAGGCTGAGGCAGGAGAATGGTGTGAACCTGGGAGGCAGAGCTTGCAGTGAGCCGAGATCGCGCCACTGCACTCCAGCCTGGGCAACAGGGCAAGACTCCACCTCAAAAAAAAAAAAAAATTATCATCATCACTGGTCATTAGAGAAATGCAAATCAAAACCACAATGAGATACCATCTCACACCAGTTGGAATGGTGATCATTAAAAAGTCAGGAAACAACAGATGCTGGAGAGGATGTGGAGAAACAGGAATGCTTTTACACTGTTGGTGGGAGTGTAAATGAGTTCAACCATTGTGGAAGACAGTGTGGTGATTCCTCAAGGATCTAGAACTACAAATACCATTTGACTCAGCGATCCCATTGCTGGGTATATACCCAAAGGATTACAAATCATGCTACTATAAAGACACATGCACACATATGTTTATTGTGGCACTATTTGCAATAGCAAAGACTTGGAAACAACCCAAATGTCCATCAATGATAGAGTGGATTAAGAAAATGTGGCACACATACACCATGGAATATTATGCAGCCATAAAAAAGGATGAGTTCATGTCCTTTGCAGGGACATGGATGAAGTTGGAAACCATCACTCTGAGCTACCACAAAGACAGAAAACTAAACACCACCTATTCTCACTATAGGCGGGAATTGAACAATGAGAACACTTGGACACAGGGTGGGGAACATCACACACCAGGGCCTGTCATGGGTTGGGGACTGGGGGACAGATAGCATTAGGAGAAATACCTAATGTAAATGATGAGTTGATGGGTGCAGCAAACCAACATGGCACGTTGTGCACATGTACCCTAGAACTTAAAGTATTTTTTAAAAAGACCATTTTTAAAAAATAAAAATTCCTTGGAATTCATAAAGTATTAAAATTCTCTAACAAATACTTTTTATTTAATTTTCTTTTCCTTTATATTCACTGAACTTGCAATTATTCTGGGCCTAAGTATTTATTCTGTGGCTAATTCTGAGACCTCAGATTCCTATTCCTCTCTTAAGTACAACTTGCCTTTAGGTTATTTCTCTGCTCACTAGTACCTTGACCATGGGATGAACAAGGAAAACAAGAACTCTGTTTTTTTTAAAAAAAAAAGTTCGTGAAATATAAATGCCTGATGCTACGATAACTCATGCCCTTTATTTGGAGAGAAAGTAGATAGAAAATAATTAAATACGAGTAATTCAGGCACAGCTTTTTGTAGCAAGTCTACAGGCATCGCAGGGCTGAGCCAAGTCCTGCTTTTAAAAAGCGGATATATCAGATCTGTCCAGATCCTTGGAACTTCTCTTCATTCATATTTGTGAGCACAAGAACTTACTGACCTTTGGTGCATTCCATGATCATTCCCTTTTGTGAAAGTTGGCACCACAGGTGCACAGATGATGTACATGTTCCTATAAAACCTGAATTTTATTATATATTCTTCTGGTTGCATTACTTCGTAAAAAGAAGATGGAAAGTTTAATCTATCCTTGCTGCATTCACAAAATAAGGTTTAGACTTATTGAAATATTTTCAATTAATCTACCAACCACAAGTACATAAGATGGATATAATAGTAGTTACAGTAGCAGATTATTTGTTAGGTGATATGTTTATTATTAGAGGGTAACAGATATGGATAATGTACTTAACACAATGCACTTTCACCTCCCTGGTTTTAAATTCTTGGTTCATACCCCAGTGTCTATTTCTACCCTTTGCTGATTTGGTGCCCCTTGACCATTCACCAGGCACATTGAACTTCACCTCCCCTCTATGATTTGTGACTCAGCTTATTCCTTTTGGCCCAGCAAATGCCACTGACCATCTCAGATGAAGAGTCCTGTTATGGCCACTAATAGCTCACTTCCCACTGCTCTGCCTATTTCGGCAGTGGTCCCATGAAAGGAGAGAGGGAGAACACTAGCCTGCAACCCATTTCTAAATGAGTGCAGTAAAACCTTCCTTTGGTCATATCATTCTTTGTCACAAAAATTCTTCCATGATCCTTTAGCCTGATCTTCAAAGTCTTTCAGAGTCGGGCTCCAAACTACTTTCCCAAACTAATTTCTCACTATTTCCTTAAATGAAAGTCCTCATTCATGTACATTCTCTGAATAATTTGCACAGAATTCTACCGTGGGCCTACTGTATACCTGACACGTGGCAGGGGGCATACATACTTATTGCATGCATGACTAATTGGACTAAATGCACAGGAAATGTTGGCCTGGTTAAACCTGATTTATGTAACCCTGAACAATTTTCACCGTATAGCTATATGGAAGATGTGAAAAATTACACCTAACCTCTTCTGACCCTGTGGCATACCCTGGTTTTGGTTTTTAAACCAAAATTCTGCAAAAGTCTGGCAAGAGCATATTTCCTACTTGTTTCGTTTCCTAAAAATGGAGTGCAGAATAGAAAGGAAGAGCTTTCTCATTATCTGCATATGCTGGTTGTTTGAATTCCAAGATAAACAAAAGTTTACTGTATTTCTAAATTCATCCTTTACTAGATTCCAGTAACTTGAGCTGTGTTATGAAGCCATCTGTAATTTTTTTGCCTCTAGGCTCTTTTGGCCTCTGGACAATACTGTTGCTTATCCTCTTAATTACCCTTGGCCAAGTAAAATGAGACAAGGCATGTTTTGTATACCGTAAGAGCATCCACTTCAAGTTAAATTCTTTACAGTCTGGTCTCACACTATTTTGTGTCATAGATACAAATACTTTAACCTTCATTCTCGAATGTCTGCCTTTTGGAAGGTCATAATAAATTACAAATACCAAAAAAGCGATTTAAGCATAGACATTTTTTATCAGTGTATGGAGATATTCTATTGTCAAACAGTTGTTTTACTATTAAACAGGCTGTGCAGTTCACAACAAAAACCAAGTTTTAGTGTAGGTTTTAAAAATATTTATTAAGTGAATGAATGAATAAAAACGGAAAGTAAGAAAATTATGCATTTCTAGTCAATAACAACTGTATTATGTAGAGTTAGATATAGGTGAATTCATTTTATAAGAAATTAAAATATCCAGTAGAGTTAACTAAATGCATTCCATTTACTTTATAACTATTTTTTCCCCTTTCTCTTTTCTAAAAATGAAAGTTGTATTTGAAAAATTTTGGCCTCCAGAATGTACATTATCATATAAAATTTCAAATCTTACTTATTTCTTTTTTTCTTTCTTTTTTTTTTTTGAGACAGAGTCTCGCTCTGTTGCCCAGGCTGGCTCGGCTCACTGCAACCTCCACCTCCCAGGTTCAAGCGATTCTCACGCCTCAGCCTTCCGGGTAGCTGGAATTACAGGCGTAAGCCACCGTGCCCGTCCCAAATCTTACTTATTTCTGTACTGTGTTTTAAAATGTTTTTTATCACAGCATAATTATATTTGTTATTTTATTTCATTTTATAATCTTCATGTATGCAAAGTGGGGTTGAGGCAGGGGAGTCATGTTGTTTCAGCCTGAGTTCCTAAAATTGATGCTGTGACAATTCTTAGATGAAGCTTTCCTAGGCTAGTTTTGTCATGATAAAGGACTGTCTTATTAAAGTCTCTCAATCCTCGCCTTTTTATAAATCATAATCAAAGTCTCTTTAAAGTTTCTCTAAATTTTAGAAAAGCATTTCTATTATGTATGAGGCTCATTGAAGAAAACTATGATTCCAATAGCTTTTCACTTGAAATATTATTTCCAATTGTGTTAAATGTATAATAATTTCCAGCCCTTTTAATATATCCAACAGTTAACATTTATTCAGAGCTCTTACTCTATGTCAGATACTGTGTTGGGATTTTACACGAATTATCTCACTTAATTCTCACAATAACCCTATTTGTGCCCATTATTCAAATAAAGAAACAGGAATCAAGGCAAAGCAAAGTGCTCATACAGAGGGCAAGTAGCAGGGCTAGGACTTGAAACCAGACCTGTCTGATGCCAAAGCCTCTGGTCTTCTACAAAATTATGGTGAGGTCCCACCAGTAACACAGTCCCATTTACGGGTATTTTAGAGAGGCAAAGCATGGAGGCAGGTTGATTCCTTTGGGATACCTTCCAGGTCTCAGTATGGATTAGTATTTTCCTGCTTGCCAGAGATGAATGAAAATTGTACAAGAGGAAAACAGGTTAGTAGCTACTGCAATTCTGGGGTACCACATCCTGCTATACTGCACCCTTGTTCTTTGGAAAGTGAGTTAAAAACAGCCATTCTTAATTATGGGTTTAGATGAAAGAGAATATGAAGCCTGGAGAGCCATTTTAAATGGTTTTGAGCATGTGGGTATGGGGATGACTGTTTAAGGAGAATCGCCCCTTGCCCCCCAACCCCTCCAGTCCTCTTCACCCCAAGAGGAGAAAATATCTACTACCCTACTGTTCATGGAAGCATCTGGATTTTCCTTTTTATGTAGTCTTTCATGAATCAGACATCTCTGGGAATTTTTCAAAGTTAATTTGTTTCCAAAGGGAGTACAAGGGAATGGCATGCCTTTATATCCTGCTTTGCTGGTTTAAGCCAAGAATGATGTCTCTCAATAGTAGTGGGAGTTGAGTGTGCGGCTGAGTGCAGCACATGGTCCTTTAATTTTTATTAGAGTTCCATCCTGCAGACTGAGGTTGTCAGATGTCATCCTAAGTGTGTGTTTAATATTTCTGAGTTTTGAACTTTGACCTTAGTTTAATGTGGACAGGCCATATGCAGCTACTCGCTTTTAATCAATGACGACAACATTCCTCTGGTGTCAGGGTTCCAAGCCATACTCTGTGGGCATCAAATATTCCCAGAAACAGTCCAGCATTTTCAGACTTAATTTTTTAAAGCCATCACTAATGGCTCTTGAAAAGAAAGATCAAACTAGCATACTAAAGTAAAATTTCTGAGTATAAAATAACTTTTCAAAGGGTGTTTTGCAACACTCTGATCCAGTTCTTCCCCTAATGTTTGGTAGTATATATTTGCTTTATATACACACACAAACACACATACACACACACACACACACACACACACCCTTCTTTTAGAAGCAAGTCTTTGGTTTCTCAGCCCTCTCTTATTATTCCACCCCCATTGCTATGCTGAAGTTCACCAAAGACATTTGATCCAGATATTGCTGAATACCAAGTTTTTTTTAGTTATACTGTTGTTAATCCAATGAAGTTCTTCACTCTCTTATTTATATAGCAAATTATACATAAATGCAGACCAAACATAGTGCCCCCTGCCATGGCAGGGCAGATGCTGCATAGATGCAGAGGATTTTTCCAAGGCTCCTTAAGGTCCCTAGCAGGGAACACTGCTGCCAGTGACCATGTCTGCTCAGGTAGAATCTTGCTAAATTTGAGACGCTTAACTCTATGCAGAGCCACAGCCATTTTATACTTGGAATTTACATCACCATTCAGGAAGCGCCTACACACCTTTCTTTAATTAGTCTCTGGTCTTGGTTTCCATGTTAGCACACACTGCTGATTCTCCTTCTACTTTTTTGGCTATACTAAGTCTCTTAGGTCAGTCTCTCATCCTCTAACCAACTAGTAAATGTTGGTATTCCTCAGAATTCTGTCCTAGGCCCTCTACTCTCTGTTCTCTTTACTTTCCCCTGAGGAAATATTATCAATTCACATGGCTTTAGTTATCTACACACTGACAAATCCCAAAATTATCTCTCTGGTGCAGATCAAGCTTGTGAGTTAACGTATCTGAATATAGAACTGCCTATAGGACATTTCAATTTGGATGTCTCAAAGGCATCCCTAAATCACTGAGTATGTCCAAAATGGGTAACTATTATTCTCTCTAGAGAACAATCATATGGCTCCATTACACATCGAGTTACTCGAGTCATAAAGAACTGGGCGGAGGGGAGGGTTATGACTTTTACTTTCACCTCATTCACCACATCCAATCAATCATTCAACTTCTTAGATGTGATTTATCATTGTCGTCATTGAGTAGAAAGAGTACCCTCAGCAACAGAGAGAAGTACCTGGTTCCTGGGATCGATATATCTCTATTATAGATCATTCATTGCCAAACACTGAGCTGAAGAAAGACTATCAAATCTGGAATAAACACCCACCAGTGATAGTAGTTCACCGCCAGCTGCCCCAGCAATAATGTCAGCTGCAGGTCATGTGCAGTTCTTGGCAATAACATTACCTTCACCCATTTCCCTCTCATGAACATTGTGATACATGGAACTCTCCTTACTCTAATTCTTACTCAGATTTCATGTTCCTAGAAAATACTCCAGTCCTTAGGACAGTTACTAATACCAGATGTTCTGGTTTTTTCCACCAGTCTTTGTAGGTTGATTAATGTGAACCAGTAATGACAAATAGATCTGTATTGTGTTGATAAAATCCAGTTTCAAAACCCACAAGACTGAGAGCCAGATCATGGGCTGTGGTAAATTTATGAAGATAATCTAACCTGTAGAGCCTCTTGAAAGGTAGCCAACTGATTTTTGCCTGGAGTTACCCATGTGCTTTCTACTTGAAATATCTCTGAGGTCTTCTTGGGAAGATGCCTAAACCCCATGAAACAACACTACAGTTTTTTAAAAACTGCTCGATTTAGCATAAGACATGCACAGACTTCCTTTAGTGATAGAGATTGTTAGCAAAAATGTGCTGGAATCTGGGGTAGCAGAGGGAGTTTCTTCATTAGCCATTAGGGTACCTGGATGTGGTATTCCTCTTGCATTGGTCAATGTAATGGCTACACAGAGAATTAAGAATGTCGTTCTTCTCATGATAGCAACCTAAATACAAATTACTTTGTTCATCTAACATTTTATCCTTCCCAAAAAAGAGGACTAACCATCATTTGAAACATGTCTTTGAGGTCAGGTTTGTGACAAGTAATCTCAGAGATGACTCAATCCAAATATAGTTGCCTCTGGAACATGTAATCCCTATCCAGTGTACTCCTCCATGACCATGACACTGAGTTGGGCTCACTGGAAGCATCCTGCTGGAGTCATTGCAGCATACACAAGAGGGGACTGGCTACTCCTTATATGTGGTAGACATTTTAAGGCTTCAAGAACTCTTCCTACGGTCCATCTAGCAGAGGTCTAAACTGCTTTAGGAGCTGAGAAAGAGGAGCAATGAGACCAAAATAGAGGACTTCAGAGGGGAAGGACCATTTCCTGTGTGCAACGGGAGAAGTTAGGGCTTTCCAAACAGAGCCAAGTCTTGAAGGCAAAAATGAGATTTGAGTAGACCAGTTCACAAAGGGTATAGGATTCAAATCAGGCTGCATTTAGGAATACAGTTCAAAGAGAGGGTTGATGCCAAATTGTGGAGCGCCTTGAAAGCCAGGAAGAAGAGTTTAATCTTGTTGTGGTTGGAAAGAGGAAGCATCCTGGGGACAAGCTGAAGAATGGAGATCAAGAATAAGGATGACTAACCAGGTAGCTATTGTAATAACCAGGGCCTGAAGAGGTAAACTAAATTGGTTGCTGTAAGAAAGAGAGACATTCTCAAAGGAGAATTGTGTAATGGAAAATAACCCAATCCATGATTATAACCAGCTATCACACAGAAGAGATAGTGCAGGACCCAGCACCATGAATCTCTGGGTGGGGTCCATAAGGCACATTCATAAATACTCTCATTGGGTTTCATTTCATTACACAAGCCTTGACTCAACTCTCTGGAACATTTTGCTGTTATCTTTCTGAACTGCAGAACTTTTTGCAGAAGGGGAAATGTTTTTCAGCTTCTAGAAAACTATAGGCCCACATGGCAAGGAAATTATTCTGCCCCTTCTCTCTCTTTTTATTCTTCCTATTTAATCAGTCACCAAGCCCTGCAGATCCCAAGCCATCCTTGTGTCTGCCCTCTTTTCTCCACCGCTGCTGCTTCTGCTCTTATGGCTACATTTGGTTTCCTACTATAGATGTCTAGCAGCACACTCACCCTCCAGTCTTGCCTGTCTCTGATCCATCCTTCACAGTTCTATCAGTGAACTGTAGTCTTTGCAAAACTCAAGTCTGATTATGGAAATCCCCACTTTAAAACATCCAGTGATGTCCTGCTGAATGCGTTTAGGAGGAAGTTCAATCTCTTCATCTTAACATACATGGGTCATCATGATTTGTCCCATATGTTGCAGACAGATGTATTTTGCTTGGCCACATGGTATTTTAATCACTGGGAAAATTCACATAAAAATCTGTATTCTAGGCTTCCCTTGAAAAACAAGAAAAAATCCGGTCATATCTAGGTCTGTATTCACAGTGGCAACTCAGGCTGGAGGGAGGAGCAGTCACTCATGGGGACAGCATATGTGCTCTCTGGTTTGTCACAGTCTTCACTTTCCATGTTGTAATCTACCCAGCCTGCTTCGCTCATTGGCTTTATCTGTGTAGCCGCTGGAAGTATTTTTGGCCTGTGGATACCTTCATACTACTCCCTTTTACTTCTTCCCACACACCCTTAATTTATGGAACTACTTACAGCTCCTGCAATAGGTAATAGAGCTTCAAGATTGTGTGACTCTGTAAGCGTTGCTTCCTTTGTTTACCCCATTCTGCTTTACCCCATCCTTTACCTATCTAATACCAACTTTCTCTTCAAGGCTCAGTTCAAGGGCTGCTCATCTAACTTCTCTTAGTTCCCAGGGTAATTTATTTGCCCCTTCCCTGTGGCTTTTTACCTTTATAATCTGATTTTTGTTGCCCCATCACCCCCTATGCCTGCCTTTTCGCAGTACAGTACCTATCATATAGTGCCATAATTAATTATTAGTGTATTTTCCATACTAGACTATAAATTCCTTCCTATTTCCTCACACCTGCTATCTGTTTACCCACGATTGCTACTTTATTATCTTCCTTGTCTTTGAAGATTTTTATTTCTATTGCTTAGCATAGCATCTGCAATAAGAGCTGAATAAACGTTAAGTGAATGTTGTTGGGAAAGTTTCTTTAAAGGCAATAGGCAAAACTAGAGAGTCTAAAGAAGAGTGTAAAGAAAGAGGAAAGAGGGTGAGAGCCAAATAATAGCTTAATAGGTGAGAAGAAGAGGATCTGGGGAAGAAAACAAAGAAGGATGAATTTGGAAGATAATTTGGAGTATGTGTGGGCTTGGAGGCAAAGGGAAGAGAGAGTTTCAATTTCCAAAGAAGGAATCCTCAGAACCGTCAAGCACCCAAGAGAACCCAAGAATGGAGAGGCAGCATAGTATATTGGGTGTATCGAAAAAGCTCAGACTTTAAACAAATCAAAGTCCAGCCCTCAGTTCCTCCACTTACTAGCCATGTGATTCTAGCAAGTTACCTAACTCAAGTTACTTAACTCCTTTGAGACTCACTTTCTAATTTGTCAAATGGAACCTACTGTGGCAGAGAGGGGATAGAGACAGGAAGTCAAAAATTGAGAGACTCATACTCATTGTAAAATGCTGTGCTCCATTGGCAGCCCACTATTAGTGTGTGGCAGAGGCATACTTTCCTTCATCTCCACAGAACACCATGTAACTCTGAAATCCTCAGCACTTCCAGCCATCAACAGTACTAGCCAATGGAATTGATAGTGATGTCCAGCAGATGCTACCTATTAGGAGTGGCAGTGGAGGACAGTGATGACATCCACCAAAGCCCAAGGGAAAGCATTACTTGTGCCCACAATCTGCAGCAATTTGTCCATGACAGACACAGTGGTACCCAGCAAAGATGGTCAATGGTTGAACCTGTCTATGAATGCATGTGAAGTCCCTTCTGAGGACTCCCAGAAATATTGTGCAGGAAGGAGGGAGCTTTGAAGAGCTGATATCCTGTGTTAGTAGGTAAGAGCAAGCACCAGCAAAACTCAGGTTATAATACAATGGACAATTGTGAGGATTCAAGCAATATATGTAAAAGAACCTAGCAGAGCACCTGGCACTTTATTGGGACTCAGATAAGATGCTTTGTCCTGCTGTTATTATTATGAGAAAAATCAATTGTGTATTATCACAAAGACCATGCTGCCTAATCTGTTTTCCATTGCCTTTAACAAGCACTGTTTTACCTTTTCTTTGCCTATGTTTATCTCATTCTGTTAATGAACAGATCAACCAAAAGACAAGGCTTTTTCCTCACACCTGCTGTTTACTCACATGTTTGCTACTTTATTATCTTTCTTGTCTTTAAAGAGAAAGAACTGACTTGATTCCAGTGTTGCCAAGTGTCAGAGAGGTCCCATAGAATGATTTTGCTTCACTCAGCCAATAAAGCTTATCTTCTGGTCTTATTTGCGATGGAAAATATGACATCTGTTCTAATTTCCCACTCTTTTTCCCCTAGGCAGAGTCTACTCTCTCCTGAGAATGTTCCCCAAAGTGTTTGAAACACTGGCAAGAGACATTTAATGAGGGCCCAATAAGATCTTCAATTTTCTTATCTCTTCACTGGGAACTGAAGTATATTATCTAATTCACATATGTCCTGGAGGAATAATTGAGCTCCTGCATGTTTCTAATGTTTTCTAATGATAGAAACTGAAAGATAACAAGTTACAGGAATACATAGCTTTTTGAAAAACAGCTCATATCATTTTATATGCTCATCTTGATAGCATTTTGATTACAATTTCCATTATCCTGTTTCACTGTAAATATGATTTGTAACTTTGAAAGATTTATCAACTTTGCCAAGTTCCCAAGTTCCTCAAAGCAACAAACAATTAAATTTTATTTTTGAAATGTTGTAAATTATAAAAAGAAATTATTTCATAAAGCTCACAGGATCACTGAAATTTGTTTGAATAATAGGTCTGCATAAATTTGACAAAAAGGGTCCATTTATTTTTCTATCAAAATTGACCTCTAAGTTTATTATAAAAGTAGAATGATACATTTGAAAGAGAAACTATAATGTCATGTATATGCAAAAAACTAATTTAAATTAACAAAAATTAAAAGAACTGCATTTTTTAGTAATGCAGCTGAAAAACAGCATTTCCTACACAAAACTAAAGATTTCCAATAGGGACAGCCAATGGATTCCTCTATGCTATGGTTTAAATATTTGTGTTCCTCCAAAATTTATGTTGAAAATAAATCTCCAATGCAATAATGTTAAGAAGTGGGGTCTTTAGGAGATTATTAGGTCAACAGGGTTCTTACCTTGTGAATGAGATGAAGGCTCTTATAAGAGAGGCTTCACAGAGCATTTGCCCTTTTGCCTTTCCATTTATTCCACAATGTGAGGACACAGCATTTGTTCCCTTTTGTATTAGTCAGGGTTCTCTAGACGGACAGAACTAAAAGGATATATATATATCCTTTATACATATAAAATATATATATAAATATTATATATATTATATATAAATATTATATATAAATATTATATATATTATATATAATACTATATAAATGTTATATATTATAGATAATATATAAAGGATATATATTATATATTATATATGATTATATACATATAATATATAATATATAATATATTATATATTATATGTATATAATATATTATATATTAATCTATAATATATTATATACATATAATCTATAATATATTACATACAGATAATATATAATATATTACATACAGATAATATATAATATATTACATACAGATAATATATATTATATATTACATACAGATAATATATATTATATACAGATAATATATACTACATATTATATACAGATAATATATACTACATATTATATACAGATAATATATACTATATATTATATACAGATAATATATATACTATATATTATATACAGATAATATATATACTATATATTATATACAGATAATATATATACTATATATTATATACAGATAATATGTAATATATAATATATATTATATACATATAATATGTAAATAATATATATTATATACATATAATATATAATATATTATATACATATAATATATAATATATTATATACATATAATATATAATATATTATATACATATAATATATAATATATTATATACATATAATATATAATATATTATATACATATAATATATAATATATTATATATTATATACATATAATATATAATCTATTATATATTATATACATATAATATATAATCTATAATATACATATAATATATTATATATTATATGCATATAATATACAATATATAATATATATTATATGCATATGATATATAATATATAATATATATCATATGCATATAATATATAATATATAAGATATATTATATACATATAATATATAAGATATATTATATACATATAATATGTATATAATATAATATGTATATATTATGTATATAATATAATATATGTATGTATGTATATAATATATATTATATGTATATAATATGTATATATTATATACATATATACATATATGCATATATATACATATATACATATAATACATAATATATAATATATATTATATACATATAATATACAATATAATATATAATGTATATAAAATATATAATATTTATATATTATGTTTATATAATATATAATATATAAATATTATATAATATATATTAGATAAAAATATTATATAATATATATTAGATAAAAATATTATATAATATATATTAGATAAAAATATTATATAATATATATTAGATAAAAATATTATATAATATATAATATATAAATATTATATAATATATAATTATATAATATATAATATATAAATATTATATAATATATAAATATTATATAATATATAAATAATATATTATATATAAATATTATATAATATATAAATAATATATTATATATAAATATTATATAATATATAAATATATAATATATAATATTATATAATATATAAATATATAATATATAATATTATATAATATATATTATACTATATATTATATATATACTTGTAATATTATAATATATGTATTAGAATATTATATTATATATTATATAGTATAATATATATTATATAATATATATAATATGTAGTATTATATATATTATATAATATATATAATATGTAGTATTATATATATTATATAATATATATAATATATAGTACAATGTATATAATATTATATAATATATATAATATATAGTATAATATATAATATATATAAATATTATATATATATATATAAAGGGGAGTTTATTTAACTCACATGATCACAAGGTCCCACTACAGGCTGTCTGCAAGCTGAGGAGCAAGGAAAGCCAGTCTGAGTCCCAGAACTAAAGAACTCAGAGTCAGATGTTCAAGGGCCGGAAAAGTCCAGCACGGGAGAAAGACGTAGGCTGGGAGGCTAGGCCAGTCTCATGTCTTCACGTTTTCCTGCCTGCTTTATACTCTAGCCGTGTTGGCAGCTGATTAGATGGTGTGCACCCAGATTAAAGTGTGAGTCTGCCTTTCCCAGACCACTGACTCAAATGTTAATCTCCTTTGGCAACACCCTCACAGAAACACCCAGGATCAATACTTTGCATCTTTCAATCCAAGCAAGTTGACACTCAGTATTAACCATCACAAGTCCACCCCTTGTCAACTGGAACCTATACACAACTCCTGAGATCATATATAATCTTCAAATAAAGGCAATAATAAGGTTGTAATTACACCTAACATAATACAACTATCCTTCATATAACCAGAAATGCACCAATCCCCAACCCAAATATTATTACATAAAGTTAACAATGCTTAAATGCTGATATGAAGTCAATAAATCTTATGTCACATGATAAAGGAAATAAAATGAAGATATTTTCTTAGTACAAGTATATATATGCACAAACATTTTTTAACAAAAGAAGGAGGAAATATTTGTGACAGTTACAGTCCTCATTTCTGCATCTGGTCACGTGGTCATAGCTGGTATTGATTACTACCTTCTTCTACTACCCATTCTGTATTCCCTTTGCCTTCAGCAAACACCCCAGCAGGTCGTGGTTTTTTTCCTGGTGGAGTGACCCAAACTTTCATTCCTGAAGGGCCTGGGCCATTTGTAGTCCTGCCTGGATTGGGCTGTTGTAGTTTCCCTTTGACCTTTATCACAGGGCATGGTAATACTAAGAGACGCCCTAATGGATCCCCTGTATTCCATGCATATTCTTCCTTACCTCTGTTGTGGAGTAGCAGACTGACTTCATCTTGATAGTCCGGGTCAATCACCCCAGCCAACACTGTAACTCCCTTCTTAGCCTGTTGACTTAAAAGTAGGAGGACCCCAAAGTGTCCAGGTGGCAATCTTAACTTCCAGTTTAACGGAATGGAAGGCAGCATTCTCCTGGTGGCAGCATTCCTCCCTCTGGAACTAAGACCTCCAGGCCAGCAGAACATAATGTCGCGAGAACAGGAAGCAAAAATGTTGCTAGTGGATCACTAGGAGTGATGGTGAGTGGTGCTACTTCCACTTCCACTCCTTGATTCCTGAACCTGTGAATCGTGGCTACGGGAGAAAGACTACCATATATTGGATGCTGATTCAGAGCATACAGGCCTTCTGGAGACCTTTGCCCCAGCCCTGCAAAGTATTGTCACCTATTTGACATTGTAATTGTGACTTCAAAAGGCCATTCCACCATGCTATTAATCCAGCTGCCTCAGGATGATGGGGAACATGGTAAGACCAGTGAATTCCATGAGCATGAGCCCACTGCCACACTTCTCTAGCCATAAAATGAGTGCCTTGGTCAGAGGCAATGCTGTGTGGAATACCATGACAGAGGATAAGGCATTCCATGAGTCCATAGATGGCAGAAGCATTGCATGCAGAATAGGCAAACCCATGTCCAGAATAATGGGTTTGTCTGTTCCAGTAAGGACAAACCTCTGCCCTTTCCATGATGGAAGAGGTCCAATATAATCAACCTGCCACCAGGTAGCTGGTTGATCACCCTGATGAATGGTGCCATATTGAGGGCTCAGTGTTGGTCGCTGCTGCTGGCAAATTGGGCACTCAGCAGTGGATGCAGTCAGGTCAGCCTTGGTGAGTGGAAGTCCATGTTGCTGAGACCATGTGTAACCTCCATCCCTGCCACCATGGCCACTTTGTTCATGGGTCCATTGGGCGATGACAGGGATGGCTGGGGAAAGAGACTGAGTGGTGTCCACAGAATGGGTCATCCTAGCCACTTGATTATTAAAATCTTTGTCTGCTGAGGTCACCCATTGGTGAGCACTCACATGTGATACAAATATCTTCACAGTTTTTGACCACTCAGAGAGGTCCATCTGCATGCCTCTTCCCTAAATTTCTTTGCCACCAATTTTCCAATCATGCTTCTTACAAGTCCCTGACCATGCAGCCAAAACATTGGCTACAGCCCATGAATCAGTGTACAAGCACACATCTGGCCATTTCTACTTCCATGCAAAGTGCACAACCAGGTGCACTGCTCGAAACTTTGCCCACTGGGAAGATTTGGCTTCACTGCTGTCCTTCAGTGATGTCCTAGAAAGGGGCTGTAGTGCTGCAAGCTGCTCACTTTTAGGTGGTGCCTACATATTGTGCAGAAACATCTGTGAACCAGGCCCTAGTCTTCTCTTCCTCTGTCCACTGATCATAGGGAACTCCCCATGAGGCCATTGGTACAGCCTGGGGGAGAGCAGGGAGGGTGGCAGGAGTAGAGACCATGGGCATTTGAGCCACTTCCTCATGTAACTTACTTGTGCCTTCAGGACGTGCTCAAGCCTGATCACGTATATACCACTTCCATTTGATGATGGAATGCTGCTGTGCATGACCCACTTTATGGCTGGATGGGTCAGAAAGCACCCAGTTCATGATGGGCAGTTCAGGTCGCATGGTGACTTGATGACCCATAGTCAAACATTCAGTTTCCACCAAAGCCCAGTAACAGGCCAAGAGCTGTCTCTCAAAAGGAGAATAGTTGTCTGCAAAAGATGGCAGGGCCTTGCACCAAAATCCTAGGGGTTTCCATGTGATTCATCTATGGGGGCCTGCCAAAGGCTCAAAACAGCATCCCTATCTGCCACTGACACCTCAAGCACCATTGGATCTGCTGGGTCATATGGCCCAAGTGGCAGAGCAGCTTGCACAGCAGCCTGGACCTGTTGCAGAGCCTTATCCTGTTCTGAACCTCATTCAAAACTGGCAGCCTTTTGGGTCACTCGATAAATGGGCTGGAGTAACACACTCAAATGAGGAATGTGTTGCCTCCAAAATCCAAATAGGCCCACTAGGTGTTGTGCCTCTTTCTTGGTTGTGGGAGGGGCCAAATGCAGCAGCAACTTATCCTTTGCCTTAGAAGGAATATCTTGACAGGCCCTACACCACTGGACCCCTAGAAATTTTACTGAAGTAGAATATCCCTGAATTTTAGTCGGATTTATTTCCCATCCTCTGGCACACAAATATTTCACCAATAAGTCCAGTGTGTTTGCTACTTCTTGCTCATTGGATCCAATCAGCATAATGTCGTTAATGTAATGGACTAGTATGATATCTCACGGAAGCAAAAAGCAATCAATGTCTTTCTGAATAAGATTATGACACAAAGCCTGAGCATTGATATACCTCTGAGGTAGGACAGTAAAGGTGTATTGCTGGCCTTGCCAGCTGAAGACAAATTGCTTCTGGTGGGCCTTATGGACAGGGATGGAGAAAAAGTCATTTGCCAAATCAATGGCTGCATACCAGGTACCAGGAGATGTGTTAATTTGTTCAAGCAATGAAACCTCATCTGGTCCAGCAGCTGCAATTGGAGTCACCACTTGGTTAAGCTTATGATAATCCACTGTCATTCTCCAAGATCCATCTGTCTTCTGCACAAGCCAAATGGGAGAATTGAACAGGGATTTGGTGGGAATCACCACTCCTGCGTCTTTCAAGTCCTCAACGGTGGCACTAATCTCTGCAATCCCTCCAAGGATGCAATATTGCTTTTTATTTACTATTTTTCTAGGTAGAGGCAGCTCTAATGGCTTCCATTTGGCCTTTCCCACCATAATAGCCCTCACCCTTCCAGTCAGGGAGCCAATGTGAGGGTTCTGCCAGCTGCTAAGTATGTCTATGCCAATTATGCATTCTGGCACTGGGGAAATGACCACAGGATGAGTCCGGGGACCCAGTGGACCCACTGTAAGTCGGATGTGAGCTAAAACTCCATTAATTACCTGACCTCCATAAGTGTCTACTTTAACTGGAGGACCACAATGATGTTTTTGGGTCCCCTGGAATCAACATCAGCTCAGAGCCAGTGTCTGGTAGTCCCCAAAATGTCTAATAATTTCCCTCTCCCCAGTGTGCAGTTGCCCTGGTAAAAAGCCAGAGGTCTCCTTGGGGAAGGATGGGAGAAAGATTAACTGCATAAATTGTTGGTATAGTGGGGGTCCTTCCTCGTAGGGACCTGGCCTCACCTTCATTCAAGGGGTCTTGAGTCTGTATACTGGCTCAAGTCTGGAAATCGGTTGAGGGGCTGTGATTCTCTGTTTTTATAATTCAAATTAATCTTTTTTTTTTTTTTTTTTTTTTGAGACAGTCTCACTCTGTTGTCCAGGCTGGAGTGCAGTGGTGTGATCTTGGCTCACCATAACCTCCACATCCTAGGTTTAAGTGATTCTCCTGCCTCAGCCTCCCAAGTAGCTGGGATTACAGTTGCCCACCCCCACACCCAGCTAATTTTTTGTATTTTTAGTAGAGACGGGGTTTCACCATGTTGTCTAGGCTGGTCTTGAACCCCGACCTCAGGTGATCCACCGGCCTTGGCCTCCCAAAGTGCTAGGATTACAGGCATGAGCCACCATGCCCAGCCTCAAATTAGTCTTTTGTCCATTCAACCTAGAAGCTTTCCGCTTCTATAAATTAAGTAGGAATGCAGTAGGCTTCGTATCAATTTCACTTCTAGGAACACTACGATTAATTAGCCAATGTCAGAGCCGTACACAATTCAGACTATTCCGATTGCTGCTTTGCCTCTGCTGTCTATTATGGTAGCTACGCCCACCTTTGATGGTTGAGTGCTGCCACTTGGCCCCCGCCCCCTCGGGATCCAATTATTCCTGTTGTATTTAAATTTTGTAGTTGAGTGACTGTAGTTCCCGCTGTTAGATCTGACATACAGAGAAGAGCAATGACAGGGTCCTTCAAAGATGCAGGTGTTGCCCTCACAAATATATTTCACAAGGCATTGGTCAAGTGTATATCTTCTGGACCCTCCCAGCTGGGATGAGTAGGTCTAAAGTGACTAATCCACTCCACCATCCCAATCTCCCTAAGCCTTTGGATCCCTTCCTCTACATTAATCCAAGGGAGATTAGGCATTTCCAGCTCATTCACATCTTTTAATGCATCTTTCAGCTAACCAAGCAAATGAACTATTAGAACCCTTTTTAACTCCCCGAGCTGCAACATTAAATGCAGAGTCCCTACTTAGTGGGCCCAAATCAATACATTCAGCCTGATCCAACTCTACTTTCCTTCCACCATTATCCCACCCCCACCTCTTAATATCCATTCCCATGCCTGTTCTCCAGATTTCTGTTTACATAAATTAGAAAACTCAAGCAGTTCTTTTTGAGTATAGCACACCTCCTCATGGGTCACACTCTCAACCTCACCCTCTAGGGACCTGCTGGGACTTTAGTCTAATTATAGGTCTAGAAGCAAACAGGGGTGTTGGGGGTGGCTCCTGAGGAGAATCAACATTATCTTGCCTGGCAACTGCCTCAGGGGAGGCCATCACTGTTGCCTTAGGCAGTGCAGGGTTCATTTCCTCAGACAAAGGTGGAAAGGCTGATGGCAGCACGGGTCAGGGAGGGGATGTTGCCACTACTGGGAATGGGGAAGCTGTTTCTTCTGGAAAAAAAGGTTCATCATAGTTTACAAACTCAGTGTCCCCAGCTTCATCAGGGTCCTCCCACACATCCCCATTCCAAGTTGCAGGGTATAGGGAGACCCCCTGAAACTATTGCTATGGAATAAAAGATGAAATGCTCCTGATTATTGTAAATACAAAATTGCATGCAGGATTGTGTAATGCCAGGTTGGACTGCCAGAATGAGCCAACAGCGTGTGATGTGCTTCCCCCTGCAGAGAGCCTATGAATGGATGTGCAGTAAGGGAGGTTTCACATCACCAAGATTCCTATCCCAGAAAAGCAGATGTTCATAACTCTGGGAATGGAATTTGACCCTTATGGAGAGCCTATAAATGGATGCATGGTGGGGTGGCGCCTGTCCATATGGATAAGATAGGGTTATAAATGCCCTCATCTTGCCACCTCTCTTCTAGGCCTCTTTAGGGTTAAGGCATACTCCCTTCTGAGAATTTCTGGTCTAACTGGTTGTCTAGCTTCACGTCCTCTTTCTATGGATTGTTTGTAACCAGCTTTTGCTGCAACTGTTACTGCTGATTAATATCTTGCTAATCATAGGTTATGGAAAGACTGTGTTTCTGTTTTAAGGCTCTATTAGAAATTACTGATGCACACACCATATTGTAAATTCTTATCCCTGTATACTGTACTTCTGCATACAGATGTTATGTTAAAGAATTACTTCATCCCCATGTGACCATCTCACTTCATAATCAAATGACCCTAAATCCCTCACTAACCTACCCCCGCCCTTACTAAACTTAATAATAAATGCTGGTATAACCAGTGCATTGTTGGCACCATGGGACCAGAAGGTGGTGACCCCCCTGGACCCAGCTTTCACTATCTTCTGTGTGTCTATTATTTCCCAACCTGTCGATCCACCTGGGAACAAGGAGAGAGCCCCATTGCACTGTGGGCTGCTGGCCAGATCCCGCAATAGCAGGGTATCATTCTTTTCCAATCAATGCCCTCACTTGGACCTGTAGACACCTGTCTACTTGGATAGTAGACACCTGGTGAGGCTGTGCATGCATCTTTCAATGCAGGTCAGCCACTCACATAAGAGCTTGTGTCTGTTTTTCCACAATTTCAGCTCTTTCTCTACAGGAGCTAAGACTCTCACTTGGGGCAATCTCAGCAGATTTGAGGCTCAATATCTGCCTCTGAAGCTGGAAGACAGAATCCCTGAGTTTATCATTTTCTTTCATCACTTCATCCACTGAACTTAGGAGCAACCAACCAGCTTCATTATGTTCCTTGATTCTCCACATGTGGTCAAAGGCATTACATATAGAGTCACTAAACTCCCTGCCTCTCATAAGCAGTGAATCAGGAGTGTAAAATGCACTTATTTTGTATAGCTCTCTAAACAGTTCACACCAAGACTGTGGGAGTTCAGTCAGGGTGGTGGGAAAAATTATAAAGATAGTTGTAGAAAATAGTCACAAACTTTTTTGGAAGCCCAGGGAGGGGGTTGCATAGCTTCAGTAACAGATTTGGCTGAAGGCAGCCTAATCCTCTTTACCTATAGTTCACAGCAAAAAAGCAAACAACAAGGAAATGTGGGGAGTTTATCTAAATAGCTTGTTTACTCATGTGGTCCTAAGACCAACCTTTGATCAACCGCAGGCACATAATTGCTTTCTACTCAGGGGTCAGCAATGTCAATTACCCTCTAGTGGTATTTACTCGAGACTTTTGTCATTTAATATGTACTAAATAAATGCAAACTTCACTGGCTTATTGAGGTAATGCTCCAGACTCAGAGCAGAGCTCCTTAGCTGGACTGACAGGCAAAAATATAGGTGTCAGTGTACGTCTGTCATCCATTGCTGGGTCAGGGTCTGAGGGTCAGACCCCTGTACAAGACTAACAGTGTTCTCCATACTATTAGAAGTAGAGTCCTGGATGGGCATGGTGGCTCCCACCTGTAATCCCAGCACTTTGGGAGGCCAAGGCAGGTGGATCACCTAAAGTCAGGTTCAAGACCAGCCTGGCTAACATGGCGAAACCTCGTCTCTACTAAAAATGCAAAAAGTAGCCACGGTTGGTGGTGGGCACCTGTAATCCCACCTATTTGGGAGGCTGAAGCAGGAGAATTGCTTGAACCCAGGAGGCAGAGGTTGCAGTGAGCTGAGATCACGCCATTGCACTCCGGCCTGGGTGACAGAGTGAGACTCTATCTCAAATAAATAAATACATAAATAAATAAATAAGAGAGTCCTTAGCATTTTTGGGTCTAATCATATTAAGTAGCCAACTCCAGAAACCCCAAAACCAATGAAAGAACTCCATCCTTAATATTCTGTTCCTCTAGAACCACTCCTGGTACCAAAATCTGTATTAGTTTAGGGTTCCCTAGAGGGACAGAACTAATAGGATATATATATATATGAAGGGGAATTTTTAAGTACTAACTCACACAATCACAAGGTCCCACAATAGGTCATCTGCAAGCTGAGGAGAAAGGAAAGCCAGTCTGAGTCTCAAAACTGAAGAACTTGGAGTCCGAAGTTCAAGGGCAGGAAGGGTCCAGCATGGGAGAAAGACATAGGCTGGGAGGCTAGGCCAGTCTCATCTCTTCACATTTTTCTGCCTGCTTTATATTATAGCTGCACTGGCAGCTGATTAGATGGTGCCCACCCAGATTAAGGGTGGGTCTGCCTTTCCCAGCCCACTGACTCAAATGTTAATCTCCTTTGGCAGCACCCTCACAGACACACCTAGGATCAATACTTTGCATCCTTCAACTCAATCAAGTTGACACCCAGTATTAACCATCACACCTCTGAATGACACAGCAATAAAGCTCCATCTTAAGTAAATAAAGAAATAAAACACCATCTTAGAATCAGACAGACCAGGCCCTCACCAGACACTGAATCTATGGGTACCTTGATCTTTCCAGAGCCTCAATCTTGGACTTCCCATCCTCCAGAACTATGATAAATACATTTCTATTGTTTATTAATAACCCAGGCTGCTATTTTATTATAGCAGCATAAACAGACTAAGACAGAAATTGTACCAAGAAGGTGGGTATTTTCTAACAAATACCTAAAAATGTGGAAGCAGTTTTGGAACTGAGTAATGGGCAGAGGCTGGAAGAGTTTGGAGGAGCAGGCTAAAAAAATCCCATATTGCTATGAATGGACCATTAAGGGCAATTCTGGTGGGGTTCTGCTATGGTATGAATATTTGTCCCCTCTAAAACTCAGGTTGAAATTTAATCCCCAATGTGGCAGTGCTGCGAAATTTTAAGAGGTGATTGGGTCATGAGGGCTTTGCACTCATAAATACATTATTAATGGATTAATGGATTAATGGGTTAATAGGCTAATGGATTAATGGGTTATCATGGGAGTGGAACTGGTGGCTTTATAAGAAGAGGAAGAGAGACCTAATATAATACACTTAGCCCTCCCACCATGTGAGGCCCTGCACTGCCTTGGGACTCTGCAGAAAATCCTCAGCAGCAAGAAGACCCTCACTAGATGGCACCTCTCCATCTTGGACTTTTCAGACTCAATAACTGTAATAAATAAATTCCTTTTCTTTATAAATTACCCAGTTTCAGGCATTTTGTTATAATAAGCAGGAAGTGGACTAAGATAAACACAAAAGAAGGGGAGAGCTATAGAAAGGGCTTCAGTCTTCTCAGAAGTTATCTAAATGTTTGTGATCAGAATGCTGGTAGAAATATAAAGAGTAAAGGCTATTCTGATAAGGTCTTAGATGGAAATGAGGACTATCTCATTGGTAGTTGGAGGAAAGGCCATCCTTGTTACAAAGTGGCAAAGAACTTGGCTGAATTGTGTCCATACTCCAGGGCTTTGTGGAAGACAGAATTTAAGAACAATGAACTAAGATATCTCATGGGAGAAATATCTAAGCAAAATATTGAACGGGCTGCATAGCATCTCTTCATTGCTTCTAGTAAAGACAGAAATGATTTAAAGATGGAATTCACAATTAAAAGGGAAGTAGAGAACCTCAGGGGCCCTCGGGATCTTAGTATTCACTGCCCTGCACCACCTCATCTCTGCTCCTCACATCAGGCACAGTGCTTCTTGGCTGTCCTAGCTGTGGTTCAAGCAGGCCCAGATGTGCCTCAGATGGCCCCTCTGGAAGGTACAGGCTATAAGCTTTGGCAGAGTCCACATGGTGCTACCTCTGCAGGCACACAGAGCACTAGAGCCATGGAGGTATGCTATCTCCACCTAGATTTCACAGGATGCATCCGAGAGCCTTGGGTGCCAGGCAGAGAACTGCATTGGGGTGGGGCTGCTGCAGAGGTCCCCTACTAGGGCAATGCCCAGTGGAGCCACGGTGTCAGGGTCACCACAGAGAATCCCACAGTACAGCAGTGTCTAGTGGAGCCATGGGAATGGGGTCACCCCTGAGACACCAAACCTGTAGACCCACCGACATGCAACTCTAGCCTGGGAGAGCCACAGGCACAAGACTTTAACCCTTGAGAACTGCCATGCGAGCTGTGCCCAGTGAGGCCATGGAGGCAGAGTCCCTGGAGCCTTGGTGATCCAGCCCCAGCCCAGAGTATCTGAAAGGCAGGACATGGAGTCGAAGATTATTTTAAAGCCTCAAGATTTAATGTTGTTTGCCTTGTTGGGTTTTCGAGTTATTTGAGAACTGTTGTCCGTTTCTTCTTTTCTGTTGCTCCCTTTTGAAACGGGAATGTCTATCCTATGCCTGCCCTACCTTTGTACATTGGAAGCACATAACTTGTTGGATGTCACAAGTTCACAGCTGGAGGAGGAATTTGTCTCAGGATGAATTGTGCCTAGAATCTCACCCATATCTGATTTAAATAATATATAGATGAGACTTTGGACTTAGACCTTAAGATTGATGCTGGAACCAGACATCTGTGGCTATGGGATGGAATTAATGTATTTTGTATGTGAGTAGGACATGAATTTTGGTAGACCATGGGTACAATGCTACAGTTTGGATGTGTTCCCTCCAAAATTCACGTTGAAACTTAATTCCCCTTGTGGTGATACCAAGAGGTGGGGCCTTTGGAAAGTGATTAAGTCATGAGGGCTCCACCCTCATGGATGAATTAGTGCCTTATAAAAGGGCTGGAAGAAACTAGCTTAGGCCTTTTTTGTCCTTTCTGTCCCTTTTTCCATGTGAGGACTCAGAGTTTATCCCCTCTAGAGGATACAGTGACAAGGAAGCAGAGAGACAGGGCCCTCAACAGACACTGAACATGCTGGCACCTTGATCTTGGACTTACAGCCTCCAAAATTATGAGGAATAAAATTTCTGATCTTTATAAATTACCCAGTTTAAGGTATTTTGTTATAGCACACAAATGGACTAAGGCATTCTAGTAACAGGAAAGGATGAAAAGATAGGGAGTTGTTCTGGACTCTAGTTTGTTTATCCAGTTCTAGGACGCCTGGTTGACCCAGCTGCTGTTCTTGGAAAATCTGATCTAACTCCTAAGAAGACAAGGAGGGCTTCAGGGGATCAGAATAGTGGACTGCAGCAGGGAATTTACTGGAAATCAACATGGCTTCAGGCCTTTTACTTTTGGCCTTCAGAATCTAATCAACTTCATCTATGGGTAAAATATACAAATTTGACCATTTTGCTGGAAACTATCTTAATGCAAGATCACATCAATGATAGAAAATGATGATTTTATCTAGGCAGCGTGTATTGTGATTTTACTCATGGATAACTAAGAACTCTAAAAATGTTGGAATGAAACATAGAATAGCATATGATTTGAGATTCTCCTTGCTACTACAAATTGAATGGGCAAAAAAGGCTTATAAAACCATAATAATATACATGAATAATGAAACAAAGGATAAATGGCTAAATAGTATACCCTTATTTATTTATACTGAAATTATGATTTTTATATCAAAGTAGCTATTTACTTATGTAGTCCTAGAGTTAAAAACAAAGACCCTCCTCTATCTCAGGCTCTCGGGTGATTTTACTGACCTCATTGCATAAAGAGAAATGTTGGTAATTAAGGCTTTCAATGTCTCCATCCTAGTTCCAAATTGGAACATTCGAACAGGCTTATATAAACCAGAAATGGGATAACTTTACTGTCCAAGATGTGATAGGTTTTAGAGAGATAGTGGGCACTAACCAGGTGGCACATGAGGAAAAGTGGAATAAACTAGTGCCATCCCAGGCAAACCAATGTTTATGATTCTCCACATCTAGCCAGAGATAAATTCTTTCTCCTATCTCAGTTTTTCCCAGGTATTTCCCATTTTCAGCCCTGTCCCATCCCCATGGCGCTAAGGTAGTATTGAGAGAGAAGTTCCTCTTTCACTTCTACCCTAGTTTTCCCCCTAATTCAAAGAGGCTGGCTTTATCTTGTCTTTAAGAGATTTCTTTATTAGTAAAATTCAGCTCCGCCTACATGTCCAACATCAATAAGTCAAATGACTATCAGAGTTACACATCATATCTGTCAACTAGGGACAAGATCAAAGACATTCAAAGACTAAAGACAAAAGAGATTGTAGGTTATTGCCTGATGACTCTATTTAAAATGTAGTGGGATAATGTCTATGAAGTATGAATGGATTTATCTTTCTTTGACACTTTCTCATCTTTTAGCACTTCCCCTCTTTAATTGCCTCAGGGAAGGGTTGTTACAGAAGAAAGCAGATTTAAAAAGAGTCTCTTCCTAGCTTTTAAGTTTCAAAACCTAGGCCCTTAAGGAAACTGAAAAGACTCAGGGCAATTTTTTTTTTAAAAAAAAGAAGAAAAGATAGGATAAGAACCAGGCTTCAGGCCTGAAGGGTGAAAGAAGAGTCAAGGTGATGCAAGGAGAGCTTCGATGCTTGGGGTCCTTGAGAAAAGGGCATCTTGGCTTCCTCACCCCATCCTTCAGGTTGAGTTGCGACCCAAGGGAGTCTGCAGAAACCCTGGCTAGGTTTAGGAGATCCAAGAACACAGATAACGTCCTGCAGGTGGCAAGACCCTGGAGAAGAACCGACATCTTAGACAGCTTTACCCACATGTCAGGGTGGTACAGAAACCATGGACTCACTTTTATGTGTCCAAGAAGGGACAGAAATGAAGACCTGCCCACGTATCATGGGAGCACCTGAGTGAGAAGCAGAACAATCGCTGCATTCCCAAGAGGAGGGGCCTGAACCTAAAGGAGCTTTATGAATGAGTTTGAGGGGTGACCTGAGGACAGCCTGAGTGGAACATGGCTGAGGACCCAATGAGGCAATAGTAGCCCCAGGGGATGTCAGCTTGGCCAGATGACACCAAAGACCTAATGTCCAGGCCCAACCTCAAACCCTGGCACTCCTGGAACATGGGTAAGCCCATGGGAAAATGGAAGGAAGACCCCAATTTAACTGAAATTGTGTTCCTGCCATCCAAGAGGAAGGCTCAAAACAGAATTTAAGTTGAGCTACAGAAAAAGAAGGACATTTATAGTTCTTCTACATCTGTGTTTGTGGATGAGATTTGAACCCAGTACACAGAGACAAGGACATGCAGGATGACAGAATCATAGTGCAACCTACTGAAAAAGAACAGTGGGGAAAGCATATCCACCAGAACAGCTTTGAATTCAGACTCCTCCACTCACTCAGGGAATTCAAAAAGCTCCCCTGTGCCTCCATTCTTTTTAAAGCCACCTTAATACACTTACCAAGTCCTTCCAATTCCATTTCCTTGACACCCTCCCCTTCCTTTCATCTCCACTGTGCCACTGACTTAGCCCCGGCCCGTCTCATTCCTCTTTTGCACTAGCGTATTAATAATAATAATAACAACAGGTTAACATTTATTTGGGCCTCGTTATGTGGGAGACATTGTACTGTTTATTGTATTCTATTAACTCTTTTAATTGTCACATCAGTCCTAAGAGGTAGGTAGTATTTTTATCTTCCTTTCACAGATGAGAAAACTGAGTCACAAAAAAAGTTAAATTGTCCATGACCGTACTGCCAGAAAATGGTGAAGCCAGAAAACCTGGGATGGGCTGTGCATCTCTGGAATTCATACTTTAAACCGCTATACTCTACTGCCTCTTTTTAGTTTCCTGACTCTTCCTGCATCCTGGGTCACTCCCTTCCACACTATTACCTAAATAATCTTTCTAAACCATAAGTCTGAACACAGCATACCTTTCATAAAATCCTTCAATGGCTCCCCATCACTTTTAGCCTAAAATTTAAACTTCTTGGAAAGGTGCAGAAAAGCAGGTGTGATTCAACTCCTGCCTACTTGTTCGGTCCTATTCCACAGGCATATTTTTTCCCCAGCAGTATAAAACTAGTGGCAGTTATTCTCCTGCCCTAAATGAGTGGATAGGACACTACACAACACACACACACACACACACACACACTCTCTCTCTCTCTCTCTCATTCACCCTGATTCCCACTCATTACTTTTAAGAGTCCACTTAACGTTCATCCTGGTTTTAGAAGCAGTTTTTCTAGCACCCTATCCTAAAATATATTCTATTAAATTCTAATTAATAGCTTTCTTGTTTGATCAGGGTTTTTGGGTCTGTCTTCCTCACCACACTGTGAGCATCCTAAAGTCAGGGCTATATTTGAATACTGTTTGTTTGGGGCCTGAAACGTAGCAGGCACCTTGTAGAATTGCCAAATAAAATAATCGATCAAAATACCTTTCATGGCCGGGCGCGGTGGCTCACGCCTGTATTCCCAGCAATTTGAGAGGCCGAGGCAGGTGGATCATGAGGTCAGGAGTTCAACACTAGCCTCTGGCCAAGATGGTGAAACCCCATCTCCACTAAAAATACAAATATTAGCCAGGTGTGGTGGCAGGTGCCTGTAATCCCAGCTACTCGGGAGGCTGAGGCAGGAGAATCACCTGAACCCAGGAGGCGGAGCTTGCAGTGAGCCGAGATAACACCACTGCACTCCAGCCTGGGTGACAGAGCCAAACTCCGTCTCAAAAAAAAAAAAAAAAATCTTTCATATCTTTTTTGCCTGTTTCAACAATAATTTCATATTCATAAGTATAAATTGGCATCTGCTAAATGCCAGTTTGATGTAGACTTTTTTTTTTTTGAAATGGAGTTTCACTCTTGTCGCCCAGGCTGGAGTGCAGTGGTGTTATCTCGGCTCACTGCAAACTCCACCTCCTGGGTTCAAGTGATTCTCCTGCCTCAGCCTCCCAAGTAGCCGGGATTATAGGCGCTTGCCACCACACCCACCTAATTTTTGTATTTTTAGTAGAGATGGGGTTTCACCATGTTGGCCAGGCTGGTCTAGTACCCCTGACCTCAGGTGATCCACCTGCCTCAGCCTCCCAAAGTGCTGGGATTACAGATGTGAGCCACCACACCTGGCCTTTTTTTTTTTTTTTTTTTTTGAGATAGGGTCTCACTCTGTCATCCAGGTTGCAGTGCAGTGGCGCCTACAGCTTACTGCAGCCTCGACCTCCACAGGGCTCAGGTGATCCTCCCACCTCAGCCTCCCAAGTAGCTGGAACTACAGGCATGCACCACTACGCCCAGCTAATTTTTGTAGAGACGGGGTTTCATCATATTGCCCAGGCTTGGTCTCACGCTCCTGGGCTCAAGTGATCTGCTCACCTTGGCCTCCTAAAGTGCTGGGATTACAGGCATGAGCCACTATGCCCAGCCTATATAGACTTTTAAATGCAGTTCTCCTAGTAATATTGTAAGATATACATTATCATTCCAGTTTTAAAGATAAAGAAAACTAAAGCTGAGAGTGCATGAGAATAAAACAAGATAATAAATTATCTTGCAGGGTTTTTTGAAAATGAAAGATAATATAAATAAGTACAAGTACTGAATCCCTAACATAGCAATAACTAACAGGTGATCCTTACAATTATCGATCAGTGATAAGTGCCAGGGTTTATTAGTGTTTCCTGACTATATGTCAGTTCCGGTCCAGGTGCACCACACCTGCTCATACTTATAAATCAATGACTTGTCTTCTTTTCCTAGAAGAAGACAATTACTTCCTTTCTTCAATGTTCATTCTAATCCTTGGTGCAATCCCTCGATTCCCACAAAATCCATGCTTCTAATTTCTGGAGGTCATTTCACAAAATGAGATATAACTCTCCTCTGGGACTTCCTGACCCCACTTTGGGGAATACATTCTTACATTTTTCCCAGCATTTTAAAAGAATTTCCTTCCTGGCCTTAAGGAACTGAATGTTGCCCGTTTCTTGTCATTTTTAGAGTTGATGGGTTGCAGCCTTGCCTGAGCACAGTCAAGCTAGCACAGCTATTGAGGCCTGTGAAAGACCAGATGGTTCTACTCAAATGAACCAAGCAAGACTCCCTCAAACTCAATTTCATGTTCCAGCTTTTCTCAACTGTCACCTGGAAATGCTCATGCTCTATGATGCTAATAAAGTACCATAAAATATTTGCTTCCCTCTGTGGGGTGGGGCTTCCATTGCCCAACACAAATAGGCAGTCCTTCCTAGGGTGCTGGTACCACCTATGCCCCACCTTGACTACACACTTCCCCTCCTGGCACTTACGCGACTCCTCAGGGATTTCAGTTGTGAAGGAAGAGACAGAGAGGAAAGCAGAGTGAAAAGAAAAGCCAGGAGGGGGTCCGAGACAAGTTCATACTTGCTCAGAAAAGAAGACCTAAATAATAGAGTAGGAATGGACTTTGGAGACCATCTAGTTCACTGGTGAGTAAACTTCTTTACATGTGGGCCAATTCAGGAAACATGAAAATGCTTACAGATGTGGCAGGAATGGATATTTGCAACTTAATGAACATTTTTTATGCCACATTTCCTCATACCCTACAACTGTCCTCTTTATTCAGGTGGTGGATGGAGCATGAAGCATGCATTGCCTCAAAGAAAAGTTAACACAACGGGCTGAAGATCATAATTCTCAGCTTAGGAATTTCAAAAGACTAGGCCTAGGCTTAACAATAATATTGTATCAAACTAAGCATTTTACATGCATTATCTTATTTAATCCTCACAATAATCATATTGGATGGTGTGATAGACAGAATAATGGCCCCCAGAGATATCCATATCCTAATTCCAAAACCTGTGAATATATTACCTTATATTGCAAAAGAAGTTTTGCAGGTGTGGTTAAATTAAGGCGCTTGAGTTGGGGAAACTTGCCTGCGTTATCCAAGCTAGGTCCGATGTAATCACAAGAGAAGAGCCAGGGTGAGAAAAAGAGATATGATGACTGATGATGGCCTCAGAGTGTGCACAAATGCTCGATTTCAAGATGCTCTGCTACTGGCTTTGGAGGGGGAGGAAGGAATCACAAGCCAACGAATGCAGGTGGCCTCTAGAAGCTGGAAAAGGTGAATAAACAGATCCTCCTCTAGAGACTTCAGAAGGAACAGTCTTATCAACATTGAAGACTCTGTGACTTCCAGAACTGTAAGATAAATTTGTGTTGTTTTAAGCCACCAGTTTTGTGGTAATTTGTTAGAGCAGCAATAGAAAACTGGCTGGGCATGGTGGCTCACACCTGTAATCCCAGCACTTTGGAAGGCCAAGGATCACCTGAGGTCAGGAGTTCGAAACCAGCCTGGCCAGTGAAACCCCGCCTTTACTAAACATACAAAAATTAGCCGGGCATGGCAGCACACACCTGTAGTCCCAGTTACTTGGGAGGCTGAGGCAGGAGAATCACTTGAATCCGGGAAGAGGAGGTTGCAGTGAGCTGAGCTTGTGCTACAGCATCCAGCCTGGGTGACAGAGCCAGACTCCATCTCAAAAAACAAAAACAAAACAAAAAAACTAATACAGGTGAGTGCTGTTATGAACCCCATTTTACATATAATAAAACTGAGGCCCACTATATTATGCAGCTTTGCTATTGTCATAGAACATAAGTGTGGCAGCCTGAGTGATTACTCACTACACTGTATTGCTCTGTCACATAAAGCGAGAGATTCAGAGGAATGAGTAAAAAGGTTACTCTGGGACCAGGAGGAAGAAAAGTTGGAACCGAAGAGTTCTAGATGGAAGTATAGTCTGAGAAGAGGGGCCAGGAACCCCTCTTCCAAGCCAAGAAATAGGAAAGGGAGGGAGGGAACAGGAGAAATCTAAGGCAAATAGGTTCAGAGATTTAGGAGCAAGGTGTGCCTATGGTCTCCTTTCTCAAGGAGAAACCAGGTTAGTGACCAGACCCTTTGGGGGCAGAAGAATCAGCTGTGTAGTGTCTAGACTAGTGGTCCTGAGACAGGTTTACTGAGTTTCCCTGCTCTCCAAGGTGTCAGGGGAAGCTGCATATTGTCTTTTTGCACCCCAAAGTGACATAGTTGTGGAAACAAAGAGCTATTGGACCTAAAGAGACCCTGTGGATGGGAACGAAGAATGACTCATAGGGTCTTGCCTGGGCTACTGGCCAAGGGCAGAATGGGAGGCTGCGCTTCCCGGTGGATGCCAGCATGTGTAGACGATGTTACCATCTGCACATGTGCACACAGACAGGCACATCTTGATAAGTCAGCAAATCTTGGTCCCATGAACTTAGATGCAACCTTATGGAAGAGATGGAATTATAGAAAAGTGGATGGGTTTGGAGGGAAGATCTTAACAGCCAGATGTTAATAGAAAAGTTACTTGATTTGTAAACTTTTGGTTGCTAATCATTGATCAAGTTCAAACCTTTCATTTTTAAGACTGAAGAAACTGAGACCCACCATTTTAAGTGACTTTAGGGTACAACACCGAACATTTTTTAAATTATAGGATAGGGAATTAAGTCCATGTCCTCTGATGCCACAAGACCAGTGCTTTCTATTTCCTCCCTGGCCCTCTCACTTACTTACTCAACATCTATTGAGAGATGACTGGCATCAAGTATTGGGGATTAAAAGGGGAATTCCAGCCAGGCACAGTGGCTCATGCCTGTAATCCCAGCACTTTGGGAGGCCAATGTGGGTGGATCACCTGAAGTCGGAGTTCGAGACCAGTCTGGTCAATATGGTGAAACCCCATCTCTACTAAAAATACAAAAATTAGCCAGACATGGTAGTGCATGCCTGTAATCCCAGCTACTCGGGAGGCTGAGGCAGGAGAATCACTTGAACTCAGGAGGCAGAGGTTGCAGTGAGCTGAGATAACACCACTGCACTCCAGCCTGGACGACACAGTGAGATTCTGTCTCAAAATAATAATAGTAATAATAATAATAAAAGGAGAATTCCTTCTGGGAGCTTCCACTTCTTTATGTCAGGGGTCTCCATGACTAAATGTGATCCATTTGATCCTGAGAGCTGTTGTTACTACTAAGTAAACATGATCCACAAAGATGGGTCCCCAGCAGTACCCTCATTGCCCTTGTAACTTGCATAGTGCTTTCTTGGAGAGCATGGGTGATCCCTTCAAGCCTGACCTACCCTCCTCACAAACTGTTACCCTAAGCAAGTAGCCACTGGCTTCTCTTCACAGCTTTTCATTTATAAATAATTTTTTTCTTTTAAAAAAATTAACTGTTTACATGGTTTTAATGTAAGTTTTGGAAAATGAAGATAAGAATTTTAAAAAATTATCAGTAATCTCATCTTCTAGAAATAACCACTATTATTAGTAATATTTTCTTCCTAGCCTTCAATATACATACACACAGAGTTCCACACAATTGGAAATCAGAAACATTATTTAAATAGTTTGTTTTAATTTTCACTTATTCTTTTGAATAGAAAAATATGATTATGTGGAACAAGATTCAAACATGCATACAATCAAAGGTAAATTTTCCTTTCTACTCTATTTTCTGCTACCCAGTACTCTTTCCAGAAGTAATCCTGTTGTATCAGAGAAATAGAAAAAAACCATTGTAAAATTTATATGGAACCACAAAAGACCCAGAATAGCCAAAGCTAACCTAAGCAAAAATAACAAAACTGGAGGAATCACATTATCTGACTTCAAATTATACTACAGAGCTATAGTAACCAAAACATCATGGTACTGGCATAAAAACAGACACATAGACCAGGCTGATATGCAGTAGTGACATCATGGCTCACTGCAGCCTCAATCTCCCTGGCTCAAAGCCATCCTCCTCCCTCAGCCCCCCAAGTAGCTAGGATTACAGGGAAACACCACCACGCTGGACTAATTTTTGTATGTTTTTGTAAAGACAGGGTTTTACCGTGTTGCCCAGGCTGGTCTCAGACTCCTGGACCCAACAATCCACCTATTTCAGCCTTCCAAAATGTTGGAATTACAGGGGTGAGCCACCATACCCAGTCACTCTTAAAGATGAATTTTGTTCCTATGGGCTGGTCAGTTCAACATACTGATCTCACCAATATGTTACTATTCAAAGATTTTTGCAGAAAAAGATATGCTACATGGATATAAATTATTCTTTCTACCCCTAGGTAATATAATTACTTTCATTTAAATTTTAAAAGGAAAATATTTGAAGCAATTTATTTTAAATCACAACAGTTCACCTAAATGATCAGAAACAAGGTGGGATATTCTTAATATGCGGCCAAGCTGGGCTGTCAGTGGACCAGGTGGGCTGAGCCTGCAGACAGTTTGTCTTTAACACTTGAAACAGATTGGAAAGGGCAGAAATAGAGAAGCATTGGCATAAAGTTACCCCTCCTGTGTGGTTGACTTGAGATGTGAACATGGGCTTTCTAATTTCAAGCCAAGTCTTTTCCCACTTCTTTCAGACATTGTGATGTAATGAAAAGAGCAAACCTCTAGGATTTGGGGGAATGGGATAGGGGAGGAATATACAAGCAGATGTAAATTGTTAAGGTTCTGGTTTTTGAGCTATCTTGAGTGATAGGTTTGTGGGTGGTTGCAGTGAACCGCCAGTTGCAGTAAAAACAATAAAAATAGATAATGTACAGCCTAGTGATAACGGTGTGTCTATGAATCAATTATAATTAAATTTGGTGCAATGAAGGTACAGTTTTTTAAAATTCTGGCACTGTACCTGATAGCTATATGATATTAGGCCAGACACATAACCCTTCTGAACTGAATTTTTGTAAATATATATTTTGTAAATCTGTTTTACTCTGCCTAATAGGATTATTGGAATATTTTTCTTTAAAAGGTGTATTTAAAAAACAAAGCACAAGCTGGGTGTGGTGGCTCATGCCTGTAATCCCAGCACTTTGGGAGGCTGAAGTGGGCGGATCACCTGAAGTCAGGAGTTTGAAATCAGGCTGGCCAACCTGGTGAGACCCCATCTCTACTAAAAATACAAAAAAATTAGTCAGGCGTGATGGTGCACATCTGTAATCCCAGCTACTCGGGAGGCTTAGGCAGGAGAATCGTTTGAACCCAGGAGGCGGAGGTTGCAGTGAGCCAAGATTGTGCCACTGCACTCCAGCCTGGGCGACAGAATGAGACTCTGTCTCAAACAAAAACAAAAACAAAAACAAAACAAAACACACACACACACACACACAACAAAGCACTGTGTCTGGTTCATAACTAGGCATAGGTGTTTTCTTGCTTCTTTTTCATATTATCTGCTTCCTGGATTGTCTGCATGAAACCTCTTTTTATCAATTATAACAAGTTGTTTTTCATCACTTGACTGCTTGAATATTTTGAATATTTTTTCTTGTTGTTGAGATTTTACTTCAACCCCCAGGAATAATTTGCTAAAATCTTTTTAACATACTCAGATTTTTGTGCTCTATATATTTAAATGGAGAGGACGAAATGGGAGGAGAACTGTAGTGGGTTGAATGGTACCCAAAAAATATATGTCTAGGCCGTCACCCCTGCAACTTGAAAATGTGACCTTATTTGGAAAAGGGTCTTTGCAGATGTTACTACGCCTAGGATCTCAAGATAAGATCATTCTGAATTGCCTAGGTGGGCCCTAAATCCAATGACAAATGTCTTTATAAGAGATACACAGAGTAGAGACAGTGAGAGAAAAGGAGGGGCCACGTGAAAATGGAGGCAGAGATTGGAGTTATGCTGCCACAAGGCAAGAAATACCTGGAGCCCCCAGAAGCTGTGGAATAGGCAAGAAAGGATTCCCCCTAGAGTCTTCAAAGGGAGCACAGTTCTGCCAACACCTTGAGTTCAGACTTTTGGCCTCTAGAACTGTGAGAAAATAAATTTCTATTGTTGTAATCCACCAAATTTGTGGTCATTTGTTATGGAAACCACAGGAAACTAATATAGAAACTAACATTTATTGGATTCTAGCACTCTTCTAGGAGCTTCAAACATGTTGTTTCATTTAGCCCTCAGAAGTACTTGGTAAGGCAGTATTATTTAGATGCTCATCTTTAGATGAGAAACTTACCCACCATCACTAGGTTAATGAGTGGTAGAGCTGAGATTAAAACTAAACTAAATTAGTCTGATCATAAAGTTCATATGAGCTATCTACTGTAATGTGCTACCTGCCAAATAAATTATGTCTCTCTCTCTCTCTTTTTTTTTTTTTTTTTAGACAGAGTATTGCTCTGTCACCCAGGCTGGAGTGCAGTGGCACGATCTCAGCTCACTGCAACCTCTGCCTCCTGGGTTCAAGCAATTCTGCTGCCTCAGCCTCCCGAGTAGCTGGGATTACAGGTGCGCACCACCATGCCCGGCTAATTTTTGTATTTTTAGTTGAGATAGGGTTTCACCATTTTGGCCAGGTTGGTCTAAAACTCCCAACCTCAGGTGATCCACCTGCCTCTGCATCCCAAAGTGCTGGGATTACAGGCATGAGCCACCATGCCTGGCCAAATTATGGCTCTTTATAGAGAATGTGACATTGAAAAAAGTCAAGGGATCTTCTTTTATCCATAAAGGTAAAATAATTTTACCATATAAGTGCTCATAAATATTTACTGTCTGCTTGACATGGACAGGAGGGTTTAAGTAGTGTTTAGTCTATTTTCTATTGCTATAACAGAATACCACAGACTGGATAATTTATAAAGAATGGTTTATTAAGCTCACGGTTCTAGAGGCTGGGAAGTTCAAGAGCACGGTGCTCACATCTTGTGATGGCCTTTCTGTACAACATCACGTGGCAGATAGGCAGAAGGGCAAGACAGCACATGTGAGGGAGAGTTCACTTTTATAAAGAAGCCTTACTGTGATAACTAACCTACTTCCATGATAATAGCATTAATCCATTTATGAAGGTGGAGCCCCCATGACCTAATCGTTTCTTAAAGGCCCCACCTCTTAATACTGTTACAATGGCAATTAGATTTCAAGATGAGTTTTGAAGGGAATATTCAAACCACAGCAAGTAGAAAAAAAAAATAGCAATATCCCTAACAAATATACCATGGAGTGCTATATTATTGGGCGAAATTCAGCCCCGATATTTTACATAGGTTCTTTTCTATTTTCCCTAAGTGTCGGCTGGTCTGAGAAATAAAGGGACAGAGTACAAAAGAGAGAAATTTTAAAGCTGGGTGTCCTGGGGAGACATCACATGTTGGCAGTTTCCGTGATGCCCCCCGAGCCATAAAACCAGCAAGTTTTTATTGGTGATTTCAAAACGGGAGGGAGTATAGGAATAGGGCGTGGGTCACAGAGATCACATACTTCACCAGGTAATAGAATATCACAAGGCAAATGGAGGCAGGGCGAGATCACAGGACCACAGGACCGGGGCGAAATTAAAATTGCTAATGAAGTTTCGGGCATGCATTGTCATTGATAACATCTTATCAGGAGACAGGGTTTGAGAGCAGACAATCAGTCTGACCAAAATTTATTAGGCAGGAATTTCCTCATCCTAAAAGTCTGGGAGCACTGCGGGAGACTGGGGCTTATTTCATCCCTACAGTTGCGACCATAAAAGACAGCTGCCCCCAAAGCGGCCATTTTAGAGGCCTACCCTCAGGGACGTAGTCTCTTTCTCAGTGATATTCCTTGCTGAGAAAAAGAATTCAGTGATATTTCTCCCATTTGCTTTTGAAAGAAGAGAAATATGGCTCTGTTCCACCCCACTCATCGGCAGTCAGAGTTTAAGATTATCTCCCTTGTTCCCTGAACATTGCTGTTATCCTGTTCTTTTTTCAGGGTGCCCAGATTTCATATTGTTCAAACGCACATGCTCTACAAACAATTTGTGCAGTTGACGCAATCACCACAGGGTCCTGAGGCGACATACATCCTCCTCAGCTTACGAAGACGATGGGATTAAGAGACTAAAGTAAAGACAGGCATAGGAAATCACAAGGGTATTGATTGGGGAAGTGATAAGCGTCCATGAAGTCTTCACAATTTATGTTCAGAGACTGCAGTAAAGACAGGCATAAGAAATTATAAAAGTATTAATTTGGGGAACTAATAAATGTCCATGAAATCTTCACAATTTATGTTCTTCTGCCATGGCTTCAGCCGGTCCCTCCGTTCGGGGTCCCTGACTTCCCGCAACACTATATTTCAATATTGGTATTTACAATTCTTTTTGATCTTTATCTTATCTTGTAGATGACTTTAGTCTTTTGTGTTTTCCTTTAATAATCTATTCAACAAATATCTTTTTGAGTATCTATCATATGCCAGGTATTGTGCTAGATGACAGTGAAAAATGAACAAGATATTATTCCTTTCTTCAAGTTACTCCAAAAGTAAAATTAGTTACAGCCTATAGATAGTATAGGATAAGTAATTCAAATACTTTTATCAGTGAGACAAAGTTGCTAAAATTTACATATCTTCTTTTCCTTACTGCCACTCAAACATTAAAAATTCCCCACTTTCATGTCAAACATAAATCTCTATAAACTCAATTTTATACAATATGCTTGAGACAAGTTGGCAGTATGACATAAGTATATGTAGTTAATCATGACAATAGTATGGAGAATGGATGAGAGTCAAGACAGACCCATAGAACTTCTACATTTTTTCACAGTTTAGGATAGCTCAGATTACGGTGTGAATTCCCCACACCTGGAAACAAGAGGCTCTGCAAAGATTATCTAATTAAGCAAGGTGACCAGTGTCAGAAGGCTAAACGTCTCTATTACTTAAACCAGTTAAACATCACTAGTATTGAACACTTCTTTTGCATCTTGGGAGATGATTCTCTATTGATCTCTCACATTTATGCATGTCTTCCAAGTAGCTTTTGTTCCAGGCTATTTTTTGAAGATGTTTGTATAGCAGACAGCTTTGGAAATATAAGATAATATATCTCTCTGCCTCAGAGGACAGATTTTTTTGCTGGCCAGTTGTCTTAGTCTGCTTGTGCTGCTATAACAGAATACCACAAACTGGGTAACTTATAAGGAACAGAAATTTCTCTCAGTTCTAGAGGCTGAAAGTTTATGATCAAGAAAGGCACCAACCTTAGGTGTCTGGTGAGGGTTTCATCTTCCAGAGAGGAGGGATGCAGTGTTTTCACATGACATAACGTGGAAGGGCAAAAGGGACAAGTTCTCTAATCAGACTCTTTTATCAGGGTACCTAATCCCATTCATGAGAGAGGAGCACTCATGACTTAATCACCTCTTAATGGCCTCACCTCCTAATAATATCACATTGGCAATATCTGAATTTTGCAGGGGACACATTTAAACCATAGCACCAGTAAAATGAAGGCCAACTTTCTACCAGAGAAAAGGCTGGGCAGGTTTGCTGGGGGCCGTCATACAAAAGATTGAGGATTGTTAAGCGTGGAATTTCTCAGGTATTCCTCACGCTGTATGTGCCACATCCACTTGGACTCCCCTCTGTGTTGTCCTAGTGGAAGTTGGAGGAAAGAGGTGCTAACATGAACATGAAATTCAGGCTGCCTGCTGTATCGTATGGAATAAAGTCCTTTGTCTGATTCAGCAGTCTCATGGCTTCTGCCAGTGCCCATGAAACTGTGACAGGCAAACTTGTTAGCTTGCAAGTAGGGTAAAATTCAAACCCTTCCCAGCTCTGGACAGTGCACCACTTCAATCCTACCAGCCAGACCTCTCACTTCAGCCACTGCTACTGCTGCTTGTTTCCTGAAGACCTCAGCTAAGTTTGTGCAGAAGTGATTTGTTAGTATTCTTGCTTCAACCTGTGAAGTGTTCCTCTAGCTGTCTGCCCTGGGGAACCTCTGGTACCCCTGTGTGGAACACCCATAGGAACCCACTCAGCATTCTGGCAAGGGGTAGGGAGTTGACCCATGAGGGACAGACACTAATGGATAAATATTTGCTTCCCCTTTTAAACTGAGGTGAAAAATTCTACAGTACATTTCAAAAGCCTCCTCAGAAGACGCTGCAGCATTGTGTGCCAGTCATCCACAGGAGTGGCTAACCCCTTAATATTTAATACGTACTCATCTTGGCTTCTCCTCCTTCCTGTTTTGTATGCCTGCTCCCTGGAATCACATTGTTTAATAAATGTTGCTGGGCTTCGGGGGAACCCAGACAGACACTATCTTATATGTCCTAGCTTTAGCAATTCATATTTTAGTGTAAGTTAACATTCTGAATATTTGAAGAGTTATTACTGCATCAGTGCCGGATGTACCAAAACTGAATAGTACCAAAAGTCTGGGATGCTGAGTTTTGACAGAATCCCAAAACATCTCAGGTGCTTTAAGAAGAATGTGTAGTCCCTATGTTATAGGAGATTCTTGTATTGCTATAAAGGAATACCTGAGACTTGGTAATTTATAAAGAAAAGAAATTTAATTGGTTCACAGTTGTGCAGGCTGTACAAGTGTGGTGCCAGCATCTGCTCAGCTTCTGGGGAGGCCTCAGGGAGCTTTTACTCATGGTGGAAGGTGAAACAGGAGCAGGCATGTCACATGGCAAAAGCAGGAGCAAGCAAGAGCCAGAGGGAAGATGCCGCACACTTGTAAAGAGCCAGATCTCTTGAGAACTCGCTATCACGAGGAGGACAGCACCTAGGGGATGAGGCTAAACCGTTCATGAGAAACCCACCCACATGATCCAATCACCTCCCACCGAGCCCCACTTCTAACACTGGGGATTACAATTCCACATGACACTTAGAGGGGACAACATCCAAACTATATCAGTCCTTATTATTAGTCCTATATTAATTTCTTTCATAGGACTTCCTAACCTCATATTGAAAAAGATCAAATATAAAATCATAACCACAAAATGGCACGAAAGAGGGAAGCGGGCATATCACGTGATCACATTCATTTCTAAAACTGTCTATTCAAGGTTTACGAGAAAAAAAGGAAATTTTGGAATGCTTGTTGTTAGACCAATTTTATGATAAAGTGCTCAATTTGTTCCAGCAAAATGTCAACTTTAAGAGAACTTATCCTTCACTTTTAATATTCATGGTAACTACTCATGAGTGAACTACAGTGGAAATGTGGTAGAAAGAACTCATCGGCCAGGGGTCTTGCTACAAGGAACTATCTTGTAAAGTTAACTTTCTTTGACAAGTTCCAGATGTGCTTCATACCAGAAATATTGAAACACAGGAACATAGTATAGATCACAGAGATGTGATTTCTTGCAATATAGAAGATGAGTGTTTAAATAATACTCATCTAAATACAGGATCTAAAAATTGAATATAATTTTGTCTGCTTACAGGATCTAAAAATTGAATATAATTGTGTTTTTAATTTTAATTTTTATTGGTAAGACTGCTATTTATTTGGGGTGATATGCTTTATACATCACATGCTAGAAGACACTGTTCATTCTCATTCCTGGGCCTCTGTTTTCCCTTCTATTTGTTGGTAGCCACATTCAGCCACTTTCTTAGCTATGTGACGGTTGGAAGAAACTGGCTATATATATATATATATTTTTTTTTTTTTCTTTTTCGAGACAGAGTCTCACTCTGTCACCCAGGCTGGAGTGCAACCTCGCCTCTTGGGTTCAAGTGATTCTCAGGCCTCAGCTTCCCCAGTAGCAGGGATTACAGGCTCTCACCACCTTACCCAGCTAATATTTGTATTTTCAGTAGATACGGGGTTTTGATGTGTTGTTCAGTCTGGTCTCCAACTCCTGACCTGAAGTGATCCATCTGCTCTGGGTTCCCAAAATGCTGAGGTTACAGATGTCAGCCACTGTACCTGGCCAGCTATATATTCTTAAAACATACAGCTCACGATCCCAGGGTGCTTAGAAGGCAAGGGATCCTTTTTAGCTCCCTATAGCATATTCTCTGAGATCACTGTTACCCTTTTTGAGAGATGACCACAGGCGGATATTTCTAGGTAGTGAGGATATAACCCTAGTTTTGTAATACTCAGAGGACCTGCCAGCTTTCTCAAGAGGTGTCATAATTTGGAGCTCTAAATTTTGAGACATTTGTGGTACTCTAGCCTTTTCATGTGGCTAGAGAGAGAATAATGTACTAGAAAACGTAAGTATCAACATAGAATTTGAACCATTTGGAAGGACTAGAATCATTGTTATTGAAGGATGTTGAAGAATTTTATTGACTTTACCACAACCCATTCCCAGCTACACAAGTGGCAGCAAGAAAAGACCCTGTGTGTCTTTCCCTTCACTTTAATAGAGGCACTGAGTATTGCTGGTTTCTCCTCCCTCCTCTTGTCAAAATTAAACGCCAGTCACTGTCCAGCCATAGTCATGCTGTTAACAAAGACTTCAGCATAGAGAATCCCGCAATATTTCCTCCATCTCCTGCCTTGTGGAGGATCATGGAATAAGTGTATTTTTTCACACGGAAAGATTAAGCTGGTGCTCTCCTATCAAGAAAAAGAAACTACCATTAGAAAGCACTAGTCACAATTCTGAGCTGTTGTAATTAACAAATACTAAGTAAATATTTGTGTGCTTTGTTTCTTCATATTAAACAACTGATGTATTGTATGGTAAAAATTTCTTCTGCACGCCTTAGTGACATTTGGTTTATTTGTATGTTGACTTCACAATGCAAGCTGCAATTATGATGCTCAGAAGTTGGCAAACTTTTCGCATAAAGGGCCAGCTAGTAAATATTTTCGATTTTGTGGGCCACACATCTCTATGGCAGCTACTCAACTCACCTCTGCCATTGTAGAGTGAAAGCAGCCATAGACAATACTAAACAAATGAGCATGGCTGTGTTCCAATAAAACTTTATTTAAGAACACTAGAATTTGATTTTTATATAATTTTCATGTGTCCCAAATATTCTTTTACACATTTTTTTCAATAACTTAGAAGTGTAAAATCCATTCTTAGCTTGCAGTGTGTACAAAAACAGGTGACAGGCTGGATTGGTCCCACAGGGGATTTGGTCTATAGTTCTCAGACCACTGTGATGCTCCAACCTCAAACTTACGAGAGTTAAGTTTATCACTATATTTAAAGCTTCAAAGTTAATTGTGCCTATGCCTACATTTTAAATTTATTTTAGGGTCAGGCATGGTGGCTTATGCCTGTAATCCCAGCACTTTGGGAGGCCAAGGTGGGCAGATCACCTGAGGTCAGGAGTTTGAGACCAACCTGGCCAACACAATGAAACCCGTCTCTACTAAAAATACAAACATTGGCCGGGCATGGTGGCACATGCCTATAGTCCCAGCTACTCAGGAGGCTGAGGCAGGAGAATCACCTGAACCTGGGAGGCAGAGGTTGCAGTGACCTGAGACAGCACCACTGCACTCCAGCCTGGGAGACAGAGCAAGACTCCATCTCAAAAATAAAATAAAATAAAATAAATTTATTTTAGTATTTTGGAGAAGGGGCAGTGATGGATAGCCTAACTGGAAAATTCTTCTTTGGGATAAAATTTTATATTTAAAACTTAAAACTAAGAAGATAATTGTTCTAAATCTGAAAAACCACTAGTACTAAACCCCAATTAATATTGCTGTATTAAGTTATATCTTAGTAAACTGTCTTAAATAATGGACAGTCACAACTTTATATTTTTAAAAAATAAATATTGGCTAATTACAATCTTATTCTGTAATTTTAAAACACATAAGAATATGAAAAGTTTTGCACAGTATTGATATATCATTTTTAAAATGTGCTCTTAAGCATATTTCTTTTCCAGCAAAAAGGCACCAACACAAAGGGCCTGAACTTGACATTTCTAGGGATTTTTCAAAATCTTAAATCATCTTCTTTAAAGATAACAAACAATTGGAAGTCAAGCCATTAAGATTTCATCATACTGGGTATTTTTCCCATTAATAGCTGAACTGAAATAATCAGCACATTTCAGAGTAGTACCAGATGCTAGCAAGTTTCAGTCCCTGGAGATGAAACTTGACATATCACAGTACTTGCTCCTTGACCTCCCAGTCTTAATAGTATTTGACTGTATATTGGAGCCCTGGGAATGTACAGAAATGTCAATTTTCATGAATTTGCATTTAAATTTTTAAAATATGGATTTGGTCCTGTGAGTCTGTCTGAATTTTAGTAATAATAACAGGATTTTTTTTCTCCAGAGTGCTTGAAATCTGTATGTTTTAGGAGGAAAATATGTGTTATTTGTTTTCTTTGCATGCTGTAATTACCTTCAGGTGCAACATATTTATTTCATACTATAAATACTTTTTCTCCCTTGGTAGATTTGCAGGTATTTTTTTTACCAAGTTCCCATTCTTCACGTTTTTAGTTTTTGAAATTGGGTTGCAACTATCAACAGGTACTACCAAAAAAAAAAAAAAAAGATAAATGAATAGATATAAAACAACACTAGATAGATAAATAATTATTATACTCAACTGCTTGGGTTCCTTTTAAAAAAATTGTTTTTAGTCTACTCCTGAGAGATTTGTATCTCTTTAAACTGTGCTACAGGACAATAGGACAAAAATTAGTATCTTTTCTCAATAATAGAGCATGAAGTTACCTGTACTTGAAAATCGAATTTCAAATTGAAGTCAGTCTGAGTAAGTTATTTGCTAGCCAAGTTGAAAAAACTTTAAAAAATATATAGTTGAGGTCTCCTGGAAAACTGGATATCCACATGCAAATGAATAAAGTTGAGGCCAGGCACAGTGGCTCACACCTGTAATCCCAGGACTTTGGGAGGCCCAGGCGGGCAGATCACCTGAGGTCAGGAATTCGAGACCAGCCTGGCCAAAATGGTGAAACCCATCCCTACTAAAAGTACAAAAATTAGCCGAGCGTGATGGCAGGCGCCTGTAATCCCAGCTACTCAGGAGGCTGAGGCAGGAGAATCACTTGAACCTGGAAGGCGGAGGTTACAGTGAGCCGAGATCGTGCCACTGAACTCCAGCCTGGGTGAAAAGAGCGAGACTCCATCTCAAAAAAAAAAAAAGAATGAAGTTGGACCCTTACCTAACACCATCTACAAAAATTAACTCAAAATAGATCAAAGATCTAAACAAAGAGCTAAAACCATAAAACTCTTAGAAGAAAACAAAGGGCCAAATTTTCTCAACATTAGATTTGACAATGATTTATTGAATATGACACCAAAAACACAGGCAACAAAAGAAAAAAATAGACAAACTGTACTTTATGAAAATTTAAGCTTTGGAGATCATTTCCTTTGGGGAGTAAAAACAAAACAAAATCTTTGTGCATCAAAAGACACTATTAATAAAGTAAAAAGTCAACCCACACAGTGGGAGAAAATATTGGCAAGTTAGACATCTGATAAGGGATTAATACCCTGAATATAAGAGAACTCCTAAAATTCAACAATTAAAAAAAACTCAAAAAATTGGCAAAAGCCTTGAATATAGTTTTCTCCATAGAAGATATACAAATGGTCACAAACACATGAAAAGATGCTCAACATCAATAATTACTTGGGAAATGCAAGTCATAACCACAGTGAGATTCCACCTCACATCCATTAGGATGGTCACCATTAAAAAAAGAAGTGTTGGCAAAAATGTGGGGAAATTAGAACTCTGTGCACTGCTGGTAGAAATGTAAAATGGTGCAGCTGCTGTGGAAAACAGTATGGTAGTTCACCAAAAAGCTAAAAATAGAATTACCAGATGATCTAGCAATTCCACCGCTAGGTACATACTCAAAAGAACCAAAAGGGTCTCCCATGTATACCAATGTTTATAGCAGCATTATTGACAATAGCTAAAACATGGAAGCAACCCAACTGTTCATTGACAGATGAATGGATAAGCAAAATGTGATACAGTCATCCCTTGGTATCCATGGGGGATTGGTTACCAGACCCCCACAGATACCAAAATCCACAGATCCTCAAGTCCCTTATATAAAATGGTGTAGTATTTTCACATAATCTATCCAATTCTCCCATATATTTTAAATCATTCTAGATTACTTATAATACCTAATACAATGTAAATGCTATGCAAATAGTTGTTATACTGTATTGTTTAGGGAATCATGGCAAGAAAAAATGCCTGTATATGTTCAGTCCAGATGCAAACATCTATTGTTCCCCCTGAATATTTTCAGTCTCAGTTGGTTGAACCCACAGATGTGAAACCCACAGACACAGAGGTTGTATATGCACACAATGCATCTACATACAATGGAATATTATGTAGCCTTAAACAGGAAGGAAATTCTGACATGTGCTACAACACAGATGAACCTTGAGGACATTATGCTGAGTGAAATGCGCTTGTCACAAAATGACAAATCTGTATGATTCTGCCAGAGTTACTTAGAGTAGTCAAATTCATAGAGACAGAAAGTAGAATGGTAGTTGCCAGGGTCTGGGGGACTAGGGAATGGTTATTGTTCAATAGGTGTAGAGTTTCAGTTTTACCAGGTGAAAAGCAATCTGGAGATGGATGGTGGTGATGGTTGCACAACTACGTAAATGTACTTAATACCACTGAACTGTATGCTCAATGATGGTTAAGATGGTAAACTGTATGTTATACGTATTTTACCACAATAAAAAGGAAAAAATATATAGTTGAGGTCTAATCCAAATGAAGACCTTTGTGTTCAAAGAATCCTAGATTCCAGTTTCAGCTCTGCCACTTACTGGCTTGTTGTCATCAGTATTTAGTTAGTCTTTTTTTTTTTTTTTTTTTTTTAAAGACAGGATTGCTCTGCCTCCCAGGCAGGAGTGCAGTGGCCTGATGATCTCAGCTCACTGCAGCCTCAACCTCTCAGGCTCAGGTGATCCTCCCACCTTCACCTCCCAAGTAGCTGGGACTGGAGGTGCACACCACCATGTCTGGCTAATTTTTGTATTTTCAGTAGAGATGAGGTTTCGCCCTGTTGCCCAGGCTGGTCTCAAACTCCTAGGCTCATGCAATCCACCCACCACAGCCTCCCAAAAGTGCTGGGATTACAGAAGTGAGCCACTGCGCCTGGCCAGTCTTTTCTAAAGCTAATATTTCTGATCTATAAAATAGGTCCAATAATTAAAGAATCAATAAGATAACACATAAAAAGATCTTACTACAGTGCCCAACTCAGTGCCTATGACAGTGTGCATCAAATGCATCCCCTTCCCTTACATTCGTTATGTCAATAATTCAAATATATATCAAATGGGATCAAGAAGGAATTGTGGAGGTTTTCCCTTATAGCACTGCTATTGAACTTTTCTCATTTTTGTTTGGGATGCCTGGATGAGAGAGAATTCTCCCAGTTTGGTTGCTAGAATTTATGTCCCTCGATGCCAGTATATGTCCTTTTACCTCGTTCAGTGTCCATTTACCTCATTAAGTGGCCAAAAGTGTCCATTTCCCTCATTATTCTAATATAGGCCTAAACTTAGATATTATGTACTTACCTCAATTCCAGCTGTACCCTGAGGAAAGCGGTGGAGGGCAGAACAGCTTATCCCAGTTCCCTCTCAATAATTCAGCAGGTTCTTATAAACAAACAGGCCTATTTTAGAGGAGCAGTGGGCCACAAAGAAAGTGCTGTCACCAGCTGCCTAGCTCTTGTTGTAAGCCCATACCTTGTGTGCAGGGAGTATCTATTCTATTTGTTCATACTCTCCCACTGTTGACTCCAAAGCAGAATACTCTGTTTTGGGTGTTTTTCTAAGGAGAGGTATGTCTAGAGGAAAGTGCTATGTTAGTGACCCTTCTTGGACCATGACTTTGACTGCTACTGCCTATCATCTTCAGGAGGAAGTCAGACTCAAATGGCAGACTCAAGTCTCAATCCATCATCCAGACATGCAGGATATGCATGGAAGCCCTTCCTATGTTTAGAGCTCAGGCCATCCCTTCCCTAACCCCCCATCCAACAGGGACCCACTGCTCACTAATCCACCTCCTCCAAAAAGCTACATCAGAGAGAAAGGGATGTATTTTCATTGGCTAATTTGTTCCTATGATCCACTTGTTAGAATCACTGACCTGGTTATTATTACTTCAACTGCTTTCTCTTGCAAAGGAGACCACATTTGGTAATGCTAGAAACAACATTCTTGTCAACCAGCAATGATGAGATCAGGGTTGCTACTTTTGCTTTCTTGTAAGCCTTGTACTTAATCAAACTAGGTGCTTAGTCTCTTTTTATCATCTCTTAAGGAGAAATAAACACAGAATAGAAAAGTCCTATATGCAGCATAAGGCCTCATGTAGAGGAGACTAAAAAAATGGAAGCTTTTCCAAAAGAGACCATTTCAGGTCATCTATTTTAAGTTCTCTCTCTCTCTTTCTCTCTCTTTTTATATTTGTATAAATTTAAGGGATACAAGTGCAGAGTTGTTACATGGATATATTGCATAGCGGTAAAGTCTGGACTTTTAGTGTATCCAGGACCCATATAGTGTACATTGTACCCATGAAGAAATTTGTCAACCATCACACCCCTCTCACCTTCCCATTCTCCTGAATCTCCAGTGTCTATCATTCCACACTGTACGTCCATGCGTACAGATTATTTGGCTCCCACTAAGTGAGAATATGTCACTCTCCATCTCTAAACATTTATTGAATAGGTCACTCAGCTTATAGCCTCTTCCTCCTATAGTTTATTTCCTACACTAAAGTAATCTCAATAAATCAAGTCTATTTCTCTCTCTCCTATTTAATACCATTCATTAGTTCTCTATAGCCCTCATTTTGAGAACAGCACACAAGAAACTTCATGATATGTCCCTGTCTACTCTCTAGCTCAACTCCTACCAGTCTTTTTCTTGCTGTTTGGGCTAAAGTAATACCAAACAACTTACAGTTCCCTGAAAACATTTGTCTGTTTCAATCTTCTTAGAATGCCTAGCAGAGTATCTCTTCCTTACCCTGTTGACCTGGTAAGCTCCTATCAATTTTTCAAAACCCAGCGTGGACTTCCCTTTTCCAGAAAAACTTTCTGACCCAAAGTTAATCACCCCCTCATAGAGTTGTTGCTCAAGTCAAGTACTTAATAAATGTGTATTGTTTAGAAGAGTGCTTGGCATGTGGTGAGTTCTATGTCACTGTTAGCCATGATGACAATGACGATGATAAGATTCCCTTACACAGTAATTGACATATATGTGGTCAGTGAATATTTTTCCAACATTGTTGAATTTGTCAAATAAATGAATAACATGGAATAAGTGCTATTCATGTTACTGTGATAAAAGCTAGAGTACAGGTTGCTAGGGAAGCATGCACCCAGGAACTCAACCTGTTCAGTTGGTGAGGCTTCCCTGAGAAAGACATGCTCCATGCTGGGTCATAAAAGATAAATATGAAAACTGTCCAATTCAGCCATTAGATGTATATCAAGCTACTTAAGAGTGGAGTCCTCTTTTTAGTCATTTGCATATTACAAGTACCTATTGTGTTGCTGGGCACAGCAAGTGTGAGAAGGTGTTCATTGAATGAAAAAATAAATTCAAATGTTAGGTGTCTTCCATGAACTCTCCTAGAAACTTTAAATATTGTTTGGTTTGTGTAACAATCCTGTAAGGCAGTTTTTTTCTGTTCTACGTTACTAATTGAGAGATCAAACTTTGGTAAATTTGTGGACCTTTGTGTATTTCAAATTTTCTTGCTGTTTCATTGTAGTTTCAGAATTGATTCATAGCTTTTAGATTTTTAAATAATTTTCAATTTTATTTTTGAAATAAAAATTTTCCCCATTAAATTCTAAGTGTTTCATCCTGGTATACTTTATAATGACTGGCTAGAATTTCATTTTATAACCTAGGAATTTCTTTGTTTACTTGGCATTGCCCTAAGAAATAATTTCTGTTCAGTTTCAAAAGCTAAGTATTTGCTTTACTTTATCTTTTTTTTTTTAAGACAAGGTCTTGCTTTGTCACCAAGGCTAGAGTGCAGTGGTGCCATCACAGCTCACTGTGGACTAAACCCCCAAGGCTCAAGCAATCCTCCCACCTCAGCCTCCCAATTAGCTGGGATTACAGGTATGTGCCAACATGCTGAGCTAATCCTTTTTATTTTTATTTTTTGGTGTTTTTTTGTAGAGACAGTGTTTCACCATGTTGCCCAGGCTGGTCTCAAACTCCCGGACTTAAGCTATCTGCCCGCCTCAACCTCCCAAAGTGCTGGGATTACAGGCATGAGCCACCACACCCAGTCTGCTTTATTTCTATCCTAGGTTAATAAATTCCTCAAAGATAGGAGGTTCTAAGAAGAGTGTGTCAGCTATTTATAAATATAATAGTGGAAAGGGGGATAAGACTTCCATTTCCAGTAACTTTTCCTTTGTCATTTCTTTCTTTCCTAGTCATTTTTTTTTCTTTTTTCTTTTTTGGTGTGTGCGTGTGTGTGCATGTGTGTGCGTGTGTGTGTGTGTGTGTGTGTGCGCGTGTGTGTGTGTGTGTGTGTGTGTGTGTCCTTTAGTAGGGACGTTCATGGAGAGAGGGATGAGCAGAATTATTTGAAAGTTGTTCTGGGAACTTAATTCTGAGTTCACCATACAACTGACCAGAGACTCCCCATTTCTCCCAGAGTGAGAAGTTGCACCCAACTCAAATTTCCACAGGCCTCAAGGTCTCCAGTAGCTGGGCATCTGGTTTTCCCAGACAACTCTTAGAATCACTTGGCTTCTAAATGCAGATTACCTGGTGCCTAAGTAGTTTGAAGTCTACTAATAAGATTGTTCTCATGTGCTCCCTCTAAGACATGAGGACACTTAGAAGGGCAGGATCCCTTTGCAACAGCACACATCCACAATCTCACTGGCACAAACAGGTCCATGGCTTCTCTTGCTAACTCTGAGTTAGTAACTTCTTCCAGCCCATAATGGATCAGCCATGAGTTAGGGAAGAGGCAGATCCTGGGCTAGGCTATCTAAAGAAAACTTCACTGACTTTGGAGGATGCAGAGATAGAAACAAAAGATAAAAAGACACACACACGCACACCCACAAACACACACACACACGCAGCACAAACAGACCTGGAGGCAGAATAAACATGTTATGAAGGAAAAATGGTAAAGGCACTGGTCTGACTCTAAAGAAAACTGTGTATGTAGTTATCAACATCTCTAAATAATAATTTTTATTAAACAATCTATCTCCACCTCCAATCTGCTTACAGGAGACATAAGTGCAACCAACCACTTGATACCTAATTTCTAGCTGAGCACGGTGGCATACACCTGTAATCCTTGCTACTTGGGAGGCTGCGGCAGGAGAATTGCTTGAGCCTCGGAGCTACAGTGATTCATGATCATGCCACTGCATTTTAGCCTGGGCAACAGAGCAAGACCCTGTCTCTCCTAAGTAAATACATAAATGAATGAATAATGAAAATAAATAAATAAAACCTAACTTCTCATTGTACATTAATTCCATAGCCATTTATTAAATCTGTACTATGTGAACAGCCATGTGCTAGGTATTCGGGATAGGATCATTGACGGAGAGGGAAAAAGTACCTACTATAAATTAACTAATACAAGCTAACAACGTCCAGGCCTATGGGACCAAGCACTTTATATGTATTATGTCACTTTATCTAATTTAATCCCTATAGCAAAACCAAGCAAGTATTTTATCCGTTTTACATTTTTGAAATAGGAGCGTCACAGATATTGAATAACTTGCCCAAGTTACACGGCTAGTATAACGTTTATAAACAATTTGACACTGTAGCCACCATTCTATTTGTGCGCCCTACCCCCCCAATAAAGACAAGAAACCAAACTAAGAAACAAACCAAACCTCAAGAGTTGTCTCCATTTGTAGATCTTTTGTTCGTCAATAAATTCAATAGTCTTTCTGTCTCACTCCAAAGCTGCTCTTTCTAAAGGCTCTAATGACTATCTCTGATCAATTCTGGATCCTCACTACTTTTGTGAAGCATTTGCTATAGCTGACCACTTTCTTCTAATTGTAAAACTTTCTGCTCTTGACTTCTATGACATCGCCTTCTTACCTCACAGACTACTACTTCTCAGTCTCTTGCTGGTTCCTCCTCCTCTGCTCAACTATGAAATGTTGGAAGTTATCATAGCCCAACTCTCCATCTACAATCTTTGCTTAATATCGTACAGTCCAAGACTAGGTTTCATCTATAAATTCATAACTGCCAAGTTTATTTCTTCACCCTGAACTATACCCCAGACCAATATATTCATCTGTTTCTTCGACATCATCATTTGCATATCTTGGACTTGATTATTGTTAACGACCTCCAGATAATGACCACCAGGAACACAGCTATAGCTGAGCAACTTGGATGTATTGCTTGTTTCAGTACGTAAGAATGCACACCATGGGGAACCGTGGGATATCTTAGGAAAAGGGTGTTAAAAAGGACTTGTTATAGAATTTGAGTTTGTGTTAGGAGATTTATGGAAGGGTTCAAGAAAGAGGGACTTTGGCCTGGATTGGAAGCTGTAAGGAAGCAAGGATAATTCTATAATTGGGTATTTTAATAAGTATTATGTAGAAGGAAGGAAGACTAGACTGAGGCTAAAACTATAATTGGTAAAGAAGCAGCAGGCACTCGTATTAGCCAGGATAAGGAGATATTTGATCATTTTTATGGCTTGGGCAATGTTGATGTTGTGTCTGTGTTCAGATATGATTACAGAGTGATCTTACTTTTGATCTATCATGGTCACAACTCTGTCTTGTCTGATGTTCTGTGAAATTGTTTATGTTCAACAGAAGAATACCAATACTTAGCTGTGATTGCCAGGCCAGTTCAAAGCAACAGCAAGCCAAGCTGGTAGTACCAGGCCATCTCCTGGATGTCCTGGTCCGCTTTTCTCTTTCTCAGTATCCACACTAGAATTCTTGATTTACTCTCTTCCACCTCACTCAATCAAAAACCATTACCTCACAGACTTCCCTTCTATGTGGCACTACCACCAACACATATGCTAGCCCCCAAACCTAAGATTCACTGTTGATGATGCCCTTTTCTTCATTTTCCATAGCCAATCACCAAATCCCATTGTCTTCTTTTATTTCTTCCGCCACTGTTCTGGTTCAAACTACCATTATCTTCCTCCTAAAGTGCATCCTATTTCTTCTGCTTCCACACTTGCCCCTCTACAATCCATTCTCTTCATAACACATAGATCATATTACTCCCTTGCTTTAAAACTTTCAAATAGCTTCCAATTGTACTCAGAACAAAAGCTAAACTTCTTACCCTGGCTTTCAAGGACCATGGTCTGGCTTCTGCCTAACTTTCCACCCTCATCTATCTGGGACTATCTTGCCGCTCACTCACTATGCTTCCCCCACCCTGGCCTTTCCTGCCCTGCCCCTGCAACATACCAAGTTCCTCTTTCTCTCTGCATTTGCCCTGTCCTTTCTTTGCCAGGACAACAGTCTCCCTACCAGCTCTTTCTCATCCAGGTCTCTTTGAGAGGGCTTCCCTGACCATCTAGATGCCACCTTCCTGGTCAGTATCACATCTTTTCATTTTATTTCCCTCAAATAGTAATCAATACCGGAACGAATACTGTTCATTTTTTCATCCGCTATTGTCATCGCTTCATTGGAATTTAGCTTCCTACAGGGATGGTGTTTATCTTGCTCACTATGATTCCAGCCCCTAGAAAAACCTACCTACCTCATAGCCCAGGGCTCAGTAAATAGTATACACTGCCTTCCTGCCACTGCGCTAATTTCTACTAACACAGCCACAAACAATCAGCAATTACATTTTCTGCTTGTTTTTAACGGGGAAGTAGGGCACTCAACGAAAAGGAAATAAAAGCAGAGTCAGGAAAGTGGCTTTTATCCATGGAGTGCCCAATGTGTTGTGCGGCCACGGTATATAGGGATGTGTCAGCACCTGAGGTTTTTCCTTCTCTGAGCTACCTTCTTTCCTGGAAATCATGTTGGGCCGTTGGGCCCTTAGTCTTATGGTTCACCCTGTTTTTTAAGATCATCTCTGGGCTTCATTCCCGTAACCGCTCTTCTAGCTGGCCAAGGCGGCGGGAAGAAACCCCACCCTCTTGCGCAAGCGCCCAGTAGCGGAATCCGCGGGGTCGAGAGCATTAGTGTGCGCATGTGCAATCAGAGCGGCGGCTGGAAGTGTTGCGCAGGCGCATCCGATCGACTCGGTAGGTGGGGAGCTCTTGGAGACGGCGACCCAGGCATCTGGGGAGCCACAGAAGTCGTACTCCCTTAAACCGTGAGTTTCCGACGGTTTGTCCCATGGCGCGGGATTGTGAGGGATTAGGAACGAATTCTGGATCGTGACTTCGATTTCCTCGCTGTGCAGTTCCTTTCCCCGCCCCCCTTCGGATCCCTCCGAGCTGCGGCGGGAAAGTCGCGCGCCTGCGCACTAAGTATCTGGTTCGGTCTCTGGCCCGAGGGAAGCCGGTCCTTCCCGGCTGAGCTCGCGGCCAGCGCTGGCCGGAGGATTCCCATTCATTCACCCTTCTGCTCCTCCGCCCAGTACTTGTGGCCAGGGTCGTATCAGTTCTCCGTCAACTTGCTTGGGGCCTTGGACGAGCCTCCTGGCCCTTCCTGTCAGTGGCGAAACGGTTTTCTCCCTCAATTCTTTTCCTGACTTCAAACCGCCCCGGGCGCTCGGCCCCTCCCCCACGCGGTCCCGCTGGCTGCACCGGACTCGCAGCCTCTCCGTTTCCCACTGCGCCTGCTGCTGCGCGGGTGCCCAAGCCGGGAAATTCTTCCTGCAGCCCCCTGCCAGTGTTTCTGATAGGTGAAAATAAAGCACATGGAATTCCTTAGACAAGGCCGCAGTATGCCCTACTGTGGAGGTTTGGACACATCGTGCGTTTGAAAATGTTTACCCCTTTGGGGGCAGTAGCATGTTTTTAGTGCGTCGTTTAGCCAGTGATCTAAACTTCTCCAGTGTTCTAATTTTCACAGCTGCTTTGCTCCCCCTGTGGATGTAACCCCTTAACTGGCATTTTGCATCCCAATTGGCTTGTGATGGAGGCGTCTTTGGGGATTCAGATGGATGAGCCAATGGCTTTTTCTCCCCAGCGTGACCGGTTTCAGGCTGAAGGCTCTTCAAAAAAAAACGAGCAGAATTTTAAACTTGCAGGTATGTGTTTAAATCCAAAGATGTACAGTTATAAAGATTTTTCAGGCAACAATTCTGTTTTCAATTGCTCTCAAAAAATAAGATTGAATCTTAAAGTGAGTTGTATGTTTCTATAGAACAGTGTTAAAACAGAGCTTCGTATGATCTAAATGTAGGACTGAATTGCGATTTGGAAGACTAATACAACCTGTTTTACGGTTGAAGTTGCTATGGCCTCAGTATTGGTAATTAAGAATGCAGAAATTTGATGATGCCAAAATTAAATTTCTCTTTTGTACCTGTGTTCTTATCTCTACTCACCACATTGCCTTAAGCTTAAATTTAGAAATTGACACTGGAGATCATCACTTAAGTATTCAAAAGCAGAACTCACAGACAAAAAAAATATGAAGTGTTTGTAGCAATAATAAAGCACCATATCTCAGTGTATAGCGTGAAATGTTCTTTGACTGTAAACCAGACCTTGGGGTGAAGAAGACAGGGTCAAGCAGTGCCTGCTTTTGTACACTCGCATGTGTACCTTCATTTCTGCTCTGGCACAGGACCTGGTACATAGTAGGTATTTATTAATAATAAATATTTGTTAAATAGAGGAATTCTAGCTGACTGTATTTTTTTTTTCTGGAAGGGTAGCCAGATCATCTTTCCCATCTTTGTCTTAAGTGAATTCTGTGCTTGTCCAGAAGATACTTATTTTGACCTTTTGTCCATATATTCTTTTTAACCCCACCCTAGAAAAATGACATCACATACTTTCTGCTTTGATGGAAGTCAGTTATCCCAGTTACCTAAACTTGAAACTTTAATCTTCAGCTGATGCTTTTTATTTATTCCCCATATCGTCACCTAGCTTTATTTCTTTTTAATAAGTACGGCATTGTGTCTTCTTTTCATTCCCATTTCCACCCATTAATTCATTTCCTTACACTTTGTTCCTGATTTACAGCAGTTTCTCACCTATGCTGCCTGCTTGCCCTTTTCCATCCTTCAGTTCATCTTGTACGTTGGTGCTAGAATAATCTTAAAATGCCACTTGCATCCAGTTTCATGGATACTGTTCCTCTTCCTTTCCATTTTTCCAGCAGTTAGCTGTTTTTTTAGTTCATCTTTCCCTTACTAGTCGTTGGACACATAACACAGTAACACAGTCATTGTAGTCTTTTTCTATTGCTTAGAACTCTGCATTTTTGTCTCTACTGTAAGCCCCTTGGCGGCAGTATCTCCTCTGGTTTCTGAAGTATGTTGTGACTTCAGCAGAGTATCTGAATGGATGACTCTGAATTGGTTCTAGCATCATGTTTAGGAGAATGCCACTATCCTAATATTCTGAAAATCTGCTGGGAAGTAATGAATGGGGTGAATTTTATTCCAGATTTCAAAAGTTTTGTAGTGTTTATGTAACAGAACATTGGACATTATAAATAATACGATAAATTATAAAACATGCTAAAACTTTACTCTTATGGTTCTTTTTTAAATATGATCCTTAATAACAGCTAAAGTTATATAAACATAACTTCAATAGGGAGCAAAGCTGATGAGGTCCAGGCACATAACAGTCTCGTAATAATTGGGAAAGTAAATCAAATTAGATCATGAGACAGGTATATGCCTGTACCTCATCAGCTTTACTCCTTATTGAAGTTATATTTTTGATTGGATGTTTTATATATCTTTGCATTCCCAGCACTTAACAGTGTCCAGCACATAGTAGGTGCTTGAAAATATTTGAATGAATGATTTAATGTAAGGATATAAAGTAAAATACTTAGTGTAATGGATGAATAGCATGTCTCTTTATTTTGAGATATTTGTCAGATTTTTATAGCATTTTTCTGATAAACATGATTATTGAAATTTTTGAAGTAAAGAAGGCCAAAATAAAGTCTTTTCCCATTATTGAAATATTGCCACTGTTGACATTTTGTTGTATTCCTTTAGCCTTCCTAGGCATACATAGGTACATTTTTTAGAAACTAAATTGGGATCTTGTTTTGTTTTTGTTTTTGAAAAGAGAACCGGAGTACGGGATCTTATTTCTGATCTCCATTTTTTTTTTTTTAATATATATCTTGAATATTGCTCATGTAGGAAATATTCTACAACTGGATTTAAGGTCCATTGCATATTATATTATAATATATTTAATCACCTTTTACTGTTGACCCTATAGATTGTTTCTATTTTTTCCTATTAAGAAAAATGCTGTAATGCACAAACTATCTGGCATAATATTGGTCAATGTTTATTCTTTCACTGTTTTGGCAAGCTTTTTTTTTTTTTTTTGAGACATGGTCTCTCTGTCACGCCACTGTCACTGGAGTGCAGTGGCGCAATTACAGCTCACTGCGGCCTTAACTCCTGCACTCAAGCAGTCCTACCCCCTCAGCCTCCTGAGTGGCTTGGATTACAGGTGTGTGCCGCTACACTCAGCTAATTTTAAATATTTTTTTTAGAAACAGGATCTTGCTATGTTGCCCAGGCTGGTCTCAAACTCCTGGCCTCAAGCAATCCTGCCATCTTGGCCTCCCAAAGCACTGGGATTACAGGTGTGAGCCACCATTCCTGGCCAGTAAGCTTTTATTTTTTTTTTAAGTGTCTACTATATGCCAAGTTTTAATAAGTGAGAAAGATCTGTTCAGTGAAAGAATGATGTATAAACTCTATATTGAAAGTCTCCTCCATACTAGTGAACTCTACTGGAAGGAAGGCTTGCTTCATTCTGTTTGCTACAATGACGACACCCTTAGCCCATGCTTCTAAAATGGGCTATGGGTACTGTCTTTGTTTGCCTGGGACAGATCTAGCTTACAGCGATTGTCACAGTGTAATTATTATTCCTGCCGCCTTTTCACTCAAGAGTGTCCCAGTTTGGGCTTACATTATATATTATCCCCTAGTTACAGGAGGTATAAACCAGAGAGTACATGAAGCCCCAGAATAACCATGACTATATTCCTAGAGTGTCAGTTTTACTCCATGACAAGATATTGAAAACGTTTCATTTATGTGATGAATATTTATTGTCTATTATATACATGCACTTTTTTAGGTGCTAGGGATAAATCAAAGCATAAAACAGAAATTAACACCATGGTAGTTAGACAGTAGACAGAGAGTAAACAAAAGAAATAAATACCGTGTTCAAAAGTGATTAATGTTACAAAGAAAATGTAAAAGGGAAGGGGAGATAGGAAGTATTGGGGAAGGAGATTGTAATTTTAGTAAGTATAGTCGGTCATAGCCTTCTGTAACATTTGAGCTAAGACTTCAAGGTGGTGAAGGAGTGAGCTGTGCAGATATTTGGGGAAGAGCATTCCAAACAGAGGAAACAGCAAGTACAAAGACCCTGAGATGGGAGTGTGCCTAGCATTCAAGAATAGCAAGGAGGTCATTGTGGCTAGAATGGGGAAGGTAATTGGAGTGAAGTAAAAGAGGGATGTAAAGAGGCTTTCTAATGGAGTGAGATGTGAAACCATTAGAGGTTTTGAGCAAAATAGTGACAAGGTGACTTAGCTTTATCAGAATACTCTTTAAACTCTGTTTGCTGTGTTGCAAGCCGACTGACTACTATGTTACAGATAGACTACAGGCTGGCAAGGAGTGTAGTTAAGGAGACTATTGGTATATTAAAACCAACTTGGATATATTATGCAGCAGAAAACAAAAGTTACTTAAAATGTCAAAATAGAAGCCTAGACCTTCAGGTATAAAATAGAGCCATGTAATTTTTAGCATGTTATAGGCTTTTCAGGATCCTCCTCCAGTCCTCAAAGTCTGTTTCATTTGTCTGTCTTTAGTACTGTTTTCCAGCTTTTTTTTTTTTAGACGGAGTCTAGCTCTTGCCAGGCTGGAGTGCAGTGGCACGAGCTCGGCTCACTGCAACTTCCGCCTCCCAGGCTCAAGTGATTCTCCTGCCTCAGCCTCCTGAGTAGCTGGGATTACAGGCACGCGCCACCACACCCAGCTAATTTTTGTATTTTTAGTAGAGACGGGGTTTCACCATGTTGGCCAGGACGGTCTCGATCTCCTGACCTCGTGATCTGCCTGCCTTGGCCTCCCAAAGTGCTGGGATTACAGGCGTGAGCCACCGCGCCCGGCTGTTTTCCAGCTTTTGACATGAATGCACTTTTCTGCTTTCTGCTCTCATTTCCCACTTCAGAATTTGAGGATATTGCATTCACTTTGGTTGCCAGGAAGTTTTACTGTTGTTTAAAATTGTTGAAGTTGTTCTGAAGTGACAGGAAACCTTAATAAACATTTTGATTTTTGTAAAGAGGAGTAGGTGCATAATAAGTGAGTAGTGGTGTGGAAGTACCGTTAATGTTTCTCCTCCCTTTTACATCTGTTCTCCACTTGTCATTTTTCTGCTTAAAAACTTTCTGTAGCTTTCATGTGCATTCTCTCTTGTCTTCCTCAGCCACATTCTATTTCTATTATGATGATGATGATGATTATTGAGACAGGGTCTCCCTCTTCCACCACCCAGGCTGGAGTACAGTGGCACGATCATAGTTTAGTAACTCAAACTTCTGGGCTCAAGGTATCCTTCTGCCTCAGTCTCTGTAGCTGAGACTACAGGCCTGTGTTACAAAGCCCAGCTAATTTTTGTTTGTTTGTTTTTTAACTTTTTTAAGAGATGGGGTCTCAAATACCTGGCCTCAAGCAGTCTTCTTGCCTTGGTCTCCTAAAGTGCTGGGATTACAGGCCTGAGTCACTGCCCCAGGCCACATTGTATTTTCATTGTCTCTCAGCCCTCCCTCTACCCTAATCATCCAAGCCTTTTTTTTTTTTTTTTCTTGTTCCTGGCTTTACAGACATAGTTAATTTTTCCTAAAATGTTTTCTTCCACTTTCACTACTTGGTGAATGCTTCAGAACAAAACTTAGCTGTCAACTGAAGGCTTCCTATCACCTTCAGAAATCCTCCCCAACCTAGTAGTATATGCGTTCTTTTATTACAGGTGTCACCTTGTATTAAGAATGATAACATGTTTCCTCTACTAGACCAAGCTCCTAGTGGCTGCACCAAATTTATTGGTTTTTTTTTTACATGCCCATTGCTGAGCATTTTTTAAGACAGTGTTTATTTAAATGAATTAGTTCTAGCCAGGTGCGGCGGCTCACACCTGTAATCCCAGCACTTTGGGAGGCCAAGGTGGGCAGATCACTGGAGGTCAGGAGTTCGAGACCAGCCTGGCCAATGTGGTGAAACCCTGTCTCTACTAAAAATACAAAAATTAGCTGGGCGTGGTGGTGCGTGCCTGTAATTCCAGCTGCCCACGAGGCTGAGGCACGAGAATCTCTTGAACCCAGGAGGCAGAGTTTGCAGTGAGTGGAGATTACATCACTGTACTCCAACCTGGGCAACAGAGTGAGACTCCATCTCAAAAAAGAAGGAAAATTAAAAAATATGTATAATATAAATAAAGGAATAAGTCCTGTAGACATCAGCAACACCTCTGTGAAATTGGGCAAATGATTTAACCTCCCTGAATTGAATTTCCTTATCTGAAAAATCAGGATAATCATTCCTGCTCTGCCAAGTTCACAGTACTGTTAGGAAGATCTCAAAAGATAATGCATGTGCAGGTGCTTTGAAAATGTCTTAAACTTATGCTATGTAGGGCTAGTAGAGCCTAGATCCTGTAATAAAATCTGAAGACTTATCTAGTTCTCTTCTGTATCCAGTAGTTTACTGGGTTTTGTATTATTGGCTCCCCTTGTTTTAACTATGTACATTTTTATAAAGAACTGATACTTATTTAAAAGTAGCAATTTATCTGCAGTCAAGGATAAAGGATACTACTGGTAATTGGGACAAATTTTTAAAAATACTTTTTTACATGCTTGAGAGCTTTAGTAGGCCTCTCTGAAAATATAGTGTGAATATTTAATACATAAAATTTTACCAAGCCTTTAAGATTTTGTATCTTTACAGGAAATAGTTTTCAAAAACATTGCAATGTGTCCTTGTCATGCCATCTAGTGATCACAGCACAAATCGTTTAGTTATTTTAAAAATTTGGTGCCTTTTCATGTTGTAATCTCTACAGTAACAATGTATCTATTAGTATATAATTCCAGTATAGTAGAAATTTGGTGTATTTAATTCTGGGACTGTCATTTTTGTCTATTCAAGAGGTGTGTGTGAGTTATAGCAACTTGATAGGGTTTTAATCTTATCACAATTTTATTAAAACTTTTATGTATAATTAATTGCTCATATTTTATAATTTATTTCATTGAGCTTTTTAAATGTTAAGAAACTATAAAATATACTGTCATTGATTAAAACTCTAAATTTTTGTTTCCTTGAAAGGTGTTAAAAAAGATATTGAGAAGCTTTATGAAGCTGTACCACAGCTTAGTAATGTGTTTAAGATTAAGGACAAAATTGGAGAAGGTAATCTGGGGATATGCTTTACTATTTTTACAAGGTCTTTTTTCCCTTCTATTTTCCTTTTGTAGTCTTGGTTTTCATTACTATTTCTTATTGGAAAATATACCACTTTTTAGACTATTAAGACCATAGTTTTATTACTAATTATGGTAACAGCTTTTCTTTTTCAATCTCAAAGAAAGAATAAATAATAAATATTTACAGTAAAATGAAGTCCTGTTTTAATCTGTTATGCCATTGAAACAGTTTTTACAATCTATCTTAGAATTGTTTCATTAACATTTTTAAAAACCAGATATTGAAAAATGTAATAAATTGTTTTACAGGCACTTTCAGCTCTGTTTATTTGGCCACAGCACAGTTACAAGTAGGACCTGAAGAGAAAATTGCTCTAAAACACTTGATTCCAACAAGTCATCCTATAAGAATTGCAGCTGAACTTCAGTGCCTAACAGTGGCTGGGTAGGCAATTTAAACATATTTTAATTGAACTTGTATATAATTTATAAGATTTTAAAGTAGATATTTAGCAGGGATGAGGAGATTATATGTGAATTAAATACATTTTTCAGTCAAGTGTTTGCAATTTGCTAGCACTTTCCTCCTAACCTTGCAATAGTTAGTTAAATTTATAGTAATTCTTTTAGATTGGATTTCCCTTGAGGCTCGGCTTGATTTCCTGTCTTTTATCACTGCTTTTTGTAACCTTCCTGCCAAATCATAAACCTTGGCTTTCATGGTTTACATTATTTTGTAAATGTAGGGAACTCACATTTCACATTTCCCCAGCTATTGACGACCTCATCTAATATTTTATTTAGAATAACAGAATCATCTGGTATGGTTTCTGTCTGTTAGGTCATTTCTGGCAACATATGGACGTGATTTAGAATCTTATCCTCCTAAACTGCCCTCCTTTTTCCACCTGCTCCATCATTTCTTTGTTCCCCCTTACAGCCAGACTTCTCAAAAATTATCTGCATACATTGTTTTCATTCCACACCTCTCTTTCACTAAATACCTATTGCGGCTGTTCTCCTCTATGCTAAACTGGAAACTGTAGAGTCACCCGTTACTGTAGGCATCATTTAACACAATTGACTTGAACCCTTGTCTTGACTTCTGTCCTGCCACACCCTCCTTGTTTTCTTCTTCCCTCATTTGGCCTTTCATTTTCAGTGTCTGCTAGCTCTTCCACTTCTATCTGACCCCTAAATGTTGGAGTTCCTCGTGCTTGCTCTTGGGTTTCTCTGTATTCTCCTTGGTGTCCTCCATTTCCACATGATCTAAAGTAATGGTTCCCAAAAGTATATAGTTAATCTCAGACCTTTTATCTTAACTACAGGTTTGTGTATATCCACCTGCCTATTTAACATTTCCACTTGGTGCCTGATAAATATCTCAAACCTAATATGACAAAACTAAACCTTAACATGCCAAAAAAAACAAAAACAAAAACAAAACCACAACAACAAATGTTCTTATCTACCCATCTCTGCAAATGGCCCATCTACACACTTGTTTGGGCCAGAAACCTAGAAATCATCCTCATTTTCTCTATTTCTCTCCTAAACCACATTAATCACTAAGTCCTAGCCGTTTGGGCTCTAAAATATATCTAGAAGTTCATCCATGTCTTTCTATCTTCTCTGCCACTACCTCAGGTGAAGCCTAGACTATGACTTGTAGCCTGCTTCTTCCTTCTCCCCTTAATTCTGTCTTTACACAGCAGCCAGAATGATCTTTAAAATATAAAATATGTATGTATATAACTTAAATTGGGTCATTAGTTCCACCACTTAAAATCTTTTCAATGGTTTCCCTATGTACTTTGAAAAAAAAATCAACCTTCTCATGCCTTTCTTCCCACCTCCCTCACTGTGCTCCATTTCTTTAGTTTATCAAATTTGTCTCAAGAGCTTTCTTAACTCAGGGCCACTGCCCAGACCGTTTCCCCATTCAGGAAGACCTCTCCCAGTCATTGCTTGCTGACCCTTCATCTTCTGATCTGAGCAAGAGTGAAACTGGACGCAGTAGTTCATGCTTGTAATCCCAGCACTTTGGGAGGATGGCTTGAGGCTGGGAGTTTGAGACCTGCCTGGGCAACCTAGCAAGAACCCATCTTTACAAAAAACTTAAAAATTAGCCAGGCAGGGTGGCACACATCTGTAGTCCCAGCTACTTGGGAGGCTGAGGTAGGAGGATCACTTGAGCCCAGGAGTTTGAGGCTGTAATGACCTGCGATCACTCCATTGCACTCCATCCAGCCTGGTCAACAAAACAAGACCCTGCCTCTAAGAAAAAAAAAAAAGAGTGACACTGCTTGAAAGAAGTCTTCTCTGAATTAAATTAAATTCTCTTATTTTTTTTATTGTCATAGCATCTTTAGATTTCTTTGAAAGCCCTTATCATAATCTGTCATTATAAGTTAACTTGTTGTTATCTGTATTGTCCACTAGATAGTAAACTCCATGAGGACAGAAATTCTGTAAATTTTATTCACTATTGCATCACTAATGTCTGCAATCCCTAACAGCAAATAACAGTGCCCACTAAATACTGAATGAATGAATAAGTAAGCCTGTTTGTTTCAGCCCTCTGTGTATTATAGAAGACAAGAAAATGAGATGACCTCTATAAAGAATGCTTGCATACATTCTTGTACCCTAAATGTGATCATTCCTTTTTCTATACTTTTAACTGTCTCCCTCTACCGCTTTTTCTTTTTCTGTGCTTAAAAAAGTACGTGCTAAAAATGCCTTCATCTGATCTTACAATGCAGTTAGGCAAATTGTCTTTAGGCTCAGCTTCCATTGTGTTATATTTTCCTTCCTTCTGTTTTGTTTCTTCCTTTCCACTTAAATTGCTGTCTTAAAAATTACCAGTTAATTATTCTTTGCCAAACTAAAAGCCTTCCCTCAGTTGTTATTCTCTTTGACTTCCATGCTAATAACTCTTCCTTCAAAATTCCTTTCTTAATTTGGCTGTCTAACTTGACTTCTTCCAAGCTGTTTTCTTTTCTTGCTATTAATTTTCATGTCTGTAGGTATCACTTCTCTGCAAGTACTCTCACTGACTTCTCACTTGTCTTCTCACTTAAGGCTTAGTCCCTTATCTAGATATCTCTATCAAAATGATGAGGTCTGGTTTTAGATGCTTCTTTTACTGGCTTCTCTACTTATTTTTTGGTATCTCTATTGTTTTCTTACTCAGGCTCAAAATCATAGAAATCACCTTTGTCCTATTTTCTTCTTTTATGAAGCAGTGTAGCATAGTGATTAAGAGCATATATCTGGAGCAAAATGCCTGGGTTCAAATCCTGGCTCATTGATCTATTAGTTTAGTGACCTTAATTTATTTATTACTGTTACCATCTTATCTGCTAAGTCTTATTAATCTTTTCCCTTTTTTCTCATTCTGCTACTTCCCCAGTTACAACTATAATTACCTTGTTTGAATTATTATAGTAACCTCAAAACTGGTGCCATTTTTGTTTTAAAAGAAAACTTTAACACAAGAACACAAGTCACTTGTGTTTATATTATGTGATGATGATTTTAAGTCAGTTTTCTAGCAATATGTATGCATTGCTAAAATTGCGGTTTTTAAAATTAGGCATAAAGTTTCAGTCCCTCTGACCTTTCTTCTAAAGGTTCATTGTGCATTTTTCCACTAGGGGGCAAGATAATGTCATGGGAGTTAAATACTGCTTTAGGAAGAATGATCATGTAGTTATTGCTATGCCATATCTGGAGCATGAGTCGTTTTTGGTAGGTTTTAATATTTCTTGAATTTTTATTAGCTAAATATTTAATTGCAAACAATATTTGTAACTCATTTCATTTGTAACTTTATTTTAGGACATTTTGAATTCTCTTTCCTTTCAAGAAGTACGGGAATATATGTTTAATCTGTTCAAAGCTTTGAAACGCATTCATCAGTTTGGTATTGTTCACCGTGATGTTAAGCCCAGCAATTTTTTATATAATAGGCGCTTGAAAAAGTAAGTATGAAGAGTTACTAGAAAATATTTACCCTATTTCTCTTTTAAAAAACAATTTTATTGTCTATATTTAAGGTATTGAACATGATGTTATATATAGATAGTACAAAAGTTACTATTGTGAAGCAAATATTTATCTCAGTTACCCATTTTATTTTTGTTTTTATGGCAAGAGCAGCTAAAATTTACTCATTTAGTATGAATCTCATATACAGTACAGTTTTATTACATGTAATCTTCAGAGTGTGCATTAGGTCTAGATTTATCCTACATATCTGCTACTTTGTATCCTCTGACCTATATCTCTTAGATATAATATAACATACTGCAGCAGCCATGCACAGATTATTTCTGTTTCAGTTTCTTTGTGATTGGAAAGGGAAATTTGGTGACGAAGAAGATAAAATTGTATTAGTGGAATAATGTACATTATTAGATGTACCCTGGTTCAGTGGAAATAGCATGAACTAACAGACTTAGAGGCTAATAATTTTTGACCTTAGACATGTCTCTTATCTCTGGACTTCATTTTTCTTTTCTAGTAAGTGAGGGGATTGGACCACATGATAGCCAATTTCCTGTTTTAACACAAAAGTTTTATTTTTATGTATACTTTTTAATGCTGATTATAATTATAGAGAAATTATAAGCTGAAAATAACATAAATACCTCTATATAATGGATCATATTAAACATAATAATATTATAACTTCTTTTTTGAGCTTTTATATGCCTGACTTTTTAATTTTCTTTAATTGGATCAGATTTTAAAACCATGATTTTAATTTTTTTAAGCTTGCTTAACTAGAAATTATCTGCTATGATGCCATCTCTGCCACCATCAGAGAACAATGGACTGTATTTATGTTATGTATTCCTCTTCTGCCTTATTAACACAGACCACTGGAAAAAGAAAATTTGATTGATTGTGGGACACCTCTTAATTTTCAATCCTAGTTAGCTGTTAAATTCTTACTTTGTCTGGAAAACTTTTTTTTCTTTTTTCCAGAATGTTATAAATTCCTAATTGATCCCCAAAAGAATTACAGTTTTTATGAGGATGGTCTGAGAGTATTACAATGTTACTAAGCTTTAATTGCTATAGATAAGTAAAAATGCTTAATTTTGTCTCTTAGGTATGCCTTGGTAGACTTTGGTTTGGCCCAAGGAACCCATGATACGAAAATAGAGCTTCTTAAATTTGTCCAGTCTGAAGCTCAGCAGGAAAGGTGTTCACAAAACAAATCCCACATAATCACAGGAAACAAGATTCCATTGAGTGGCCCAGTACCTAAGGAGCTGGATCAGCAGTCCACCACAAAAGCTTCTGTTAAAAGACCCTACACAAATGCACAAATTCAGATTAAACAAGGAAAAGACGGAAAGGTTCTCTCTCTCTTATTTCTTAAGTACTGACACTGTTTTGGAAATGTACTCCTTCAACCAACAGAGGGAGATAGAATACTAGGATGGTACTTGTAATTTAAAAAACTTTTTTTTTGCATTTGTTATATGTATTCAGTTGATTCAATTTTCACTAAGATTTGTACTGAATCATTTTGGTTAGTATTTTAAAACTAAAATTTACTTTGTCAGTTTATAACATCTGTCATTAACTATTATGAAATCATATTTTATGACAAAAATGGAAAATATTAAATTTTCCCTGCATGTTAAAAAGTTCAGACTAATTATCGTTTTTAAAAGAAAGCATTAGTTGTAGGGGAGGAATTCTGAAGTGTCTATCTCCATTTTAGCTGCACAGCAAAATGTAACATCCTTGCAGGTGGTTTTTGAATTTTTTTTAGTTATATATATTTGTGGACTATGATAACATTGTATGGGTGTTGAGTTCTGTCTAGACTATTTTCTCCTTTCACAGAAGTGGTTTGGTGCCTGAGAATGACTTGGATGCAGCTGTTTTTGTTTCATCTCACTTAACTCTTTCAAAACTATGGCAGAGTACAGCTGGCAGAAAGTGTTACAGATATAATCCTTATTTTCCTTGTTTTTGTTGGTATTGTAGGAGGGATCTGTAGGCCTTTCTGTCCAGCGCTCTGTTTTTGGAGAAAGAAATTTCAATATACACAGCTCCATTTCACATGAGAGCCCTGCAGTGAAAGTAAGTAATGTAGCTTAATAGTGTAATGGTCAGTCAGTCATACACTGAAGAGAATTTAGGTAATAACTAGATTAACATTTATTATCAGAAATTTTTTTAAACTAGAGTTTGGCTTTGGCAGAAGGTATTACTGCTTTAAGCATTTAGTCAAAACTTGTTTTCTCCAGTTTTTTTCTGAACTTTTCTGGTGGAATTTTTTCTTATTTTTGGTTAGCTGACTATTACTGCTCTTTCTCTAGAGGAACATTTAGAACATTAAGGGCTTTTCTGTCATTGCTAGAGTGTGAGCTCCATACAGTTAGCTAACTATTCTGACACATAGTTGACAGTGTAAAGATGTTTGTAAAGTTAACAAAATCATCATCAACGTAGATGATTTCAGATTGACTTATGATATCTTGTGACAGCTAGACAGCATGAGCAACAAATTAAAACTGTGATTTTAGCCAATGTACTTGTGCAGTTTACAGTTCTGAAATGGAGTTAGACACTAGAACATAACTGTTTTATACTTTTGTAATATATCAGGAAAAGTTCTAATAAAGTATAACTCAAATATTGGCCAAGCTAGGACTAATTAGTAAATTTTAATATAAGGTGACTTTACAGAAAAACCCAAGAAGACCTTAAACATTTTAATAGACAACTGTTTATTTACAGTCCAATGGCCATTCAGCAGTTTTTAAAGTTATGTTTCCGCTATTGCTTTTTGCCATACTAGCATTTTAGGACATCATGTTAAATGTCATGAAAATAGAAAAATATGACTTTTCTTTTACAGCTCATGAAGCAGTCAAAGACTGTGGATGTACTGTCTAGAAAGTTAGCAACAAAAAAGAAGGCTATTTCTACAAAAGTTATGAATAGTGGTGTGATGAGGAAAACTGCCAGTTCTTGCCCAGCTAGCCTGACCTGTGACTGCTATGCAACAGATAAAGTTTGTAGTATTTGCCTTTCAAGGTAATGTGTTTTGATGGTGTTATAAAATCACCAGCATGCAGCCATTAGAAATTGCATTGATTTGGGTGGATAATTTTGTGAGTGCAAGGGATCAATTCAGATCAGTGAACTATAATGGGCCTTGATGCAGAGCAGTAGTATGTTGAAGAGCAAATGATAACAGTTTTCATATATTATTTATTTAATATGGATATACTCTGGAAAACACATTTGCTTTTATATGCAAATAAGTGGGACGGGGTGGCTTTTAGAAGCTTAGAATCACACATTTTGATTGCTGATGTAATCTTTTCTGTTTTCTCTTTTTATTCCCACTTATGTGGAGTAACCAGAACCAAATAGTAGAGCTCCTCTCTTACTCCCACCTCCAACTCTTTGACTCATAAATTTCTCCCTTTCCTTTAAGGCTTGGCTTTCATAAAGCCTTTCTTGATTAACTCAAATATATAAGTGTATCTGTGATCAGTTACTCCAAACAAATGAATTTTTATACCTGTGAATTGCTATTGGGTTCTATTTTTCTATTATGGCTCTTATTATCCACTACTGCTTTTTATTCTTGGAGGTTATTTTAAAACCTTTCTGTAGTAAGTCCGGGGAACTAGTAGAGGGGGTAAAAAACAGTAGAAGAAAAATCTAGGATTTTTATCACACTAGATTATCATTTACTTTATAGTAACGCTTATTATATAGGTATCAAGGCAAAATTTACTGTGAACTAAATTGATGAATGTTATTTTTTAGACTTACATAGTTCAACTTTAACATAACTAGAGAAATCTTATTTCATCATAAGGCGTCAGCAGGTTGCCCCGAGGGCAGGTACACCAGGATTCAGAGCACCAGAGGTCTTGACAAAGTGCCCCAATCAAACTACAGGTATGTTGTACTGGAAATACAGAACCCAGTTAAAATGGATTGTCCCAGACATATTTTATTTTATGATCTTTGTCTATTTATAACTAATATTTGAGCTCTTCTGCTTTTAATTAAGTTATGTAAGCAGTTCTTGCAGTGTGGCATTCCTATTTTTGAGCTAATGCTATTCTTTATGAAAGTTTTTAATCCTAATGTTGCCTCTCTTTTTTTGTTTAAACAGTTTATTCCATAGATTACATTTTGCGTATTTATTTACAAGATGATCTTACCATCTTGTAAATAAATATGCAAGATGTAATCTGTGGAATTTTGTTGACATCACCTTTGTGGGGGAAAAAATTATGTTTAATAGTTTTTGCCAACCAAAGACTTAAAGCATTTTATTTGCTTGCTTAATACCTCAAAAGTTTCCTGTGATGTAGATATAATTGTGTTTGATTAAAATTATTTTTGTTATTATATAAACAATATAATAGCAGTTAGAAGGTTTTGAAAAAGAAAAATGTCTTCCATAATCTAAAAAGTTACCATGGAGCTGGAATCCAGGAAACATCTTGAATGAATAGATGAGTCCTGCTATTCACTTGGATTATGGGCTTTGAAGAAATGCATTCATTCGTTGAATGTCTGTTCTTGCTTGCTAATGATAACATAAATAAATAAATGAGACCATCTGTTCACACTCTAGTCAGGACACACCATCAAATAATTATAAAATAACCTGTTGAGTATGGTAATAAAACTTATTCAAGGTATTTAAGGAGTATCTAACTATCCTAACCCAAAGAGATTATGAAAGGCAATTCATGAAAGAAATAACCTCTTAGAATGTAAATTGGGCTGAGAGGTTAGCATAGAGTCATGAGCCAAGGAACTCAAGAAACAGCATACAGGAAACTAAAAAAGTTTCATTTTGGCCGGATGCAGTGGCTCATGCCTGTAATCCCAGCACTTTCGGAGGCTGAGATGGGCGGATCACCTGAGATCAGGAGTTTGAAACCAGCCTGACCAACATGGTGAAACCCCATCTCTACTAAAAATACAAAAATCAGCTGGGTGTAGTGATGCGCGCCTGTAATCCCAGCTACTCAGGAGGCTGAGGCAAGAGAATCACTTGAACCCAGGAGGCGGAAGTTGCAGTGAGCCGAGATCGCACCATTGCACTCCAACCTGGGCGACAGAGCAAGACTTCATCTCAAAAAAAAGTCCAATTTTGCTAGACTATTAAGATGCAAGTTGAGGAATGGTGAGAAATAAACCTGGAATGAAGTAGACAAGGTCAGACCACAGTTGTTACAGTTTGGACTATATACTGTAGCTATTGGAAAGTTAAGTGAAAGAAGTGACAATGGGATATTCTAGATGGATCATTCTGGCAGGCGTGCAAACAGATTAGCTTTTGGAGAGTGGTGCCATGAATTTGTCCAGATGAGAGGATGAAAATGTGAATGAGAGTATTGGTAATATGGATGAAAAAAAAAGTGAAGGGTTGGAAAGGCAGAGCTTGGTGGATAATTGGATGTAGAATTAGGGTGTGGTATGGTGAGGGAAAAAGGCATTCAGGATGTTTACCAGATTCCTAGCTTGGGAGACTTGGATGTGTACCAGTAACCAAGGTGGAGAGTAAAGGAGAAGTAACTGGTTTATAGGGGAAGGTAAGGTTAGTTTGGGATATAATTGGTTTGAGGTATCTGTGGGACATCCAAATAGAGATGTCCAACAGAATCAAAGTTAAGTCTGATGCTCAGCGAAGGAGCTGGGCTAGAAATAAAGTTGAAGGTCATCATTATATAAATAACAGTTGAAGCCATGAAGTGGATGGATCAATCAGGGAGAGTATACAGAAGGAGAAGTTAAAACTCTGAGGAACATCCGTCAGCACTTAAGGCTTGGAGAAAACATTGAAGGAGCAGGCAGAGGTACCAAAGGAGCTAAGAAAGGCAAGTGGGGCCGGGCACAGTGGCTTATGCCTGTAATACCAGCACTTTGGGAGGCCAAGGCAAGCAGATCACTAGGTCAGGAGTTCGAGATCAGCCTGGCCAATATGGTGAAATCCCATCTCTACTAAAAGGTACAAAAAATTAGCTGGGCGTGGTGGCACGCACCTGTAGTTCCAGCTACTGGGGAGGCTGAGGCAGGAGAATTGAACCCGGGAGGCAGAGGTTACCGTGAGCCAAGATCGCACCATTGCACTCCAGCCTGAGAAACAGAGTGAGACTCAGTCTCAAAAAAAAACAAAAACAAAACAAAAAAAAGGTGATACAGTAGCCCAAGGAACAGAGAGCAGAGAGCAAATAACCTGGTGATACTAGGAGGTCAACAATTAAAAGAGGTGTCACTTTAAGAAAAAAAAAAAAAGAGCTTTTTAACATCAAGTTGAGCTAGTCGTAATCTTTAACTACCAGAATTCAGAAGATTAAAGTTTCTATAGTGGGAATGTAAATTAGTACAACCACTATGGAAAACAATTTGGACATTCCTCAAAAAACTAAAAATAGAGCTACTACATGATCCAAAAATCCCACTGCTGGATATATACCCAAAAGAAAGGAAATCAATGTGCCGAAGAGGTATCTGCACTCCCATGTTTGTTGAAGCACTATTCATAATAGCCAAAATTTGGAAGCAACCTAAGTGTCCGTCAACAGATGAATGGATAAAGAAAATGTGGTACTTACACACAATGGAGTACTATTCAGCCATGAAAAAGAAGATCTTGTCATTTGCAACAACATGGATGGAACTGGAGATCATTATGTCAAGTGAAATAAGCCAGGCACCGAAAGACAAGCATTGCATGTTCTCACTTATTTGTGGGATCTAAAAATTAAAACAGTTGAACCCATAGAGAGTAGAAAGATGGTTACCAGAGGCTGAGAAGGGTGGTGGGAGGGTGTGGGGGGCGTGGGGACAGCTAATGGGTACAAAAAATAGTTACAAAGAATGAATTATCCAGCACTTTGGGAGGCCAAGGCAGGTGGATTGCTTGAGCTCAGGAGCTTGAGACCAGCTTGGGCAACATGGTAGAACCCTATTTCTACCAAAAATACAAAAAAGTAGCTGGATGTGGTAGTGTGCATCCGTGGTCCCAGCTACTCAGGAGGCTGAGGTGGGAGGATCACTTGAGCCTGGGAGGCGGAGGTTGCAGTGAGCCGAGATCACACTACCACACTCTAGCCTGGGTAACAGAGCCAGACTCCATCTCGAAAAAAAAAAAAGAATGAATTAAGACCTGGTATTTGATAGCACAGCAGGAGGATTATAGTCAATAATTTAATTGTACATTTTAAAATAACTAAGAGTACATTGAGGGGCTGAGGCAGGCAGATCACTTGAGCCCAGGAGCTTGAGACCAGCCTGGCCAATGTGGCAAAACCTCGTCTCTACTAAAAATACAAAAAAAAAAAAAAAAAAAAAGAGCTGGGCATGGTGGCACGCCTGAAATCCCAGCTACTCAAGAGGCTGAAGCATGAGAATTGCTTGAACCTGGGAGGCAGAGATTGCAGTGAGCTGAGACTGTGCCACTGCCCTCTAGCCTGGGCCACAGAGGGAGACCTTGTCTCAAAAAAAAAGAAAAAGAAAAAAAGAAAAGAATATAATTGGTTTGTAACACAAAGGATAAATGCTTGAGGGAATGGATACCCTATTTTCCAGGATGTGATTATTACACATTGCATGCCTGTATCAAAACATCTTATATACCCCATCAATATATACACCTACTGTGTACTCAGAAAAATTAAAGTCTTCACAGTCACCAAAAAATAAGAATAAAGTAATTTTTTAAAAGTTTCTATAGCAGTAGTTGGCGCTAGTATCAGCTGAAGAAGAGCTTCTAATGTTCATTACTTTTCACTAAAATGAAAGCACTTTGACCAGTATGGTATGTAATTCTCAAGGATCATTCAGATTTTTTCCCACATAGCTATTTTTGGATTCCTTTTGATCCTATAAAATTGTGCATTTACTTAGTGTTTCCTAGTGATTAAATATCCTTTTAAATTTACCAACACGTTGCTCAAGAAAGAAAACATATTTTGCAGTGAGGATTCTCAGTCCTGGTTGTACATTAAAATCACCTGAGGAACTTTTTTAAAACATTGATGCCTGAGCCCTACTTCAGAACTGTTCAATCAAAATCTTTGGGTCTGGGCATCTGAAATTTTTAAGGCTCCCAAGGTGATTCTAATGCATAATAAATGTTGAAGACTGTTGATATAGATGATAAAATTATAGATTTGAAATTTATTTTTAAAATTTGTCTTCTGTTGCAGCAATTGACATGTGGTCTGCAGGTGTCATATTTCTTTCTTTGCTTAGTGGACGATATCCATTTTATAAAGCAAGTGATGATTTAACTGCTTTGGCCCAAATTATGACAATTAGGGGATCCAGAGAAACTATCCAAGCTGCTAAAACTTTTGGTAAGCAGTTTTGTATTATAGAACAAAACAAAATGCCTTTGATTATCTCCTACAAATCACTTAATAAATTATTATGAAATTTTCTTTACAAATAAACATTCAGTCTTGATAAAGTTCTCTAATATTAAGTAGAAAATTCTTCAGTTGCTTGAAAATAAATTTATCACCTCTCCTCTATACATATAATCATTTAATCTTATTAAGCACAAAGTAATACACTGTTGCAGTATTTAAACTTTACCTTTATAATTTTATAAGAATAAGGAGTAAAATCTTAACTCCTTTTAGTATGGTTTGACTTTTATTACATAAATTTACCTTTTATTAAAGGTATGTTTTACTTTTTAATATGTTTTACTTTTTTATTGTATTTTAAACATCAGATGCAATATGTCTTGGTACTTAGAGTGTCCTTGCTTTAAATGATCTTAGACTATACTAACAAGTAAATAGTTAATTATTAATACAGTGTAATAAGGACTAGGGAAGAGAATAGAAATGTGTGTTGTCAGGTTGTGTAGGTTTACGGTAGCAGAGAAGCAGAATGCATAGAAGGCCTTAACTGATGGGATATTATTGTAAGCATATATTGGACTTGGATGTCATCTTCTTAGCCATGCAAGTTCTTCAAGACTGGGATGTGCAGTGTGCTTCATAGGGCACGTGAGAATTATCTCAGCCTTGCTCTGGCCAACAATCTGAACTCAAGTGCCCATTTAATGTTTATTTTCCAAGCTCAGTTAATACTTTCCAAGGAATAAGTGGGATTGAGTCAGCTTACTACCATACAATACAGAACACCCCAGGAGACAAAGTTTCAGCCAGCCTACCTCAAGAGTAGCTGGGCTGCCTTTTGCTCAACCCCAGGATCAGTGGGTCTTAACCAGAGTTGCATGTCAGAATTATCTGAGAATCTTTTAAGAAATACATATGCCTGCCCATTCAGCCTATTCTTGGAAAATATGATTCAGAAAAACAGGATACTTAGGAAGGCTCCAGACTTGTTAGTTTGAAAAAACAAGTGATTCTGACTAAGAAACTATGGGTGTTTAAGAACCACTGCAAAAATTACTGCCCTTGCTTATGCACTAGTGCTATAGTCTAATCTACAAGAAAAACTTAGTGATGGTTGTGAAGAAAGCCTCATCTTAATAGAGGCTTGCCAAAATATGTTTCTACAGCAAAGTCAGTCCACGATTTGTAACTATCTACTTATTGTAAGAAAATTTTATTTGAAGATAATAAGATGAAATAATATATACAAGGGAAAAAAAGTGACCATGAGTGGAAAGCAAGATTGATAGCTTAGAAATGGCATTCTTACATAATAATAAATATAACAAGTATGTTTATTCTCAACTGAGAAAACTTTCATCTACTATTGAATAACTTCGTGAGAGGTTTATGAACATGAAGTTTATCAGCCAACACCAAAATATTTTATTGAAGAGCTTGAATCGCCCCCATTGGTAATCCAAGTTATAATCAGGGCCAACAATGGAAATACAACATCTGACACAAAAATACTCCAGATCAAGTGCCATGATAGCAAGCAAGAGCTTTTAGAGATTTATCATTGTAATACTTCTCATATTTAAAAACAAATAGGGCCAGGTGTGGTGGCTCACACCTGTAATCCCAGCACTTTGAGAGGCTTAGGTGGGCAGATCATGAGGTCAAGAGATCGAGACCATCCTGGCCAATGTGGTGAAACCCCATCTACTAAAATCACAAAAATTAGCTGGGCATGGCAGCATGCACTTGTAGTCCCAGCTACTTGGGAGGCTGAAGCAGGAGAACCAGTTGAACCTGGGAGATGGAGGTTGCAGTGAGCCAAGATTGCACCACTGCACTCCAGCCTGACGACAGAGCAACTCTGTCTCAAAAAAACAAATAATAAAAATAATGCCATAGGACTTGTCTCAGTTGTATTAGTATGACATCTGTAGTTATTTTAGTCTGATCTTACTATAACTTTGGACTGAGTATAAAAGCCTCAAAATTTCAACAAACACAACTGCATTCCCCTTTGTAACCTAAAGAAATGACTTGGCTAAGATTAGCAGTGAGAGCACCTTTACTTCTCTTATCTGTCCTCAACCCTTAAACCTGGCTCCATTGTGGGTTGTCATTAAGTACTCAGTGAATTGTGTTGAATAAATTAAAAAGAAAAGTCTTGAGCTGAAACAAATTCCTGACACATAGTAGTCTGTAACAAAATATGCTGACTGATTGTGTTACTTGAAGTTATTTTTCCTGAATATTGTAAATGAACCCTCTTTTTTGGTCATATAAAAAAAGCATATTGTATAACGGGCACATGCTATAACATATACTATTAGTTATTTTATGACTTCAGAACAAGCTAATAAAGGAATAAAACTATATGAGTATTCCCCTCTGGCTATAATTTTCTAGAGAGAAGAGGAATGATAGAATCAGTTTAAAAGTAAAAAAGGATTGGCATATTGTACTCTCAAAGAATTTGGCTTTTGGTAATTGTTTGTTTCCTCCCTTTCCCTCCCCTGTTTTTTTCCCTGGCTTAGTATACCGGTCCAGTAGTTAGTTCAGAATATGTGAAGGTAACTTTTTATCATCCACAGCCAGATTAATGACTTTGTTGACAATCTACATTCTCAGAAAGGCATCTAAATGTTGGGGTACTTGTTTCGTACATTTAGTACATTTCTGTTTAATAAGGAAATGCAAGGTAAAAATAATACATGATTGCCATTTGTGTGATTAACTTTTTTTTGCACATCTGATAATAAACCCATCAGGAAGTTATTTCAAAGACATTTATATTTTTAAAAACAGATCTAGTTTGTTTATTTGTTCATTCAGAAACATTTATTGGGGGTTTTATGTGTGCCTAGTACTATTGCGAGTCTCTGCTTTCACAGAGCTTAAATTCTAGTGAGGGAGAGAACATAAATAAATACTATGAGAAATGAGTGGTACTGAGATAAAAGGAAAAGGGGAGGGAAGAGGCTCATTTAGGATAGGTTGGTCAAGAACAGCATCTCTAAGGTTGTATGTGTCATTTGAACAGAGTCGTTGAAAAGAATAATGCCTTTTTATCTAGTCCAGCAGACATTAACTGACTACCTAATATGTACCAGGCATAGGCTGGATTTGGGGGGTTCAAAGATAAATAAGACAGTTCCTACTTTAAAAGAGCTCACGGTCTACTAGGTGGGACAGACATATATAGGATAGCAAAAGTAATAATAGAACTCCTCTCAAGATACAATAGAAGCTGAAATTGATCAATTCTCTCTGAGGGTGTCAAGTGTCAGAGGTGATTCTTGATCTGAGTGGTGATGTCAGTGAAAGTGTCCTGGGCACACAAGGGGTGCAGGGCATCCTAGGCAAAGATAGGAGTCATGTAGTCAAAGACATAGAAGCATGGAAAGGAAGTAGAGTGGGGGTGTGGGAGCTGCAGCTAGTTAAAGATTATAGAAGGGTAAGATGAAGCTTGAGAAATTGGCAGAGTCAAGTGAGTGCCTGGCATAGCTTAGTAAGTCACTGCTTTCTACTTACTATCTCCCACTATGCAATTCAAATACAACTTAAATATAGCATGTGGTGCTCTATCTCATACTCTGTGTGTGTGTGTGTGTGTGTGTGTGTGTGTGTGTGTGTGTGTGTGTGTCCGTGTCTATAAAGCATATGTTTGAACTTTCATGTTTCTCATGAGAGAGGCTTCTGATATATTCAAATAATAAAATGGTTTTTTCTGTTGTTTTTTCTTCTTTTGCTTTTAGGGAAATCAATATTATGTAGCAAAGAAGTTCCAGCACAAGACTTGAGAAAACTCTGTGAGAGACTCAGGGGTATGGATTCTAACACTCCCAAGTTAACAAGTGAGGTACAAGGGCATGCTTCTCATCAACCAGCTATTTCAGAGAAGACTGACCATAAAGCTTCTCACCTCATACAGACACCTCCAGGACAATACTCAGGGAATTCACTTAAAAAGGGGGATAGTAATAGCTGTGAGCATTGTTTTGATGAGTATAATACCAATTTAGAAGGCTGGAATGAGGTACCCGATGAAGCTTATGACCTGCTTGATAAACTTCTAGATCTAAATCCAGCTTCAAGAATAACAGCAGAAGAAGCTTTGTGGCATCCATTTTTTAAAGATATGAGCTTGTGATAATGGGTCTTCATTTAATGTTTACTGTTATGAGGTAGAATAAAAAAGAATACTTTGTAATAGCCATAAGTTCTTGTTTAGAGACCAGAGCAGGATTAATAATTTATTTTAACATTTAGTGTTTGGTGGCACATTCTAAAATGTAGATTAAGAATACTTAAAATGCCTGGGATAGTTCTTGGGACTAACAACATGATCTTCTTTGAGTTAAACCTACCTAAGTAGATTTTAGGTGGGTTCCTATTAGGTCAGATTTTTAGTTTCCCTAATTACCTTTCACTGACATATGCAGAAAAAGGAACAGTTTTAGTTTTAATTAATTAAAATTAACAGATGTGATGAGGATTAAATGAATCAAAAGACTTAATTTGTAGATTCTTTTAGAGTTATGAGCTAGGTATAGTTTGGGGAAACTCAACCTGGTGCTGGTGTTCTAACAATTTTGTAAGTAAAGAAGATAATTTCCTTTTCTAGGGGTACATATTAGGCCTTTTATGAACACTAAAACAATGAGGAAATGTTGGTCATGGGGCAAAGTATCACTTAAAATTGAATTTATCCATTTTTTTAAAATACTTCATGAAAGCATTTTAGTGTGAATTGCCATTTTTTCTTAATGGCTTCTCGATTTTCTTCCTTCTCTGCCCCTACCTAAAACATTCTCCTCGGAAATTACATGGTGCTGACCACAAAGTTTCTGGATGTTTTATTAAATATTGCATGTGTTTACAGTTGGGAATTTAAAATAATACATACACTGGTTGATAAAGGGAAGCTGCAGGACCAAGGTGAAGATTGATAGTCCAAATGCTTTTCTTTTTTGAGTTGTATATTTTTTCACACCATCTTAGATATAATTAGGTAGCTGCTGAAAGGAAAAGTGAATACAGAATTGACAGTATTATTGGAGATTTTTCCTCTGCATAGAGCCATCCAGATCTCTGTATCCTGTTTTGACTAAGTCTTAGGTGGGTTGGGAAGACAGATAATGCAGTAGGCAAAGAGAAAAGGACCCAAGATAGAGGTTTATATTCAGAAATGATATATATCAATGACAACATATCAAACTTCCTATGGGAAAAAGTCTGGTGGGTGGGTCAGCTGACACATTTCCCATTTAGTAGTCATAGGATACAGAAATAGTTTAGGGACATATATTCATTTTGTTATTTTGAGCATTGATAGGTCAGTATATCTACCTAATCTGTTTGGTAAGGATAGGATATATCTGTATAAACCATTACCATTGATCTGCTCTGTCTTATGCCATAATCTTAAAAATTGAATGCTTGAATTTGTATATTTAATAAAGTTATCCTTTTATATTTTTTATGTCAGACTACTCATTTGAAAAAATAGTTTTTTTTTTTAATTGACCACTGGGAATATTTTTCTTTTGAGATGGGTGAATGGTGATATTCCTTCAGCAAATAGGTAGTATGTTAATGAAACAGTCATGTTAACATACATTCAGAAATTCAAGAGGAAAAATTTACCAAAAAGGTAGATAGGGAGACATTCTCTAAGAAAGTTTAAAATTCAGGGCTGTTGTTTTAACTTTCCATTAATGGCAAAGAACTTGGTTGATATTGAGGGGGAAGTAAAAGGGAGCTAGTGTTTTTAAAGATATCCAGTGTTACAAATTAGTTCTCAGGGAATTTCAGTCCCACTGAAGAATATTGCCTCAATTTTGGACAAATATTCCCAATGTGCTAAATCAGAATTGGCAGGGAGCTTCTATATGCATATTCTTTAGGTTTTTAAGCCTTCTGAAGACCATTTTAAATAATGGGAAATGTCTCTAAAATACTTGAATTAGGCAGAATAGTCATTTCTAAGGATAGACTAAGAAGGTAACTAGTTAATGCCATTTCCTCTTAATCAGCTATTTTTCACTGTCAGTTTTTAAAAATTCCTAGTGCTCAGGCTCGATAAAACTTAAGGGTATTTTCATTTAAAAAGCCTTAGACATTTAGAACTATTAATATAACAAGCTACAAGTATTGGTTTTTGAAACAGGCTGAGCTCTCTGGCATTTTTAATGAAACTTCCTTATAAGGAGATGATTATAGTTGTCTTAATGACCTAAATATGTGGCTCAATAATGGTTATTCCAAAGAATTAATCATAGTTTATTTCAAGATAATGAACAAGTCATCAAGTAAAACGTTAATATCTTACTCTTCCTGGCATCAGCATTTCAGGGACAAAATGGTGTTACAGATGTCAGAATATTGATTGCATAAAATCTTGAAACCCACAAAACTCGTAGGCTTAGGTCTTAGTAATTTGTGTTGTTTATGTAATTTCAGCCCTGCACGTCACTGAAAAGTTATTTATCTTAACAAACTGGCCAAATTTGGCGGGTAATGCTGTCTGCCAGTATCTGCAGATGTATTGTTTCCGCCTACATTTGTGCATGTTGTCTGTGGTCTTTAAAGAACACTATCTAACACCAGACAGAAATGTCAACTCTGTCAGATTTTTTCCTATGTTCGAAGAACTGATGTTGCTGTTTCCTAATTTTGTCAAATTATGTGTCTGAACTGTGTTCCTTTCTTGAAAGGTAGATATTACCAAACGTGTACCAGATAAGTAATCAGAAGTCATTAATATTGTGTCAAGTTACAGCACAGTTTTCAACAAAGTAACCACAAAGGTCAGTGCTAAGGCAAATATTTAGTAAACGATGTTTTAGCTATCTAAAGTAAAAAGGCATGATCTTAGGAAAGTGATTGCAAATTAAAAGAGAAAATTAAAAAACTGAAGTTTGGAAAACAAAAGTAATTGCAACAGTTCAAGAGCTTAATCTGACCTGATTTTTTCCTCTGTAGAAGACAATGAACTAAAAGGACACAATTGTTCTCGATCTCTGTTTTGAGTGCTTTAAAAAATTAATATATGGAAGAGTTCAAAATGGGCAAAATAAAAACTTATTTGGAGAGCATACGCATAGCTTTTACAAAGCAAGAACGATGACCAGAAAACAGACGTAAATGGTTTAGAATTTCTATTTAAGCATAAACCATGTGCAAAATTACCCGAATTTAACACATCACGTGTTAGCCATTAGCTGATTCCATCTTGGACCCTACTGAAGCAATTCTTTAAGGAAAATAACAGGCTTAGCACTAGAAAACTTAACATATGAAGGAAAATAGGGAATAAATACATAGATACATCTCTAGTTCCAGATTTAGAGAATGCCAGTGTTACTCCAGCAGGTAACCAAGAAGATGGATCAAGGAATGGGCTTCTGACAGACATCCTGAAGAAATTGAACACTGTCAGCTGTGGAGTGAGTAGTACAAATCAGAAAATGAAAGATCCATTGATTTCCTTCTAATCAGAATTTTTGCCTATGTTCTTTATCCACATTCTATTGATGTGTTTTTATACATGTATTCAATTATGTATTTGCCCTTTGTGTAAATTCCTTCCATAACTTCTCTGAAGACTGTAGCACATGATCTAGAAATGACTTTAGCTAGGACAAGACCAAGAAAGTAAATAAGAAACAGATGATCTGTAGCCTCACGTTGTTATTTTAGCTCTGTCCTTAAGAAAAAGGAGCAGGGCCAGGGGAACCCAGCCACCTCCAAATCTCTCTAGACACTCATCTTCATGCTTTTTTACCTGGTAGAAATTTATTTATTCTGGTGTGTTGCCATTGTCTCTCTATACTCAAAGCTCTGATTTACAAAAACAAAAAACAGTCACACTGTGTATGTGTAAGAGTAATCTTTAGGCAAGTATTAGCAATGTATCTTTAAAATATACTTTTCCCCGTAGTTTGTGAAATGAATGCCTGGTGTTCTGTGAGTGTCCTTTCTGTCATTTTAATTTTTTATTTTGAAACTCCATAGGTAAATGGTCATACCACATGTGTACTCCTCATAAAAAGGAATCTCACTATCACTTTTATGTTTAAAAAAATTAATTTGCTTTCTTGACAAAAGCCAAAAGCTCTTTTAACAAGGGGGCTTATTTTCCTAAGTTTAGTACAATTTATTTGATTGAGAGTGACACCAAATGGTAAGAAAAATGAAATGCCTCATTCCTCTTACATAATCTCTTAACAGTAGACCACCCAACTTCCCCACAAAATGTAATTAAATGAAGCCAAGATTCTAATGCCATGCTTTAGATTCAGAGTGGCCCCAAAGGCGCCTTTGGATTTTGTAGTTGCCATTACCTGGAATGCCTTTCCCTCTAATCTATGTATCCCACTTCCCTCTACAAAGCCTTCACTGATCAGTCCAAATGATCATTTCCTTGATTCCCTATACACAGTTTATAAGCTTCTTGAAAGTAGAGACTGTATTATATATCCCCCCACATTTTCCATTGCTGCATTTAGAAACTCGGGTCTTCAGTCAAAACTGGGGAGTTGACCAGGAATCTGACACCATGGGGTTTTCCAAGCTCCACCAGGATAATCCCATTCTAAGGACAGCTCCTGTCATTCTTAAAACATCTAAAGGATTATACTGTTTTTCCCTTGGTCATCTGTCCTAAGGCTTCTCAGCCCCGCAACCCCCATCCCATCCATCTTAGTTCTAATTTCTCTCCACTCCAATTTGCTGGTGCTCCATTCCCATCGCTTTGACCGCAGTGAAGACAGAACAGCTGGTGGACATTTAATCGCTAACAACTTTTTACAACCTTGTATAAGAGGTGGGTAAGCAAAAATTTTACAATTCTCTATTATAGTCATGTTTTTAGCTCCTAATGTGTACCAAGCACCATAACAATTTAAAAAATCAATTTGTTTTAAGGTCTTGTATGTATAAAATACTATGGGAAAGCATAATATACACATTTGATTATGCTTTGCTAATGCGATTCATCTTCATACATGTGGAACCCTATTAATCTGGATTTTTCTGAGACGGCTTCAATCCCAAAAACTCGATGTGTTCTGAGAATGCCAATGTTTCTGCATCCAAATCGCATTTTTAAGAATGTCTCTCTCAACTAGAAGTAGTATGAAATTGTTAGAAAGGCATTCCAGTTTTTAGCTTTGAAAATATGTCCATTCTAATATATGTGGTATCGGAGGCTCTCTCTGCTTTGGGCACCAGCTGATGTGTATATTATTTAGTGAAATAGAGATTCTTCCAATGTCTTTTGAGAACAAAATGGGATCTTAAGCACTTTCATTGAGGTCTTAAATATAAATGTATGGATGTCACAACTGGGCGACATTTTAATGCCTCCTTACCATTTGTTGATTTAGAAATAAATCCTGATGGGAGGCAGCATAACATAAAGGAGATAGCTAAGGCCAGCTTTTCCCTGTATTGTGAGTTGCAGTTTCCTCATCTGGAAATGGGGTTTATGTTGCCTACCTCATTGATTGGAGGAATGAGAGTATGCTCACTAAGTACAATGCTGACACAAGTACCTAATTGTTAACCTTCCCTCCTTCCTTTCTTTCCCTGGTTTCCTTTCATCTCCCCATACAGGGGAATATTGTCTGAGGATATTCTTACATATTTCTTCCTTAGCCTGTTTTAGTACATAAGGGCTTTTAAACCATTGAGTGGAAAATTGCTGTTATTTGAGATACTGTGAGCCTAACACTGTAGTAATGCTAATTTTCTGCAAATCATGATCTCTCTGTCCATTAGATGGCAGGAGTTCCTTTGGCCATGCTCTGTGAGGAAGCTGCCCAAACACGTTTGGACTTGTGTATCAGTAAGGCTACTAAAAGAGAAAACAAGGTATACAAAATAAACTGGCTCTTATATAAGTAAAACAATTTTACCAGACAAAGGGAGAGCTACTAATAACCTATTACCCCCCCATCTTTTCTAGTCACAAATTTCTTGTATTTTCTATTCCTTCTCTTCTGGGCTTTTGCATTTCCTGTTTCCTCTGCCTGGAGCACTTCTCCACCAAACCCCAGCTTCCTTCACCTAGCTAACTCCTCTTCATCTTTTAGGTCTCAGTTCAGCATCACTGCCATTAGGAAGACTTATTTTACCTCTCATTCTGAGTTCAGGATACCATATCCTTCCTCCACCCCATCCTGCTCATTGTATAGTACCCTGCTCATCATATAGTAGTACCCTGCTCAAATGCTGCCTCCTCACACAGGCATCCCGGTTTACTCTTACTTAGTGTCTCTTTTTCTGACATGTAGAATAGTGCTTGGGACAAGTAGACATTCAACCCTATGGTAAAAAATGCCTTTGCTCCCCCAATACTTTGTAGCTTCCAATCATTCCTGTTGTGGCACTTATAGCACTACATTATCAGTCCTCTATTCTATAACACCACTAGATTGTGAGCGCCAGGACAACAACAATCAGGTCTATTTCATGCACCATTGCATCTCCAGTGCCTGGCACAGAATCAGGCCTCAATCATTATTTGTTGAAAAGTGAGCACACATATAGTATACATATATGCACACAGTATAACTACAGTGAAGCAAAATTTTTTTGTTTGTTTTTTGAGGAGGTCAGTGAAGCAGAGGAGGAGAAATGGTAGCAGGGACCTATACCAGGCTTCCTTTGCTATGACAGCATCCATATTCAGAGTCAGCCAGGTGGGCTTTTGATAGCAGTTACACTAAGTAGGTTTTGGTTTTTGTTTTCGTTTCAAGATGAGTCTCACTCTTTCGCCCTGGCTGGAGTGCAATGGCGCACCATCTCGGCTCACTGCAACCTCTGCCTCCCAGGTTCAAGCGATTTTCCTGCCTCAGCCTCCCGAGTAGCTGGGATTACAGGTGCCCAACACCATGCCCAGCTAATTTTTGGATTTTTAGTAGAGACAGGGTTTCGCCATGTTAGCCAGGCTGGTCTCGAACTTCTGACCTCAGGTGATCCGCCTGCCTTGGCCTTCCAAAGTGCTGGGATTATAGGCATGAGCCACTGCACCTGGCCCACTAAGTGGGTTTTATGTTGACCTGAATTTTCAATGAATGAATTTAGAATTAATGTCAAACTTTGTAGGAAGTTGAACATGGCTTGCAGAGCAAGAATTTGGGAGGCCACAGAAGGTTTGAAGAGATAAAATAGATGTTTTTGAGCAGTCACCTGGTGACCAAACAGATATAGTGATATAAAAATATGCAACAGAATAACCTATATGGATTTGGATAGCTATAAGAAATGGGCTGAAATATAACAGTTAGAAAAATACTCAGATTTGAACACAAGAACACTTCACAAGATATGCTCTGGGTCTTTTTGTTTGCTTGTTTGTTTGTTTGTTTGTGACAGAGTTTCACTCTTATCACCCAGGCTGGAATGCAATGGCACAATCTTGGCTCACTGCAACCTCCGCCTCCCAGGTTCAAGTGATTCTCCTGCCTCAGCCTCCCAAGTAGCTGGGATTACGGCATGCACCACCACACCCGGCTAATTTTTGCTCTGGGTCTTAGGTAGCAAATGCTGTTCATATTTGAGGCCTCCTCTGTGAAGGGCCCGGGAAAAAAGTAGAACATGGCTCCAGCCAGAGTCTCTCAGAGTCAAGAAGGGCCTAGGGTCACTTCCATTTTTTGGATCCCAATATTTTTTTTCTGTTTAAGACTGTAACATGGAAAAAATGTTTGTATGTTAAGCACAAAAGGGACATAAAATTGTATAGACAGTAGAATAACGACTATGTAAACACACCAAAAATCTATGCACAGAAATGTGTAGGGGAACATTTAACACCAAAAGATTAACAGTGGTAGCATTTGGGTGGCAAACTGATTATTTCTAAAATTTCCATATTTTCCTTAATAAGCAGTAATTATAATTGCAACTGGAAATAATTTTTTAAGTACCCCTCTGGCTGAGCAGTGCAGTGTCACTATCAAATACACATCAGTGGTTTTGGCCGTGACTCCTAAGAGGATGCCAAATGCCGCTGCCCCACTCCCTAACCACCCCCAAGAGAGCTTGAGCACCTCTGGCTCCGCTGAGAGAATCTTTGCAGCCCCAGCCCTCAAAATCTCTTATTCTGCGTTATCCCCCCACCACATCATCTCCACTCACTTCCAGCTATATTTTTTCCCTTTCTTTCTTAACTCAGGAGGCAGGTTTGCAACTGCAGGACCCAAAAATAGAGGCCATGAGGTGGCATGTTTTCAAAGAACGTGCTGCCTCAGTTTGGGACACACAGGAACTCAAATACAAATCATTTTCCTGCTGCTGGGTAAGTCATGCTTGGTGGCTGCTCTGGTTGCAGATACGTGAAGTTATATACCCTTTCCTGTTAACCCACGGTTCCAAGCACTCTTTCTTAACAATTATTTCTGTCATGAACTTTCTACCCTAAAAAGCCAGGGGTGGGTACTAACAATTAAGATCATTTGGTTTCTAAAAGTCCATCCTCTCTGGGAAAGCAGAGCTATACAGTGGGTGGCATCCTGCAGATTCTAGTCTACATTTGGGAAAGGTATACACCTCTTGCACTTTCAGTTTAAGGAACAAGTCAAAAAGTAATTGCTTTAAAAAAAAAAAGTGCTAGCAATTCACAGCCTATTCCTGCCTCTGAACAGTAGTTGTGATGCCTTAATTTACTCCCTAGCAGCTATGTATTCTTGAGCAAGTCATAACCTTACTGTGCCTCAGTTTCTGGATCTGCAAGGAGTATTGCCTGCATAAGTGTTTGTTTAGGAACTTAGTAAAATGACATACCACTCTCTCTGCTCTAAGAGAGCCATCAGCCAGCTGCAGCTCGTCTCACTCAGCCTGGGCCTGACCAGAGTCCCTTCCTCTTCCAAGAGAAAGCGAGGAAAAGCAGCAAGCAAGCAGACTTATCAGGTAAATGGGAGTGATCTATCGTTGGCAACGAGGCCTCAAACGAACTGAAAATGCTCTGGCTCCAGCACCCTATCCCCAAATGCCACAAGCCAGACACAAAAGCCATGCAAGAGTGACTATCACACACACCACAGGCACAGAGTACCACCAAGCAAAAAGGGGGATAATACTGCAGAGAGGACCCCAAAGTGCGGCTTGAGGAACACAGGAAGTCATCCCAAGGCCCTCACTTAGCTGCCATGGAAACAGCAAACACTATAAGCTTTGCTTCATTCAGTCTTCCGAAATGAAAACATTAATAGGGAAGACTCACTAACACTTGTGGCAAACACTATTAGCAAGAATGCAGTCTGTCTCTTGGGCTGCGGGACTCCATCTGCTTCAGCTGAACTCTCAGAAACTACAGATGAGAGCAATACATGCATACGCACACACATGTATGCATATCTGTATGCACACAGATGTATTTAAATGAAGGTGCATACACGGTGCTAAAATACAAACAACAGAAATCAAAGATCATATGCAAAAAGGCCAAATATAACATATAACGCAGGCCTAGAACCAGCTCTTGGTCGGGAGCTGGGGAAAGGGGTGGTATCATCTAAAAATTACATACACAATTTGTGGCGGGCAGGGAAGGCATCAGTGTAAACAACTCAGACTCACTTCACAATACTAGCCCACAGCAAAGGATGATGTATCTCATGTACAAAAATAGACTCCCACCTTGCTTTTGTACAAACCAAGCTTGGTAGGCATCCAGGAGGACCGTGAGTTTGTCTTGATGACAGGGCACTGCACCAGGCTGCTGCTAAACCTTCCAGCCCTAGGAACTCACCTGCTACCCTCCCCCTTCTTTCCCTTTCAGGCCCTTTTCCCACCCAACACTTACAGCCTGAGGCCTGCCCGACCACCTAGCCTCACACAACTAACTGCAGTGACTAACTGCACAGCTTCCTGCAAGCAAGGTCCTTCTGTATTTGTCCCTTTCTCTAACCCCAAGATATAAGAAAACATTTCTGTAAATGTTTGGCACCTAAGAAACATGACGGTTGTGGATAATGCCACAAGTACACAGGGAGACCCAGTAACAAGACATGCAGTGTGAGGGCAAGGGGCACTGAACTGCCCCAGCATTTCAAAACCAGGACTGTGGCTTCCCATACATTTAGGGGGATAGGAGAAGGGATGTGCGGAGCTAAAGAGTTCACTGACACCTCAGCAGCATGTACATTCAAATTGAAGATGCTTGAGAGCCCCACTATACCCAAGTTAGGAGTCTGGTCACTCCTCTAGCAGAGCTTGGTGCAGTGACAGCTAGAAAAGATGAGTTCCAATTGAGTCTGTTGCACCAAGAGTCCTTTTGAAGATGCTCAGCAAAGTAATTATTTTCTTTTGAGCAGATGTACAGCACATCCATGGGAAGGCCATGTAAAAGGATGTTCTCCAGCACAGTCAGATGATCCAGTCCCACTATCATCTCAGTCCCCTCTGAGTTTCTTCCTATGGCGGCCCTCACGGTACAGAAATAGCCAAGCAGCATCAGGGTCAGTCATCAATGGTGGGCAACCAGAAGGCCGTGTTGGTACACCCGCTGGCAAAAGTCACAAACTTGGGGTTGAATTGCAAACAGGTAATTGGGCCTGTGTGTTTACCATCCAACACAACTACTTTTATACCGCTCTCTCCATTCCAGAAATGGATCTTGCCATCCTCTGAACCAACCATAACAAACTGAGAGTCTGCAGTAAATGAAGCCTCCAGTGTGACAGCTTTGCTGTTGGCATAACGGCCAAATGTGTGTATCACCACTCCTTTGAATGCACCAATGAGACGAATGAAGCTGACGTTGGTGGAAATGAGGATGACCTTGCCACTGTTGCTGATTTTAAGTGCTGTCCACTCACAAGTTCGATCATACTGCATCTTAAAGGTAGCAAATGGCCCCTTATCAAAAGAACAAAGGTCATAAAGTTTGACCGTTTCAGAGTTGACACCAGCAGCAAAAATTCACCCTTCTGGATCAAAAGAACAAACTGGCTTCCCCTTTATATGCATGAGGCCCTGGCAGTTGGGAGACCGGAGATCCCAGAGTCGAATGGTCTCATTCAAGAGACCCAGAAATGAAAGTGTCATCCACAGGTGACATGGACAAGACCACCACCCTTTTGCTATGTCCAGGAAAGTATCTGATGTATTTGTCGTCATGCAAGGACAAGTAACGAATAGTATCGTCTATTTTGTTACAGCTGTAAACAACCGTGTTTGCCGCAGGAGTGTATCTAATGAGGCCACACCGTATTTCTTACTGAACAGGGTTTTGGTTTGCCCTCCTGGCAGTCATAGAGCACGATGGAGTCGTCGTTGCTGCTCGAGGTGATCACCTCGCTGTTAGGGCTGAAATTGAAGCAGTTAATCTTGTCCGAGTTTTCGCGGAACACGTTGGCGATACAGAAGCTCCGCAGCAGCACGCGGCGGGTCAGCTTCATGGCTGCGTCTGGGGAAGGCAGCGGCGGCGCACGGCCAGGCGGCGGCGAGCGGGCGGGCTGCCTAAGGGCCAACCTGCGCGAGGCGGGCGCCGCGCCGGCGGCTAGGGGGATGTTGGCCAACAGTTGGGCCGCCTCCTCCTCTTCCTCCTGCTTGGACGACGGTCTTCCGCCTGGACTGTGGAGCCTCGCCGACCGTTCGTCCTCACAGCCACCCCATGGGCAACCAGCGCGGCGCCGGCTCATTGTGTCTGCCATCTTGGGGCAACAGGCAGAAGCCGAGCGGATCCCAGCGTTTCTTTTTTAAAGTATTTTTTTTTAGAGACAGGGTCTTGCTATGTTGCCCAGGCTGGATTCAAACTCCTGGGCTCAGGTGATCCCTCTGCCTCAGCCTCCCTAGTACCTGAGATTACAGGTACATGCCACTATGCCCAGCTCTGTTATTTTTTTTTAAATGACAAAGCAGGTTTTCGAAAATGATAGTTTTTAAATATTTTCATCCCCCTGCCTCAGCCTCCCTAGTACCTGGGATTACAGGTACATGCCACCATACCCAGCTCTGTTATTTTTTTTTAAATGACAGGCCGGACACGGTGGCTCACGCCTGTAATCCCAGCACTTTGGGAGGCCGAGGCGGGCGGATCACAAGGTCAGGAGTTCAAGAAAACCTGGCCAATATGGTGAAACCCCGTCTCTACTAAAAATACAAAAATTAGCCGGGCGTGGTGGCAGGCGCCTGTAATCCCAGCTACTTGGGAAGGTGAGGCAGGAGAATCGCTTGAAATCGGAAGGCAGAGGTTGTAGTGAGCGGAGATCGTGCCAAGGCACTCCAGCCTGAGCAACATGAGCAAAACTCCGTCTCAAAAAAAAAAAAAAAAAAAAAAAGACAAAGCAGGTTTTTGAAAATGATAGTTTTTAAATATTTTCATTTAACAAATTAATACCTTTAACACATACATAATTTACAATGAATTTAGGTATTAAGTTGAGCCACATGAAATTGTTGATATTCAATCATTTTTTTAACCTAGAAAATCAATAATGTCATGTAGTTCAACCTAATACAACCTCATTTTGAGATAAATGTTAGGAGTCTATATTTGAGGCCCTGCCTTTAGTGACTATGAGGCCCTAGCTAAGTGCACTGCTGCCCATCCCAACTCTCCCAATATTGATTATAGCCTTAAGGCTGAGGGCATCCCATCTGTGTATGTGAATGTTCAGCCTCTAAACAAAAGGGGTCTAAGCCCTCTGACCAAACAGTGGAGACTGAATACTGGGCTAAAAGAAAACTAAAATCTAGAATTCTAAATTCTAGGTGAGCCTATAGTATATATTAAGGACAAGCAGATGTCTGATATATCTTTGTAAGTTTTCCAAGTACAAATGCTGGAGGCTTCTCTGTTCCTAAGTTCTCAAGAAGGAAATGCAGCAGTGCCTGATGCCTAGTGGGCCTACAGAAGTATTAACTAACTGGCTCATTTTCTCCTTCACTCAACTGATTTTGTACTCACTCTCTACTGCTAAAGATGAGACCGGTTCTGTTTTACTCATTCTCCCCACCTTCAACGGTGAAAACTGTTAAACAACTCCAGGGTCTTTCCTTTCCCTTTCACTCTGCTCTCAAACATACACCATCCTCCCTCCTTAATTTCCTTGCCCGCTTGCTTCTCCAGCCTTCCCTTTCTCTACAGCCTTTTTGCCTCTGCCTCCTCCTGTGCCTCTGGTAACCACTGGGTAGTCAATGAAGAAGCCAGTTTATTCCCCTACCCCCACATCATATCCTAAGCTCATCTTCCCTGACCTTGAGAGGGCATGAGGTGCACCTTGGTGCTCTCAATAAACCAAAGTTGTTTTAATAAGCCCAGTGAGACTAAGATGTTTAAATTCTTCTTCTCACTCTCATCACCGCAATGTGAGATGGATCTAAATATGTTGCAACAGCATAGCCTTGGGCCAGCAGCTCTTGAGTTATAAAATGTTGCAGCAAACTCTCCTTGCATAGCAATGTTATCACCCAAGAACTCCATCCTTAACCCTATCAGCAAGAATTCTAGAGTACTTTCTCTTTGCCATGCTCACAGATTTTCAGAAGTTTTTCCCTGATGGAACCAGCATCTGAAATCTTCATAGAAGCATAGGCAAGACTCCTCCAGCAATTCCTTTTTTCCTTCCCGGATACCATGTTTATACAATCCATCCAAGCAGGAGCTTAGCAGTGGCACTTGAGTCCACTGAACCTAATGCTTCCCTAATTGCACAATTAAGAGGCGGCAGACATTTGAATTGGCAGCTGGACTGCAGTAGGTGGAAATAAGAACATTGTGTTCCTTTGCATGTGAAGTCATGTATAGTTTTTCCAGCATATGATGAAGTTGCAATAAGAAGGAAAATCTGCACTTTAGCTTTTTGGTTTTCCTCTGGATATAAATTTTAGAGAATCTCTCCATGCTGTAAAACCTTATAGCACTTTGTATCTGTTGTGGAGCATCATTTCCTTTATCCTGCCTCTCAGTGTCATGATTTGTATGCCTGTCTTATCTTTGAGCAGCTGCCAGCTCTTACCGGTTTTCTCATTCCACCCTCATCCGTTTACCCACCCAATGTCTAGCACAAGTCCTTTGAATGCGCAGAGTTAGCATGCAGTGACTATTTATTGAACTATTAAAGTTGCTTTGCTTTGGAGCTGTTTTTATCTAACCCTTCCACTGCTCCATTTTATTTAGAAGGACTTAGGATTTAATATATTAGAAAGATGACTACAAGGGATTCAAATTGGCAGGTCTCAATGGTTGCATTTTCTTTGAGAAACTCTTAATACAAAGTAGTGGTCCCCAGTGATCACATCAGTGTTCGGAGACCCTACCTTGTCTCCCAAACACATCCTACCATAGCTGATTGATCCAGGGGATATACCTAACAGGATGGGTCCCTCAAATTGTCACTTTCAGATATTTAAAACCTTAAGGGAGTGGGTTTGAGCTGAGTTCTAGTAAAGACTTGGATCCTGAGGGAAGATTCAAAGGCTTATCACTAGGGCTGCCCTTGTTCCCACTTCACCTGAGATCTGGTCTTTCTGCTCCTCCTTAAATCCTTTGAGCTGCCCCAGCATCTTTCTGGAAAATCCCTTTTGTTCTCAAGTTGACTAAGATCCATTTCTGTTACACACACTCAGTTGACCTAAGCCAATAGAATGATTGGAAGGGGCACAAAGAAAGCCTGCTGGGCTTCGAGCCTGGTGCCACCTTCAACTTGCTGTGTGATATAGTATAAGTCACAAACCAATCTGAACCTCACACTCTCATCTTCAAGTCTATATTATTACCAGAGATTCTAGACAATGCCAGCAAGAATATATTGAAAGATGGATAGAATTGTAAGATGCAGATGTAGCAGAGAAAGTTTATTCTGGGAACGAGGAATGGCACAGGAAAAGACATGGGCATAGGAAAGCAGGGACCTGTTTAGGAAGCAGAAGGAACCCCTCTGGAGCATAGGGTTTCTTGTTTTAAAATGTAGTTAGTGGTTTTATTATTATTATTTAGGTATAGCAAGGCCAGCAGACTAGATGACTGTTATCAAAAAGATAGTTATACTCACAGATGCCAAGAGAAGCGGACATGCCACACCACAGGGGGCCACTCGGGGAAGCACCAGAGTCTGTCAGGAGGCAGAAGGAAAGGAGAAAACATGAGCAAGAGCCTTTATGGTGGTTTCCATGGGAAAGAATGGGCAAGGCAGATTAAGCAGATTAAGGATTGACTAGTTTGAATAATTTCAGCTAGTTCAGGGGCATAGGGACTACTCTTAGTTGTCTGGTAACTGGCCCTGGAGTGATTAGGGCGGGGGATTATGGTCCTAAGTATGACAGCCCAGTAGAGAAGGTATTTGCAGGTATGGGCTCTGGATTGGGTGGTTTGCCTTTGAAAGGTATGCTCAAGGGCAAGTTGTTTACAGTCTCTAGGAATTGGCTAGCCCTGGAAGGGGCAGCACCTCCAGGGTCTGCAAGGCCCCAGATGTCAAAGCATTAAAATACAAAAAATAAATAACATGGTTAATACATCCCTGTAGGAAAGTAGCACACTAGACGGAGGAAATGAAAGCTGAGTCTAGACCGTAAGGGACCACAAATGTTAAACTAAGGAGTTTGGTTTTCATTCTGCAAATAATGTTCTGTATACCCTGAAGGATTCTGAGCAGAGGAATAATATAAGAGCTGTATATTAGGAATACTACTTTGATGTCTTTGGACAGGATGGGGTAGCTTTAAGGACCAGATCAACAGATCCGAGTAAATACTGGATGTGGGGTTGAGGGAAAGATAGGAATAAAAACCAACTTCAATATTTCAAGCCTTTGTAACTGTAGGATAGTGCTGCTATTAATAGATACAGGTGTCTGAGAAGAAGACATCTCTAACAGGAAACTTAAGAGATAAGTGGGCAGAAATGATGAGTTGTGCTTCAGAGATGTTGATGCAACCATGTCCAACAGGAGTTCTCGTGTAATGTTGCTTGTGTGATTATCTGGCATTGTATGTGTCTTGCCTCCCCAAACTGTCAGAAGAACCTCAAAGGACTTGTATCTTATTGTCTTTGTCCCTCCCTCATACCTAGTGCATTGCCTCATTCCTCTGGTCCTTGCCATGTTCCTTCACAAGGCTAGCACAGGCTGTTTCTCAGGGGGCATATCTACCAGAATTTGTCCACATGAGACAGGAACCACTCTGGGCATTCTGACTGCCAGCCTGGGGTCTAAAGATGTCACAAGTTTACACACTCAGGACATGGATGAGACTTAGCTCTAGTGAGCCATGATTTCCTCATACTAAATAAAACCCTTTCTGAATGTTCTCTAAGATCTTTTCTAGTGCTAAAATTCTGTAAATAATTTCTGAGATTTTGTAATGCTAGAAAGGTACCTAGAGCTATCTAGCAGATCAAGGAAATTGCCTACCCTTGTTTTGTCAATATCAAGTTTAGGCAGGCAACCTCTTTCATCTTGACTCTTACTAAACCTTGTTAACCTAAGAAACAATTAATTCTAAAGGTATTAAAGTTTCTCTATTCTTTCCCCATCCTCTTAACCTTGTTCTTTCCTTATGCCCAACACAAGGAACCCCCACCAAGTTGGCTTATCTATTGGGGTGAGTAGGTTCCAATTTATGTTTCAAACACAACAGGCAGATGTCAATCACTGAACCAATTCAGGACTTCTTTGGAGTATCCTAATTCTACTACAAGAAGTGGATATGAGTGGTCCATAAATGGCAAAGAAAACATGCATGCAAAATGTAAAGTGGTATGATGAAGAAGAAAACAGTCAGGAGAAGGAAGGGGGAAAGGAAGTCACAGTTTTTAAGGGTTTTCCATACATGGCCCTCTACTAGATTTCCTGGGTCCTCTTGTTAACCACTCCCATAGTGCCTTGAACTTCAATTTTAACATCATCAGTGTTGTAAACATATTCAATATCTCTCTTCCTGTTAGAATGTATGCTCCATGGAGACAGAGACTATACAATGTCTGTCTTATTTACATCTCTATTCTGGTTCCTCCCAGAGTTCCAGGCAAATGGTGGTGGCTGGGTAAGTATTACATGAATGATTGAATAAACACATCCTGACAAATTAATCTTGACAGTGCTGCAAAGTAACAATATCTCAACTTTACAGAAGTTGAGGCTCAGAGGGATATATTAACTTGCCTGTGGTCACATGGCTAGAAAGTTGAAAAATCAGAAGACTGAAAGTGGGTACCTGAAGCCAGGCTCCTTCGATCCCTCTGCAAGTCCCTCATGAAAACTCTCCCATGCAGTGTCACAGTCATGTTCTGTGTTTGTTCTTTGTAACAGAAATGGGCCACAGCTAACTTAAGCAAAACAGTTTAATGGATGATATCAGGGATTCACAAAACGGAAGAACTGTTAAGAAACTGGGGCAGAGCTGAGATTTCAGGATCAGGAGTGAGTAAATGTTGAGTGAGGTCCATGGAATTAGGTCTTCTCCAAAGGTTTTTTTCCATTCTTTCTCATCACTCAGCTCAATTTAGAGTCCAGGAGAGAGAATTTAATTGGCTAAAGGAGGGCAGAATGCCTTATTGACAGCCCCACCAAGACTATATGTAATGGGGAAGAAGAAATTCCCCCCAAATAATCCAAGTGATCTTACCAGAAAAAAGTGGGACTGTGTGCTAGGCATCCAAAAAAATAGCAGTGTCCACTATGAACTGCTACATGGAGACTTCCAACATCCTGAACCAGAAATGAGTCCCCCTGGCAAGCTGCTGCTTTCCCTGTCCACCCCCAGGAGGTGTTCATGGAGGATGGAGGGATAAATGGGGATCTCTTACAGTGCCATCCTTGAATGCCAGCAGGGCTCCTCCTCAGAAGTTTCTAACGTGTTGAAGAAAGTGAGAACTCACTTGTCTCCCATCCAACACCCACCATCCCCCCAGCTAACCTGACTGGGCTGTTTTTTTGTTGTTGCTTCTGTTTTTGTTCACACCTTCCTGTGGGATCATTTCAAACCCCCATTTCCGGATGACCCAACATCCTCCTGCAATCAACTAGCAGGGGGTGAAGCTTGCCAGAACCTCAGGTAGCAGCTCTGTCGGGCACCATTTTCAGCAACATCCTGTGTTCACAACTTTCCAGCTCAGCTCCAAATGCCAATTTTGGTTTGTGAAAATTTCCATGGCCCCCTGCTAAGCTACTCTTCTCATATCCCAGTTCACAGGCGCAGAGATGTTGATCTCTCATGCTGGGCCCCAGCCACCACCCTGTCCTCTGTGCCATCATTAGCTTATACCCGGCATTTTTTGTTGGTAATAAGCTCTGACTTCTGAAGCATCCCAACAGCCCCTTTTGGGAGGGGGACATATCTAGGAACCCCTAGATATGGAACCCTTTTATAGTCACATGGTGTAATGGTGGCAGAACCAGTACTGGAAACCAAGGCTTTTGGCCATGGTCCCAGCCTTCTTCACTGATAAGTCCGCTTATTCAGTTCAGTGAGAGGCTTATAATTCTGCTATAATATACCCAGAGAACCCACAATTCTTCAGTTACAACAAAGCTCTGAATTTTCTGTAGAAGTAATTGGTTTCAGAATTTTCCCTCACATCCCATACATTACCTTCAATATACATTATTTTTATATTTTTAATTGATTTTTCTTTTTTTTTCTTAGAGACAAGGTCTTGCTTTGTCACCCAGGCTGGAGTGCAGTGGCGCAATCATAGTTCACTGCAGCCTCAAACTCCTGTTTTGAACTGATCCTCCCACCTCAGCATCCCAAATAGCTAGAACTATAGATGCCACCATGCCTGGCTAATTTTTTATTTTTTCTAGAGTCAGGGTCTTGCTATGTGGCCCAGGCTGGTCTTCAATTCCTGGCCTCAAGCAATCCTCCTACCTAGGTCTCCCAAAGTGCTGGGATTACAGGCATGAGCCACTGCACCCAGCCAATATATATATTATTTTTAGTGGTACAACTACCTTGAGATTTACCATTAGCCTCATTTCAGAGGGAAAAACTGAGGCTTGAAGAGGGTAAGTAATTTGTCTCAAGTTCGTACAGTTAGTAAGTAGTAGAACCAAGATTCAAACCTAGCATGCTGGCTCCAGAGCCCCTATGTTTTTTCATTGCACTTAAATTCATTACTATCTCCCATAGGTGTTTTCTGTCCTCCTGTAACCACACACACACACACACACACATACACACAAACACACACACACCCCCCACCCTCTCCCCAAGGACCTATCTAGCAGTCTCTCTGTCCTTTGTTTTAACAGCTTTATTGAAGTATAATTTATATACCATAAAATTTACCTATTATAAGGGTACAGTTTGATTTTAAGTAAATTTATACACTTGTACAATAATCACAATTATAATAATAATTCAACTTTAGAATACTTCTATATTTTGCCTTTTCTAGAAATTTCACGTAAGTGAAATTATACAAAACATTTTTCATCTGACTTTTTCTACTTAGCATGTTTTTGAAATTCATCCATATTGCTGCATGTATCAGTAGTTCATTCCTTTTTATTGCCAAGTAGTAGTCCATTGTATGAATATACCACATTTTGTTTATACACCAGCTAAAGGACATTTGGATTATTTCCAGCTTGGGCTAGTATGTATAACATGGCTATGAACATTTGCATATAAGTCTTTGTGTGAATCTGTGCCTTCATTTCTCTTGGGTAGATACTTAGGAGTTTAATTGCTGGGTCATATAGCAAATATTATTTAACATTTTGAGAAACTTCCAAACAATTATCTAAATTAGCTGCACCATTCTATGGTTTCAATTTTGCCACATCCTTGCTGACACTTGATATTGTCAGTGGGTATTAATAGTTCATTATAGTTTTAATTTGAATTTCTCTAATGAGTAATGATGTTGAACATCTTTTTATATGCTTATTCACCATTCATATGTCTGCTTTGGTGCAATATATATTCAAGTCTTGCTCATTAAAAAAATCAGTTTGTCTTATTGAATTCTTTATATTTTCTGAATATAAATACCTTATCAGGTATATGATTTGCAAATATTTTATTCAAGTCTGTGGCTTGCCTTTCCATTTTCTCAATGGTATCTTCTGAAAAACAGAAGTTTTAAATTTTGATAAAGTTGAATTTATTAATTTTTTTAAGGATCATGTTTTTGGTATCACATCTAAGAAATCTTTGCCCTAATCCATGTTTCTCCTAAGATTTCTTCTAGGAATTTTATAGTTTAACTCTTACATTTAGGCTGTGATTCATTTTTAGTTAATTTTTGCATATGGTTGTCGTGAGGTAAGAATGTAAGTTAAATTTTTTTTTTTTTTTTTTGCACAGGAATATCCATTGCTCCAGCATCATTTATTGATGACTATTGAATTACCTTGACACCCTTGTCAAAAATCAATAGACCACAAATGTAAGAGTTTATTTCTGGCATATACTCTGTTCTATGGATGTATGCCTACCTTTAAGTCAATACCACACTCTTTTGATCACTGTAGCTTTATTTTTTAAATCCTCCAACTTTGTTCTTTTTCAAAGTTGTTTTGATTTCTCTAGATCCTTTGCATTTTCATATAAATTTTAGTATCAGCTTGTCAAGTCCTACAAAAAACAACCTATTTTGATATGGGTTGAGCTGAAACTATAGTTTAATTTGGGGACAATTACTATCTTAACAATATTGAATCTTCCGATCCATGAACATTGTGTGTCTTTCCATTTGTTTAGATTTTTTAAAATTTTTCTCAGCAATGTTTTGAGGTTTTCAGTACATAGGTCTTACACTTCTTTTGTTAAAATTATTCCTAAGTATTTTATTCTTTTTATGCTATTATGAGTGGGATTGTTTTCTTAACTTCATTTTTGGACAGTTTGTTATAGTGTATCCTGCAACCTTACTAAGTTTGCTTATTTGTTCTAGTATATTTTTATAGATTTCTTAGGCTTTTCTACATACAAAATCATGCCACCTGTAATAAGGAGAGTTTTACTTCTTCCTGCTTCAGTCTGCATGTCTTTAATGTCTTTTCTTGCCCTTTTGCACTGGCTAGGATCTCCTGTATAAAGCTAAATTGAAATGGTGAGAGCAAACATTCTTGACTTTTTCTGCGCTGTCCTTTGCTCTGTTTTCAAAGGGAATCCTGATGCCTTTTGCAGAGGAGAAGGTAAAGCTTTTCTGCTTCCTTAGGGGGTCCCTTCAGTATCTCCTCCTGCTTTCTTGCCTAAAAGACTTATGAAACTCATAAGATACCATCTCTCTCTCTCTCTCAGAGGTCCCTCTGGAGCAGCCTCATCCTCAGCACCAGAGTTTTAGTACCCGGAGGAGTAGCACTTGCTTTTTGGCCCCTTCCATGGGGATTCGGTGAGAAGGAATTAAACATTAACTAAAATGTTTGGAACTCTCATGAAAGATCTTCCTAAACCCCAAAAGGAGCTGAGAATGAGTTTCAGTAGAAGACCCTGACAGCTGAGACCTTCCTAGGCACTGTGGGGTTCTGCAATTAGCCCCCATCTCTACACTCCAGCTGCCTGTGCTCTCTTCTTTCCCATGCTCTTCAGAGCACCTGCTACACTCCAAACAGGCTAATCCCTCTAAAACCCCATAAACCCACCATGCTCATCCCCCCAGCTTTGGCTATGCTGTCCCTTCCCTCCTGGAACGCCTTTCCACTTTCCTCTGCTTGTCCATATCCTGCCCGTCATTCAGCACCTAACTCCAGTTCTTCCTCTTCCACAAAGCTTTTCCTGATCACTCTGGCCATCAGAGATATCTCTACAGCTGTACTCTGACTGCCACCCAATTTAGCACATGATCACAGCGGGCTTGTACCATGTAATTAGTATAGGTTTTCCCTGGCCACTTGGATGTAAGAAGCTTCACATTTATTTGTTCTACATTATGATCTCTGGCTTGGCGCCAGCCACAAACACAATGAAAAATCCAGTTATCCGCCACTAACAGGGACGCCCCGTCCTTTCTGAGGTTCCTGTAGTGGCTGTTGGGGCTGGCCTTTCTTTCAGCACACTATTATCACTGCCAGGTTATTCACTGTCTATGCCCCAAAGCCCATTAGGTAGGCAGTGCCGCTATGCTGAGCACAGTGCGACTTCTCAGCAAATCCTTGTTGACAAACTGACATAGGCTGTGCTGAGTCCCCTCCTACTACCCTCCCAGGACCTGTTCTTTGTACCTCTCGGCACCGCGCAGTTTCCCAGTGCTCCTCGACTCCTCGCAGGGCCGGGCAGTGGCCACCCCGGATTGGCTAGCCTTGTCCCCTCGTGATCATGGAAGTGGGCGGGGAGCGTGGTGAGCGGGTGCTGCCGGAGCGCGTGAATCCCGAGGCCCGGAGCGGCAGTCAGCACCCCCACGGCGCGTCCCTGGCAGTCCCGGCCTTCGGGGGGCGGCCCTCGGGCCTCGGGCAACCGCATCCACGGCCCTGGAGCCCATCATGTCCGACGGTTCACGTTTTTCCGCCTGGAGACTGCATGCCTGTCTTTCTGCTTTGCCAAAGTTTCCTTCGCACGCGGAGGGCCCTGAATTACAGAAGTCGCTTTTCTCCAGTCAATTCAAGCCAGCCTGGCGCGAGTCCCTCATTCTCCTTTGTCAACGAGGCAAAGACTCAGTTGTTCACCCAACTGTGTCTTGCTTGGGGGACAGCCCTTTGCCTGCCCTTCCCTTCTCTCTCAGAAGCCCCAAGTGGGCCTTTCCCCGACCCTGCTCTGAGCGCGTGGAAAATCTGCTTCGGGCGCAGATCTCGAGTAGTTGGCCTCCCCTCATTTCCGTCTTTCGCTTCTGCCCGCGTGGGGCCACTTTGGTATAGGTGGGAATGAAGCCGGGGAGGCAGGAGTAGGTCGGAACAGTTTGCAGCTGGCGGCTGGCTGATTGGGTGTTATTTTACTACTGGGCAGAAATGACCGCGGTAGCACTCCTGGGGAGGCCTCTAAAGCTCCAGGCACGATGTGTCGCGGGACCATCCAGTGCTGGCCCCGTGCAGGAGGACAGGACGCGGTCTGGTCGCTGCCCTGGGCGCTCAACATGGGAGCTGCCAGAGGAGAGCGCCCTGTGAGTGCCTGACAAATGAAGGTATTTCTTTCCAGGTTTTACAACCCGATGTATTTTCAGGGAGGACCTTCCTAGGTACCTCCACTTCTCAGTCTCTCAACTCAGCAGCCTCCATCCATTTCCACGAATCCGCTGGATTCGCTCCTGCAAAACACGGTATGAAATTGACTTCTAACTGGAAGCCTTTCTTTTCCAGCCCCATCCACTGCAGTTCTTCTGTTTTCAGCACTCTGGTGTGCTGTTTGATTTTTTTTTTTTTTCATGTGTTTAGCTCGGGCTTTGAAAGAATCTGAAATCTTATATTTTAATTTCAAATCCCCTAAAGCTACAGAGTGCATCTTTCCCTGTCCCACACAGTGCCTGGTTCAGTTCTTGTCCCACAGTATATTAACCAACTGCCACAAAGCCTTATGTATGCCACACAACTAAACACCAGGACGTCTGAAGGAAAAACTCTAGGGTGGCTCTTTGGAGCAGGAAGAGCTGCTACACTCCCAATACCCTCTGAGAGCTGCCAGGTCCCATGATGCCTTCTCTTGTGTGTAGACTGAGATGTATTCATTAAGGGTAACACGGTGATTTTCTGTTTGTGTTCCCTTAACCAAAAAAAAAAAAAAAAAAAGATTTGGTGGAAAAGGCAGATGGAAGTTCTTGAAGGGGGCCACTTCAGAGCAGGGCTTTCTGAGCCCCCTTGAAGCACACCGTGTGTGTGTGTGTGTGTGTATGTGTGTGTGTGTGTGTGTGTCGGGGACCCCAGAGTCAATCCAGATGATGCTGATATAGTTACATTTGAGGACCAGTGGTAGGTAGATCTTTGCTACTCTAGTCCTCAAGCAAACAGCATCAGCCTCACCTGGGAGTTTTTAAGAAATGCAGAATCTGCGCCTCTGCCCGGCTGCCCCGTCTGGGAAGTGAGGAGCACCTCTGCCCGGCCGCCCCGTCTGGGAGGTGAGGAGTGCCTCTGCCGGGCCGCCACCCCATCTGGGAGGAAGTGAGGAGCACCTCTGCCCGGCCGCCCCCTCTGGGAAGTGAGGAGAGCCTCTGCCCAGCCGCCCATCGTCTGGGAGGTGAGGAGCGCCTCTGCCTGGCTGCCACCCCGTCTGGGAGGAAGTGAGGAGCGCCTCTGCCCAGCCGCCCCGTCTGGGAGGTGAGGAGCGCCTCTGCCCGGCCGCCCCGTCTGGGAAGTGAGGAGCGCCTCTGCCCGGCCGCCCCGTCTGGGAAGTGAGGAGCGCGTCTGTCCCGCCGCCCTGTCTGGGAGGTGTACCCCAACAGCTCCGAAGAGACAGCGGCCATTGGGAGCGGGCCATGAGGACGATGGCGGTTTTGTTGAAAAGAAGGGGGGTAAGTGTGGGGAAAGGAAGGAGAGATCAGATTGTTGCTGTGTCTGTGTAGAAAGAGGTGGGCATAGGAGACTCCATTTTGTTCTGACTAGGAGAAATTCTTCTGCCTTGGGATGCTGTTGATCTATGGCCTTTCCCCCAGCCCGGTGCTCTCTGAAACATGTGCTGTGTCAACTCAGGGTTAAATGGATTAAGGGCGGTGCAAGATGTGCTTTGTTAAACAGATGCTTGAAAGCAGCATGCTCTTTAAGAGTCATCACCACTCCCTAATCTCAAGTACCCAGGGACACAAACACTGCGGAAGGCCGCAGGGACCTCTGCCTAGAAAACCAGAGACCTTTGTTCATGTGTTTATCTCCTGACCTTCTCTCCACTATTATCCTATGACCCTGCCATATCCCCCTCTCCGAGAAACACCCAAGAATGATCAACAAATACTTTATATAAATAAATAAATAAATAAAAATAAACAAAGAAAAAAAAAAAAGAAATGCAGAATCTCAGGACCCAGCCAGACCTACTGAATAGGAGTCTGCATTTTAACAAGATCTCTAGGTGATTGGTATATACACAAAAGTGTAAGAATCCCTGCTTTAGTAATGACTGCTCTGGGAACAAGCTTAAACTTGGGCAACCTGGACCTATGTTCACCCATCCTATGAGGGAGATAGATGGTAAATGGTGGGCTAGGGAGAGGGTGAGAGGAAATCTGAGCAGCCACAGATCTGGGGTCCTCTCCCTCCCAAACTGGGCCCTGATTTAGAAATATGGTCTCAAGAGCCTATCTTTCTGTCCCCAGTTTTCACCGTAGACAGCTTTCTAATAATTGAACTGTCTGTTCTGCCTGCTAGTTGCCTTTGTTATTATCATAATCATTAGTGGTTGCTGGAAGCGGGGTAGGGTGTGTTTAGGTGAGCAGGGGGGAGTGTTAATGAGCCCATGGGTCTGGAGTGATGGGGAGATCCCTGTACCTACCACAATTCTGTGCCTTTATTGCATGATCCTCTACACACCCTCCATCCCCTGAAGAGGCTTCCCCCGGCCCCCTGCCCAGTAACTTACTTACTACGAATATTCCGTTGCTACATCCTGTTTCTGCTTTTGACTTTGCATCCTGTTCCAGACCCCTAGCCTGCTCCCTAGCCTCTAATCTGACTCTTCCATTAACTGTCAAACCTTCAACGGATAATTCTTTTAGCATCTGCTGTGCACACCAGTAAGTGCTGAAGATTCAAGGTGAACCCAAGACACAATCCCTGCGTCATGGGGTTTACAGCATTGTGTGGACATCCATCATTCACTGAGTCCTCACTGCACCAGAGACGGCACTAAATGCTTCACTTATATAATCTCACTTTTCTCAGTCATAACTGTCAGGTTGTCCCCACTACATAGATGAAGAAGCCATGGCTCAAAGACTTAAATAATTTTCCCAAGGTCATAGCTAATTGGTGGCACAGGCAGGAGGATTTAAGCTTAGGTCTGATTGCCTCAAAAATGTCTTAAACCACTCTGTAAAAGACTGTTCTTCATCACTGTATCTCCAATGCCCAGGACAGTGCCTGGTATGTATCACACAATCAACATTTGTGGAAGGAAGGAAGGATATTTTTTTGAGCCGTCTCTTGGGCTCCATCCTTCAACCACAGAGCCACCTCAAACCCAGCCTTGAGGTTTCTCAGTACCTCTGGGCACCACATCTTCCTTCCTCACAGACCCCCCAGCCCCCACCCTACATCTGAGGCCCTCCCTAATTTATCCCTGCCTCTTAGGGGCAGCCAGCCAGACCAAGAATCCCTTCTTCATCTTGTCTGAGTATAATACATATAAAGTTGATCCAAGCTTTCTACCTAGAAAACACACACACACACATCCTGAAGCTTTATAATTTACACAGCAGTAATAAAAACGTTGAAGGAATATAAGTAGATGGATGTGGCACAACCTCAGCTCTCCTGATGTGTTACAGACTGCCACCCTATACCAGCTGCCTCCCACAATGGCTGTGAGGTGAGAACACACCCTTCTTCCAAGCTACTTCACACTGCCTCCTCAGCATAAATATAAGATTTTCCATTTTCTATTCCTCTTAAGAGAAAAAGTATAATATAGGCCACAGACACTGACTTCAGTTTCTTGTGGCGCAGATGAGGATTATACTGTGGCATTTCTCTTTTCTGTGACTGGGTGGGCCACGTGAAATAAAGTCCTAGAATGTATTAAAACTGTTTAGACCACCTGAATTAGAATCCTTCATTTGTTAGGCCTTTCAGAAAGCTTTCTCAGGACTGCAAAATATATGGTAGGAATTAATTCCATTTTATAGATCAGCAAACTGAGACAGAAGGTGAGTGAGGGAATTGGAATCACACGAATGGTTATGGCAGGATATAGGGCACAGAGACTTTAGCACGCTTTTCTCTTTCCACTATACCACATACTGTCTCCTGAATTGAACATTTTGATCTTCTTTATTATAAAATGATTCATATAAAATATATCTATATGTTTTCTTATTTCACACTTTTTTTTTTTTTTTTAGGTCACTCTAGAACTGTAAGCATTGGGGGTACCGGGGAAAGGATAGCATCAGGAGATATACCTAATGTTAAATGACAAGTTAATGGGTGCAGCACACCAACATGACACATGTATATATATGTAACAAACCTGCACGTTGTGCACATGTACCCTAAAACTTAAAGTATAATTAAAAAAAAAAAAAAAAGAACTGTAAGCATTTTTCAGACATTCACAATGGGAAGTTTGAATGTTAAAGCTGGAGAGATTGTGGTTAATAGCTTGAATTTTAGAGTCAGGAAAACCTGTCTGTACTCAGGCAAGGTAATTGATATGGTTTGGATCTGTCCCCCAGCAAATCTCATCATGTCGAGATGTAATCTCCGGCGTTGGAAGTGGGGCCTGGTGGGGGGTGATTGGATCATGGGGGTGGTCCTTCATGAATGATTTAGCACAATCTCCTGGTGCTGTTCTCATGATAGTGAGTGAGTTCTCACAAGTTCTGGTTGTTTACAAGTGTACAGCATCTGCCCCCTTCTCTCTCTCGCTCCTGCTCCCACCATGTAAGACAGGTCTGCTTCCCCTTTTCCTTCAGCCATGACTGTAAGTTACCTGAGGCCTCCCCAGAAGCCGAGCAGATGCCAGCATCATGCTTCCTGTACAGCCTGCAGAACCAAGAGCCAATTAAACATTTTTTCTTTATAAATATTACCCAGTCTCAGATATTTCTTTATAGCAATATTAGAATGGACTAATGCAGTAATTAACCTCAGTTTCCTGACAGGTAGATAGAAATTACTAATATGGCCCCCAGTGTCACATGTTCCAAGGAATTAAATGAGATGATATATGATAAGCACTTGGCAGAGTGCCTGGCACATAGTAAGCACTAAATAAATGTTAGTTGTTGTAATTGTTACTAGAACTATTATGTGAGTCCCTCAGTTTCTCTGAAGAATCCTCCTTGTTTTGTGACCAGCAATCCTTGACCTTTATGGCCAAGATCCAGGCAATTTGTGTCTATTTTTTTCTTGACCTATTTTCTGGCTATAGCTTCTAGTTTCAAGATTGTAACCACATCCGTTTAGTCTTTACACTTATTTCAGACATGATATTTAAACAGATTTTAGTTGATTTTCTGAAGATAATACTAAGTCATGAAACAGACCCCCTACATGCTCCTAAAATCTGATAACTCAGTTCTAAAATGCCCACGCCTCAGGGTCCAGAGAAGTTAGATCAGGTAGTGGAGGCCCAAGCCCAAGAATTCATATTCCTTTTGAAAAGAGAATTTGCTTACTTTAGCTTCTAAAGCAATAATTGCATCTAGGGCATCAAACCATTGGAGACATATTGCAATAAAGGGGTTTAGTGTATACAAATTCCATTATATCAAAACTGTGTTCATCCCTGGGATTTTGTTGAGTCTAAAAAATGTATTCTCCAGAAATAGACCTGCTCCCATGTGACCACTTGAGAAAATTTAATTTTAAAAGAGTCAAGATATTGATGCCAATTGACATTGGTTTTTCTTTGATGCAGAATGACAAATATGCCATCTTGTAGTTCTCATTTGAGATGCATCCCAACTTGGCCATTCAGTATATTTACAAATCTATCTCAAAACAAAACGTTTGCTTTTTTATTCTTTTTTGGCCTCCTGGGATTATTTATTTATTCAATAAACATTTATGGAGCTCCTACTATGTGCTAGCCACTTGGCAACATGCTAGGGAGACAGGTGAACAAAGTATTCCTTCCCCTATTCTAGTGAAGGGAGATGGCCAATAATCAAACAAACAAAATTCATAAACAAGAAAAGTATCAGAGAGTGGGAAGCACTACACAGAGAATTAGAATAGGGAGATTCAACAGAGAGTAACTGGATGACTTCTTTATATCAAGCTGTCAGAAAGGTTCTCTAAGGAAGCAACATTTAAGCAGAGACATATTTAACATTTGAGCAGAAGAGGCTTCCTGGAAGAGGAAAAATTCTGGATCCAAGGTTCTAGGACTTGAATAAACTTGACATTCTGCCTCTGATCTCCTCAATTCTACCTCATTAAATTGTGAACTTCAGAGGGTCAAGAACTGGATGATCCATTTTTATGATTAGAAAGTGATTCCTTCAATGAACCTACTACTTCCTACATTCTTGTTAGAACTTTCTCAGCTGTGAATCAGACTTTTCCAGGAAACTTCTACAGTCTTTACTTTGGTGACTACAACCACAATACTCAGTTGTTCTCAAGCAAAAAACTGGGGTTCATTCAAGACTTTAGTATTTGATCAAGATATTTTGCTTGGTAAGCTGGCTATTTTTTGATATAGTTTTATTTTCCCCATCTAGCTGGAATAAGATCATCAAAGTTGGTCATCTTACCTGACATAGCCTAGATATTTTCTTCTTCAGTACTAAACTTAGATGTCCCCACCTTTACAGAGTACATATTAGGGTAAGCAAGGCTAGGTTACAGCAAATAAGCCCCATAGTCGTTCTGTGGCTCTCCTCTAAGCAGTGACTTAGAGATCCGTATTGTTTTCATCTTATATTGCTGCCATCTGGATTCAGAGGTTACAACAGAAGGGAAAGAAAGTGGGAACATGCACAGTTGCACAGTGAATTTTATGGCCAGGCCTGAGAGTAGCATACATCATTTCTGCTCTATCCTATTGGATATCTGGTCATGTGGCCCCAACCTAAGGACTCCTAAGGGTGTCTGGGAAGTGTAGTTTTCACATGTGCTTGGGAAGCGATAGATGGCATGAAATTTGGTGACCCCCAAAGCTTTATCTCTGCTATAGGAAGCCACCCTTCTCTGTTATTCTCCTCTTCAGTCTGGGTTAGGTGCTCCTCTTCAATTGTAGCACAGTCTGATATATAATAGGCACTAAATATGTTTGTTGGTTAGATGAAATGAAAGATAGATTAATTGTAACCTAAGACCTTACATGTATTAAAAGAGTGAACTAGAATTAATCTGTATTGAACTGGTTAATTAACAGAAAATTCCCTATTCATTCAAGGTATGCCTAAGAATTATAGGAAGAAATTGAAACCACACTGTTAAAAAATAGAATAGATTGGGGATCCCTAGGAAATTCCTTTTATTATTTCAACACACAACCTTAGTAGCCAAAGTCACTCCAACTCTCCTCCCCTCTGAGTCACTCTGGCAATCACTCTGTAGTTATTTCAAAGATTGGGAAATTTTCTGAAGGCAACATGGCCTGTTGATGGCATTGACTTTGGCTCCCCTCACCATCACTCTCATTGTTGCCATTAGCCCGTTTTTAAGGCCCTGAAGTTGGCTGCCCTTGAAATAAAGTGGGAAAACCTGCATTTGTGGGCCAGCTTGGTCCCCAGCCCAGTTCCCCAGCCAAAGAAAGTGAACAATCCTGTATTTGTGGCATCCTGAGCCTGCAGCGACCTTCCGGGCCAGCCAGGATGCCAGAGGGAATGCACATTCCCTGAAATGACAGTAGAGGAAGAACAAACCCATTGCCCCAGGACTGATGAATGGGTCCCTCTTTTCCCCCTGGGACAGCCTTAACAGGGCCACATGTAGGGCTTAACTCTTTTCTATCTTGAGCTTTATACATAGAGGCTGATCTGTCTTGTTTCTTAGCTGGAAATTAATTGGGCTGAAAATAGATAATAATTAGTCTTCAATGCTAACTGCAGTTATTTATTTATTTGAGTGATTATTTGATTAATGTATTTCTTTACCTTAATACTAGAGAGCAAGGACTATGTCTGCTTTGTTTTTCATTTTATTCCCTAGTACTTGGCACAGTGCATGGCAGAGAGTAAGTTCTAGGGAAATATTTATTTACATGCAGAATGACTGTGGCAAACCTTGTCTCAAAGCTCAAGCTCTTATTTTGTTTTGTTTTAGCATCGTTTCCCCCAAGAGTGATCATTTCTGCTTCTTGTTATAAATATAAAATACATATCAAGTGGCTTCTGCTGTGTGTTTTTGACTCAGTGAATCCCAGAACCATCAAGACAGAGGCTGGGGATCAGCCCCTTCACCAGCTTTCAACTTTGGGCTGGTGGTGAAACCTCTTGTTTTCAAATTGCTTTATGTATACATGTATCCTGAGTGTAATCAACAGGACTGCTCCACAAACCCAGGGGGCAAATACTGTCACATTTAGTTTCTTTACACAAAAGAAGTAGCCTAAGTTCCCCTGGTTTTTCAGACTGTGGGATTAGCAGAAAGTCTAGCCTCTCTGTCTTGGGGCCCTCTGTCTCCCCATAACTTTTCCAAAATCCCAGAGGTTTACATAATTCAAAAAGAAGGGTCAGCCTGACTTTCACACTCCAGGGGGGAAAATGTTGCTGAGCATTGCCACATGGCTGTGGAAAGTGCCCACTTGAACCTTCAGATGATGTTAGTTCAAGGCTTTGCACAGGCAATTGAAGGTCTATCTGAGTCTGTTTGTGCTACAGTAAGAAAATGCCTGAGCCTGGGTAGTTTATTATCAACAGAAATTTCTTTCTCACAGTTCTAGAGGCTGGGAGTCCAAGATCAAGGCACTGGCAGGTTCAATGTCTGGTTCCAAGATGGCACCTTCTTGCTTTATCCTCTGAAGGGGAGGAACAGTGTGTCTTCCCATGGGAGAAGAGTGGAAGAGCAACATGGACCGAAGCTAGTTCCTCACACTCTATTTTACAAGGCACTAATCCATTCATGAGGGCGGAGCTCTCCTGACTTAATCACTTCCCAAAAGGCCCCACCACTCAATACCATCACGTGGGGATTAAACTTCAACACATGAATTTTGTAGGGAACGCGTTCAAACCACAGCAAGGTCTCCTCAGGAAAATGATCAACCTTGTGTTCAGCTTGGCCAAGATGGCCCCTTGCTTAAGTTCCCAGAACTGCAGAAAGTTAGCTCTTAGTGCTAACTTTCAGTCCCTTATGTGACCTTTCTGCAAAGATCCAGTCATCCAAAGGGGCTGCATCAGATTGTATCAGGCTGTCCAGCCCTATAGACCCCAAACTTCTGTATACTCTTCATCCCCTGGGACTATTACATTGCAGGTCTGACAACTTTTCCTATTCCATCTTTGAAACATAAAAAGTCCTCATTATTTCTCACTTCCAACAAATAGGGCTACCCACCCACTTCTTCATACTGGTCACCCAGATGGTCTCTAGGGGGCTCTATTGCCTTCAGGAGGAGGGAACTACTTGCAGTGCTTTAGGACAGTCTGTATTCCCAGACTTTCTGACACCTTTTTTAGTAGAGAAGAGAAGCTGGAGGGGGAGATGGAGAACGAAGAATGAGGAGAACACTATAATAGAAGCTAAATATCAGCAGATCATTCTATTACACAGCTCTTCACACTGACTGTATAGGCAAATTTCCTGTTTATCCTGAGCAGAAGGCAGCCTTCCTTCTCTAAATTGTACCTACTCAAACATTTAGGCTACAAACTTACAATCAGGAAGAAAACTGAAAGCTCTTCCTGTAGAGTCATCCAGCTTCAAAGTGCTGGATCTTTGCTGGACTTTGTAGTAAATTAATTGAAAGTTTTGTGCAAAATATTATTTCAGGGGATGGGGTAGGCTCCTAGGATGAAACAGCAGTGTGTTTGTGAGGTCAAATTTTTGCTTCTTAGAATAAGAGTCACTTTGATTTTGGTGGGGCAGGATCACCGGTGGGAGGATAACTCATCCACATATACCAGACATGAATCCTTCACTGAGAGATGGGGAGTGGGAGCAGAGTGGTCAGGGTATCCCTGTAAGGCAAGGGAGGGATCCTGACCTCTGGTGCACCTGACCTGTAGTGGACTGGCTCTTGGGTCCAACTCAAGGTTCCTTTTCAGGGCCTGTGGCATGTCCTCCAGGCCATACTGCCATCTTTAAAATACTGCCGGCACCTAGTTGTTACTGTCAGCACCTGGCTGTGGTAGGGGAGGACAGACACCGATGATTCACGAGGCGTGATCCAGAGCATTGTAACCATTAGTAGTAGGTGTGAAAGGAAATCATCAAACCATGTGAAGGTGGGAAAAGTTGTCACAAGTTGCAAATCTATAAGACAAAACTGTAAGACCAATGAAAATATTGGAAAAATTCACTGCGCTCTATGAGGCTGCTGTGAGAAGCAAATGAAGCAAGTGTAAAGCCTTCAGGTGTCACAGAAATAGGCCCCTGATCGTGCCTCAAACCATAAGACATCACAGCATGAAACACCAGTGAGGGAGAGTGATTGAGTTTCACAGATAAAGAGCCTATGAGCAAAACCAATCTTCCTTTCCTCTGAAGTGTGCCCCATTGCTGAGTCATGCTGGTGAGTTATCACGGTTTTCCTCTTGCATGATTTTCTTCTGTAATACTCATTTCAGAAGTTAAAAAAAAAAACAGCAACAAAACAAAACACAACAAAAAACCTGCTACCTGTTTCTCTTTTTAATCCTGCATTTTAACAGACAGGCCAAGAGCAGGAGCAATTAGTCTCCCTGAGGATTTGCAAAGGGGAATTCCAATTGTGAGCGAGCTGTCATCATTCTCCTTCAGTTGTTTAAATGTGATTCCATCTAATTCAGTTCCAGAGCAGGTGTTGAGCATCTTATGTGTGCAGACACTTACTAGGCACTGCTAGGATAGACAAGGACAGGCAGGATGCTGCCACTGCCCGGGTGGAGCACATCATCAAGCAGGGGCCACAGAGACCTAGACAAATAGTTATCTGCAACTACAATGTGGAACAGAGGAGCGAGTGATAGATTTTATCTTAAAGGAGTTAGGGAAGGCTGTAGAGAGGGTGATGTGTGAGCTGGGTCTTCAAGGATGAGTTGGCCTTGTGGGTAAGACAAGAAATATCAAATAAGCTCAGTGGGAGCATAGAGCAAAGGCTAGGGTTCATAGAAGTGCATGGGGTAGAATGACAGCCAGGATGCGTGTGGCTGGATGGAGGGTGAGGCAGATGTTAGAACAGTGATGTTCTAATAGGCAGGCAGGTTTGGGGTACAAAGGGGCTTGGATCCTTGCTCGGGACTTAGGCTTCAGGCAGAATTTCACTAGTACAGGCCAAAAGCTGGTGGCCCTGGAATGCAATGTGCAAGCAGCTCAGATCTCACAGGAGACTGCTTTAGGATGGAAGGTATTTCCTGGAGACCTTGCCACTGATGCCAGAAATTCCCAGCATTTCACTCACTCCTCAGAGGCCTCTGGAAATGTGCACATGCATGCTTCCTGAAGGGGTAATACGTTCACAAGCTGACCCCACTCTCCATGTGCTGAATGTCACTACCTAAAATCACTCACATTTCTGGAACTCAAAGGCAGGCTCTGGAGCAAGGCTACCTGCGTTCAAAGCTCAGCTCTACCACTTGCAGCCATGGAGCCTGGGGCAATCTACTTAACCTCAGAGGCCAGGTGACAGCGAGGCACCCACATGTGAGGTGAGGCACATAGAGATGCCAGTAGCAGAGTGCAGAGAACGTGGGTGCAAATACATTCCTTTGCCCTCACACACCTTTTACCCTCACCAAGCCAATTCATAGCAGAATGCTCTAGAACAGTGTTGACCAACAGAAATATAACATAAACCATGTATGTAATTTAACATCTTTCTGGTAACTCAATTACAAAAAAAAAAAAAATGGAAAGAAACACTTGGAATTAACTCTTTTCCCAGAAAACGTTGTAAAGAGTAGCACGAAATTAACTTTAATAATATACGTGTTAACTAAATATATCCAAAATATTGTCATTTTAACATGTACTTAACATTTTTAAAAATTAGTGAGATATTTTACATCTTCTTTTTGAGTACTAAGTCTTTAAAATCTGGTGTGTATTTTTTTTCTTACTATATACCTCAATTTGTACTAGCCACATTTTAAGCTGCCATATTGAATAGCACAGCTCTAGTACAATGGCCCAAATGACCGTACTGAAATGATAACAATAGCTAATATTTCTTGACTACCAGCCAAGAGACCTTGGGCAAATTACTAACCCTGTGCCTACAGTTTCCTTCTCTACAAAAGAGAAGTAATAATACAACCTAACTTATATTGTTGTGAACACTAAACTGAGAGATACAGCTGAAGTCCTGAATAAGATTATTGCTTCCCTTTGCCTTTGCACATGTAATTTCCTCAGCCTGGAACGCCCTATCTTCTCCACCTGCAAATCCTTATTCATTCTTTTTATTTAATTTCAACTTTGCAAAGAACATTTTTATTGAAATATAAATCACCTACCATAAAAATCACCCATTAAAGTGTCCAATTCAATGGCTTTGGTATACTCACAGGGTTATACAGTCATCACTATAGTCTAAGTTCAAAACATTTTTGTCACTCTCCATCCCCCTTCCCCCTCCCCAATCCTAGGCATCACTAATCTACTTTTTTTTTGCTTTTATTATTATTGATACATAATAGTTGTATGTATTTATGGGGTGCAGTGTGAAATTTAGATACATGCATGCAATGTGTAATGATCGAATCGGGATAATTAGCATATCCATCACCTCAAACATTTATCACTTCTTTGTGTTGAGAACATTCAAAATCTGCTCTTCTAGCTACTTAAACATATACAATAAATAGTTGTTAATTATACTCACCCTATATTGCTATTAGAAACTAGAACTTATTCCTCCTATCTAGCTGTATTTTTGTATCCATTAACCAATCTTTGGCTGTCTTCCCTCCCACCCTTCCCTTCCCCTTATTCATTCTTTAAGATCTTGTCCAAATGTCGCCTCCTCTGTGAAGCCTACCACCTTCCTTCTTAGGAAGCATCAGGTGTTCCTGGCTCTGGACCAACTCCTAACTTTGTTCAGACCTCTGTAACAGGGCTTCTTACCTTGCTTTGTGATTGTTTCCCTACCTGTCTTCCAGGATGAATCTGGAAGGGATTGCTATATCTCATTCAAAGATACAGAATTTGCACTTTTTAATGTCTCTGAAATCAGGGTGCATTTATGTTACAATTGGCGGTGTTTTTTTGTCTTTGTTTTTGTTTTTTTCTTTTTCCTTGCTTGGTGAGACCAAACTAAAAAACTAATGGCACAATGAGAGCATATGGCATAGACTGGATACACGTTGGTATTTGTCTTTGTGTTCCCAGTCACTGAGCTCAATAAATGTAATAAATGTGTTGAATGTACTGACAACACTAGTAAAAGTTTACTGCAATTACCACACATGTGAATTAATTGGCTGGCTGCCTCTCCTCTGCTCTGGATGGTAACCTCCCCAAGGGCAGAGACTGGGGGCCCTTTCACAGCAATGGGCTGGGCATCTTGTGAGAAGCCAAAATGTAATACATGGTTTTTGAGGAAAATGTGCCCTTGAGTTGCAGGCAATGAAAGAAATCCCACCTTCCTCACTACAGCATGATTAGACTTTAAAATTTCCTCCACCAAAATATCTGATTACTGCATTAGGAAGCAGAGCAGTCCAGCTAGAGTGCAGGCTGAGAATGTGCGCTCGTGGGACCAGGAGAGAGAGACCATTTCCCCTCAAAGCTGCATGTTTCTTCGGAAACCCCATAGGGCTCCAAACAGATTATCTCTCAAAAGAACTCATTACAAGGCAAAAAGGGCTTTTAAATTTCAAGTGTTTTAACAAAATCTTTTTTATCTAGAAGTTCCACTGTCTAATTGTGCTGTTTCTCCCCAGTTCATAAAATGATAAGCCAATAAACAGAATCATGCCAAGAAACTCTCTCATCAAGACAGCTCCAACTATAGCCTGATACCAATCATTAGAGGGCTAAATATAATAATGCTTAGTCCAAACAACGGGATGGAGGATGGAAAAATGGAGACCTTCTGGTTAGTGGTGATCTCCAAGCTAGACCCTATCGGAAAGAAGGTATTTTAAAAGGCCCAAGTATGAAGTGTCTGGAATGTACATAGAGTTCCTATAAGCAAATATTGACTTTTAAATCTTTGAGATTATCTCAAAGCTGTTGTTTGAAGGTTCACCTTGGTTTTTCCTTGATGAGTGGATTGGAGTTCCTGCCAAGTAACAAAAGGACTCAGTCTATTTGAGGGCTCTGGCCCAATTCAGACACACACAGACAGCATCCCCCAAACTACCACCATTCCTCCTTAGGGGAAATCATGTCTGCTCTATCTTTAGTAGTACAAACACCTTGATTAAATTAAGGATGTGTGGTTTTACTCCTCCTCACCACCACTACCCGCCCCCACCCCTCCCCACCAGGCCCCCAGAAAAGAAAACCAATGCAGCTAAAGTAAATTGCTCCCTGCCTCACCAAAATGTCAGCCTGTCAGGTAGGCTCAGGTTATAGTCCCAGGGTTAAGCCTGGCTAGATTTGGGCTGCAGAGGCTCCTGGGAGTACTGGCTAACTAGGCCCCTCTGAGGGCTCCTGCATCCTGTACTTGAAATCAGTCACAAACCTTTAACTTCCTGCTTTTCCTTCTCTTCCTTCTCTCTTCAAGTTCAGTTTAAATAAAATTACTCTGCTGAGGGATCTTTAAAAAAAAAAAAAAACAGACAAAAAAAAAAGCATCAGGCTGGGCACAGTGGCTCATGCCTGTAATCCCAGCACTTTGGGAGGCCAGCGCAGGAGGATCACTTGAGGCCAGGAGTTTGAGACCTGCCTGGACAACATAGGGAGACTCTATCTCTACAAAAAATTTAAAAATTAGCTGGGTGTGGTGGCACATGCCTGTATTCCCAGCTACATGAGAGTCTGAGGAGGGGGGATCACTTGAGCCTGAGAGGTCAAGGCTTCAGTGAGCCATGATCACAGCTCTGCACTCCGGCCTGGGTGACAGAGCGAGATCTGTTATCAAAAAAAAAAAAAAAAAAAAAAAAAGGCCGGGCACGGTGGCTCACGCCTGTAATCCCAGCACTTTGGGAGGCCGAGGCAGGTGGATCACGAGGTCAGGAGATCGAGACCATCCTGGCTAACACGGTGAAACCCCGTCTCTACTAAAAATACAAAAAATTAGCCGGGCGTGATGGCGGGCGCCTGTAGTCCCAGCCACTCAGGAGGCTGAGGCAGGAGAATGGCGTGAACCCGGGAGGCGGAGCTTGCAGTGAGCCGAGATCGCGCCACTGCACTCCAGACTGGGTGACAGAGCGAGACTCCGTCTCAAAAAAAAAAAAAAAAACAACCAAACAAACAAACAAACAAAAAAAAACCCATCAAGTAGAAACACCCCTCACCAGGTCCTTCTTAAAGATATTCCCACCCCTTTCCTTCCATATCAATGTGTGCCCTTACCTAGCTTCTTTCTGGAGAAGATGCTTGCAGTCTGTTTCCAACTCTCCTAATTATGGCTCCTAATGGGTTAGGTGGCTAAGAGCCATATTAATGTGATGTTATTCAGCACACGCCTTGCCATTCCTCTTGCTTGACTCTGATAATCGTTTGCAGCTCCCATTCAGGAGGCATCCACAGTTCCTCGGAGAAGAAAAATACTAACAGTTTCAATAGGGTACGTCCCATAGCAGAGGGACGAGCGTATGAGGGGAGAAAGAGGAGCTCTCAACTCTGTCTACTTAGTAGCTACCCATCCAGTGCTTGCTATGGACTCACCCCATTTGGCCTTGGGCAGCCCTCTCTTAACCAGCCCTCTTGACCAATTCCTTTCCCTTTATTTCAGCTGAAATAAAGCTGGGATTTTTTCCCCCTCAAATAATTGTACTGAAATTAAGGAGGAAGCTAAGGAGGAACCATACAAAAACACAGAAGTAGATGAATTTACAGAGTCACAGATTTCTTATCTGACAGAACTTCCTGGGGAATCAGCTTCCTTCCCCACACTCGCACTCTCCTTGAAAAAGACCCCGATCCTTTGTGTACAGTAAGATAAACACATTTCCAAAGGCGATGGGCCCCTGTCTTGTGGAGATAGTTCTCTCCCTTTATCCTGGTCCACCCCTTCAGCCAAGGTCCTGAGACTAATTTAAGTAGAACATGATCAACATTAATCCTACACAACTTTAAAAAAAAAAACAAACCACTATGAACCCAAACTGAGGAACATGCAATAAATAACTGATTTGTAATCATCAAACACATAAACATCATGAAAGTAAAGGAAAGAGAGAGCTGTTTCAAAATGACAGAGACTAGAGATGTCTCTGTCAAACAAAAATGCAATGCATGAATCTAAAATAGATACTTTTGCTTTAAAGGACATTATCAGTAAAGGTTGAATGGGGTCCAAAGATTAAAAGGTAGAATTGTACCAACATTAACTTCCTCATTTTGATAGTTGTATTGCGGTTACATGGGCGAATGTCATTGTTTATGGGAATACACACTAACATATCCACTGGTGATGGGACATTTGAGAGCAGCTTGCTCTCAAATGGTATAGAAAAAATATGTTCTTTGTACTATAGTTTAAATTTGAGATTGTCTTAAAACAACAACAAGCTACTCTGAATCCAACAATCTAATTTTCAGGAATCTAATCCAAACATATTGGAATAAAAGGTACATGACTAGTATTATTTTTTGCCAGCAAAGGTGAAATAACTCCAATGCTCACCATTAAGGGACTGGTTGAGTCCCATTATATACACACATTAGAAAAGGGAATAAGAAGTAGCTCTATATACCACTATGGAATGATTTTCAAGATATAATAAACTAAATAAATAAATAAAGTAGAGAAAATTGTGTATATATATATATATATATATACCTGAGAAAAGGAAATGTATGTGTGTAGTGCATTTAAAAAAACAAAAAGAAGAATAAATAATAAAATTTTAAAGTAAATGATTACTTTTAAGAGATAGGAGGAAATAATGGAGGAGATTTCAATAGAAGCCACACTAAATGTACTTTGGTAGATTTGACTTTGGAACCATGTAAATACTTTTTGTAATTACCAAAAAAATATATTTTAAAAAGGGAATTCCAGAAAATAAAATGAAATAAATTATCCTAAACATGAATATAGTTTGCATAGCCACACAGAGGGGAATTATTCCATGAGACTTAAAACTTCAACTTGACTGTGAGTCCCTATATACCATAGGGACAATAACTACATAAACAAAAACCACTTAAACTCTTTTCAGGAATTATATTGTTGGGGAAAATGTTGGTAGTTTTTCTGAGACGCACATGTGTGTGTGTTTTATGATAGAATAAATGCATAATTATGTAATAATCTATAATTCCCAGTGTCTTTAAAAATCAAGTTTCTCAACTTGGAGAGAAAGAAAATATAGGATTGAAGACATTAAGCAAAATCCCTGCAATTCTGAATTTGAATTGGAAATATCAATATGAACCGATGTTGGATGTTATCTTAAGACATAAACATATTTCCTAGTTCTGTCTACCAAAAAGGCCTAGCACCAATGGCCACCTAGTTAGCATACAGCACCCCCAGGGCCCAGAGTGAGCTCCGGAAATGCCATTTCTCACTAAAAGGAACAAGGATTCTTTGGATAGATGGTTGGTTACACATTTAGAACAGGAAATGTACAAGATGTGCCTGGAATACCTTGTCATAATAGATAACAAGGAAGCTATCAAAAACTATCAGAATTGTATCAAAAGATACAATTCCCACTGGCCAAAGATGAGGTAATTTGAAAATCAATGACAATAATTGCAACAGATTAAAATGCATCAAATACGTTTAAATCGTGAGTTCATGATGATTCTAAAAGATAATAATTGGCCACCCTTGAAGGTGGCTAGTGAATCCTTTTTTAAAAAATACTGGTAAATAAGAAAAAAAAATTGAGCATTTGTCCTGCCTTTTCTATATGAACAGTTATACTGGGTAACCAAGTAACAGAAAAGGAGAACTTCTTCTTCTCTTTATGAAAGTATTACAGCTAAAAATGAAAAAGGAATGGTTGAATTAGAATATCATCATTACCATTTTGCAATTTCTAATGAATTAATGGATCTAGGAATTGATCATTAACAGCTGCTAGTATCACAAAAAGAGAGAAACCAAATATTACATACTTCCTGATGGAAGAATATGCCACCACCTATGAAGCAATCTTACCAAAAATTTTTTAAAAGACCCACCCTGAAGCATATCAAGCCCAAGATCCAACTAACAATTTACAGAAAGAACAGAGAACAGAGCAACAAGTAAAATGACACCACAGGGTTGCAGTCAGAAAACTCCAGACTGTGAGAAAGCTACGTGACCAACAGTCTGGTTTCTTCAAGGGTACTAAGAGAGAGAAAGAGAGAGAGTGGGAGAGAGAGCGGAATCTATAGATCAAAAGAAACATAATGAGACATAGCAACCAATCACAACGTGTGGGCCTTATTTGGATCCTGAATCAAATAAGGACAGTTTTTAAAAGGAATTATGACATTTATGAGAATTTAATAATTGAACACTGGCTGGATATTTGATGAGATTAAGGATTTGTTGTTATTTTTAAAATGTGATTATGGTATTGTGCCTTTAAAAAAATTAGTTCTCTTTTAGATGGTCATACATAACTGCTTACAGAGAAAATTATATGATGTCTGAAATTTGCTTCCAAATAATGCAAATGAGGTGACAGAAGTGAGTGGGGGTGTGTGTAAAACAATGTTAACCATGAGTTCATAACTGTTGAAGTTGAATGATAAGCACTGTTTTAGATGTTTGAAATCTTGCGTATTCATCTACCTGTGTACATACTTAGAATTTTCCATAATACAAAGTTTAAAAATAATACCAACCCTGTACCAGGAACTAGGCTGGCATTGACACACCTAAGCCATGAATTGGCATCACAGAAAAACACTGTCAGAACTTTTCCTTCATGACTTACACATGTGGGAAGGGAGAGGAACTTGGTGGCAACGCCCTTGACTCTCCTCTGACTTGATGAATATGCAGTTTCCTTTGCCAAATTGGAAATTGAGAGGAGAATGCAACCCTGTCTAAACTAGCTTCTCTGCAGAGCTTGTTGAAGGCCGGAACCATTACTCAGGGTCCAGCTGCACAGCATTCTCATCCACCCAGCAACACATGCAGAGAGCTGTGAGATCAACATAAGGCCACATGTGGGTTTGAACAAAGAACAGTCAGACAAAAGCCCTACAGATGCTCCTGACCTCTCTCTTGGCCCCTGGGCCTTCCATGGAAATGTGAACTTTCCTTTGACACTCACATGACACCCTTTGGCCCTTAACAACAGTCCTATAGAGAGTGGGCAGTGCCCTTTGGCTGCATCAAGGGCAGGGGGCTCAATGCTCTAAATTGCTGGCATTCACACCACAATCTTCTCTTATTTCTAGGCCCCACCCTATTTATACTTTAGCTTTGTGGCATTTGAGAGTAGAAACATAAATTCAGCTAGACACTCCACTGCCCAGAGGGGTGACCTTTATTGTACATGCCTGGGATATTTTCCCAGGGAATCCAAGACAGATGGCTTCATCAGAGATGTGTGGTACTATAGAAATGCCTAACCAGGGCCTGGGCCTGGGCACAGGTCTCCCTGGCTTGCACTTGACTTGAATTTGGCTTGCAATGAGGGAGTATTTCTGTGGGGACCCATTCATTCACTCATTTACTCAAGCACATGCTGAGCCTCAACATTAGAAGCTCTGGAAGATACAAAGAAGAAAAAGACAAAGTCTTTGCATGGAAAGGCTCTCAGGTAGGTCGGGGAGAAAGACATGTTCACAAATAACTTCAATTTAAGGCAAGGTGTGATCAGACCCTGACTGAGGAGTTCAGAAAAGGAGAGAAAATTCCCAACTGCAGTAAAGTTGGAGGAGGTGAAGCGGGAAGCAGATGTTAAAAGCTGAATAAAATGTCAATTTTAGGCTGGGCTCAGTGGCTCATGCCTGTAATCCTAACACTTTGGGAGGCCAAGGTGGGTGGATCACCTGAGGTCAAGAATTCGAGACCAGCCTGGCCAATATGCTGAAACCCCGTCTTTACTAAAAACACACAAAAACTTAGCCAGGCATGGTGGCGGGTGCCTGTAATCCCAGCTACTTGGGAGGCTGAGGTGGGAGAATCACTTGAACTCAGGAGGCAGAGGATGCAGTGAGCCGAGATCACGCCACTGCACTCCAGCCTAGGCAACAGAGTCAGACTCTGTCTCAAAAAAAAAAAAAAAATGTCAATTTCAGTAGTCAAGGTGTGGGGAGTTAGGGTTGGGTGAGGGTGCAAGGAGAACAGAGAATTTCAGGTAGAGAAAATATCTTGGACAAAGTCATGCAAATAGAATTTTATAAAGTTTTCTGCAAGTATAATGAGTAAACCCATCAGTGGTGGAGGTGTCCATACATGCAAGGAGCAAAGCTGAACCTTAGGAACTAATATGGTTTATTTTATTTCCTTGTTGCTGTTCATTAGTTTCCCAGAATGCTAGTGATCTCCAAGTTGTCACCTATTGCTTGATAATACATGGAACAAATTAACCAATCCTGAAAGTGGAATTTGAGAAATGGGTCAAAATGATGTGGGGTACAGCCCCACTTATTTATACCAAAGACGCTTTTTACTAACCTCTTGAATCTCTTCCCAGTCTCGTGGTTGGATCAAATATCTCACCAACTTCTTGGTGAACAATGGAAGATCCACATGGTTTGGTTTTTATGAACCTTATCACTACCGACATTTTAAACCAGGTAATTCCTTTCGACGGGAGGCTGTCCTGTGCATTGAGGATGTTTAGCAACATTTCTGGCCTCTACCCATTAGAAACCAGTAGCACTCACACCCCAGTTATAACAACCAAATGTGGGGGTGACAGCGGTGTGGGGGGCAAAATTGTCCCCAGCTGAAAACCACTATACTTTAATATATAAAGAAACCAAAAACATATTACAAGCTTACATTTATTGGGTGTTTATTACGTATAGGCTCTGTATTAAGTGTTTCCATATATTAACCCTTTTAATCTTCCCACACTCCAATAAAGTATAGGTACAATTACGATTCCCATTTGACAGATTAAGAAATTATTTGCACTTACAGAAGGGTTTATCGATGTATCCAGACTCACACTCCTCCTGAGGAGCAGATTCAGGATCTGGCTCAAGTGCTCTGACACAGGCACCCACCCTCCTAGCCACCAAGCTATATCGTACAAGTCCCCAGGCTCCTCAGGCCTCTCTCCTGGAGGGGCCAACCAAATGGTGTGGGCACCAATAACAGAAGCCCCCGGCTGGCCAGCAGTCTCAACTGAATTGCTGGAAACCTCACTTAGCAGGCCACGGGGTTGGAACACACATTGCTTGGGATCACTATGGGAGCCTCCTCACTGCCATGTGGCCTTTTGTTTGTTTTGTTTCGGCTGGAGTGCAGTGGCATGATCTTGGCTCACTGCAACCTCCACCTCTTGGGTTCAAGCAATCCTTGTGCCTCAGCCTCCCAAGCAGCTAGGACTACAGGCACGCACCACCACACCTGGATAATTTTGTATTTTTAGTGGAGACAGGGTTTCTCCATGTTGGCCAGGCTGGTCTCAAACTCCTGACCTCAGGTGATCCACCCACCTCAGCCTCCCAAAGTGCTGGGATTACAGGAGTGAGTCACCACAACTGGCCTGCCATGTGGTCTTTACTGTCATCCCTGGCACTCCCTTCAGGATCGAGTGGCTCATCTGTATTCCCATCAATGACATCCTTTCT